>NC_081405.1:237928099-238268099 GCF_030272615.1 Cryptomeria japonica
ACACCAAATCATGTCGTTAGGGATCATATTGTGTCGTACGGGGTCGTAGGACACAATATGACCCCTAACGACATGATTTGGTGTCTTAAGGGGTCCTATGGTGTCGTTAGGGGTCATATGGTGTCCATAGGGGTCATATGGTGTCTTGGGACACCATAGTACCCCTTAAGACACAATATGACCCCTTAGGACACAATATGACCCAAAGCGACCCAATATGGTGTCATTAGGGGTCATATGGTGTCCTAAGAGGTCATAAGGGTTCATGGGACACCATATGACCCCTATGGACACCATATGACCCCTAACGACACCATCGGACCCCTTAAGACACCAAATCATGTCATTAGGGGTCATATTCTCTCTCTCTCTCTCTCCCTCTCCTCCTCTCTATCTCTCTCTCTCTCTCCCTCTCTCCCTCTCCTCTCTCTCTCTCTCTCTCTCTCTCTCTCTCTCTCTCTCTCTCTCTCTCCCTCTCCTCCTCCTCTCTCTCTCTCTCTAAAATATGACCAATAAAATCCGATATCTGATTTAATCGGATATCATATTTCTGCCATGTGGCAATTTAGTTCGTAAATGGCGGCAACAGGAATTTTTTTGGGGGACCACATATTTTTGTACTAAAATCGGATATCGGATTTTATCAGATATCCCATTTTGGTACCAAAAACCAAAAAAAAAAAGGGTTTGTGGGCCATTCTGTTGATTCCAAGGGCCGACAGTCTGGGTCCTATGTTTTCTATCGACGATCACGGGGTTGCAGATGGAGAGGCGTATACCTCATATTTGGTGTTTTTTTGAGGTGAGGCATGGGAAGGGAGAGCATGATGGAGCAGGTGCATGTTTGAAGAGAGCTCTAGTTAAGGAGCAATTGAGGGTTTCAGGTGCAAATTTCTCTGATGCATGTTCTATTGTTGATTGGTGTAGTTTAGCATTGTCACATGGAGGTACTCTTGATTCAGTAGTGAGCAGATTCTTTTGGTTGGTTGAGGAGGGAACAGTGGGAGATAGATTGGATTGTCAAACAATTAAAGATTCTTCAAAGATTCATTCATTTCTCAACTCAAATGCAAGTACATGGACCATTTGGACACGAGTGTTGGCTTGTTTTTGTCAGAGTTGTCTTCGGTGTGATTGGGATCAGTGTGAGTCAAGTGAGTGGGTTGATATGTGGGTTCCCCACTATCTAACTCCTTTATCTCAAACAATATCCTTGTCAAACGATGACATGGAAAGTTCACTTGAGCATGATCGTCTATCAGATCTTGTACAACCAGGACATGTTTTTGCAGTTGTTGCACAGCAAGGGAATGAAGAGAGATCAGAATATTGGTTGGCACGATGTGTACAGAGAAAACAAAAGCTAACACAACCAGTGACAGATGATGATGGGTTCACATATCCTACAGGTTCAGTTGTTGTTGTGGGAACTTGGTTGCGAACATACATGATTAGAAAGAATGGCATGCCTGCATTTGAAGACTATGAGAGACACAAAACCATTATAATGTATTCACACCTTATTATAGCTACAAATGTCAAGTTGTTGAAGCATCAAGCAAAACCGAAGACCAAAGAGCTATGGACAGTGACTACTGTTGATCATGAAGCAATATTGGATACTCTTAAACAAAGAGACAACCCTTCAGGCACACTTGAGTAGTAGGTCTTTAATGGTGCCTTATTTTTTATCATGCATTTCATTTCAAAAATGATCATTAAACCTTAATGTTCAAGTTTGTTACGTGTATATTAAGGATGTGTTCAAAATGCAGGTCTATTGATGAACATTTTTTTTTTGGCAACACGGTTTTTGCATGCACATAGCAAGTACACTCGATATAATTGGAAGGGACATATTTTTGCAACATGACTTATTATCATGCATTTGATGAGCTTTACAATTTTTGTTATTAGAGAACACTATTTGATAATTTTTTATGATATAATTATCGCATAACCTTTATGCTCATGAAGGTATTTTTTGATGATATACAACAGTATCACATTACGATTTTTGCATCAACATAGTGGGTTCTGTTGATATAATTTGAAGGGACGTATTTTTATGGTATATGATCCCACCTTTTCCTTTATTATCATGCATTTCAGTTGAAGTGATTATCATAAATCCGTTATGTTCATCCATGCATTTTATGTGTAGACTAACAATTCTTAAAAATACAGGTTCATGCTAGATCATTCGTTGTTGACGAGACCCTCTCTTGGCGATGGTACATATTCCTTTGTGCATTAATGAGATTAAATTGTGGGTCTTGTTGTATTTATTATCATGAAGATGATTCAAATGCATGTGGCCAGGACACATCTGCAGTGGATCAAATTGTCATGACAGATGATCTATTGAATCAAACATTTGACATTGATAGTCAGGTAAATAGGTTAATGTTGGGCCTTCAACATCAACACCTACTAGTCAAAGTGGTCATCGAACTTTCACTCAGGTAACCTTGTCTATTTGTATTCATTAATGGTTTATAAAATAAAGTCAGTTAGATTTTGGCAATTGAATAACATTGTTTCATTTTCAAATGCTGAATCAGATGCACCTAATATTCTCTCCACAATGGAGCATGGTGTTCTCTAGCAGTAGCATCTTTGATGCTTTTGACAGTAGTATGAGTCAGATTAATAAATTTCTAATTTGATGCTTCCCACAGGGCTTTGCAACTTCAGATTGTGAGTGTGCCCCTGTTACAAATGAATTGTACTTTAATCGACATAGATGGTCTATGATGGATTTTTTGTAAGACTATATGGTTTTATTACATATATTGTACTTTAATCGACATATAAAAATATCTAAGTGATGGTTGGCATGAGCTTGAATATGGTAAGTTGTATGCATCTTGAAGTTGAATATCATATGTTGTATACATCTTGAAGTTGAACTTTGATTAGACTTTGTCAGCATTTGATGAATCATAAATGTCATTTTATTATTAATCTTGTGAGTGTGAGGTGTAGGAATAAATATCAATTACTTTGAAAGTCATGGATGGTTGTCCTCATATGATAACCACCACATGGTTGTGCCTTATGAAGAAAAGCTGAACAGATAATAACTAATTGAGAACATCAATTCAAATCCATAATCTAGAGGATACTAATAATAGATCTTTGTATATTTATTTTTTCTAATAATGAAACAGGTACAACTGTATTGAGATAAAATGAAGCTTTTCTCTCATATGAAGATGTCACATTGGCAAATTGGTCTTTATTATAATACACAAGAGATAAGTAAAATCAAAATGCTCTCAGGGTACAGTTTTGGACTTGAACCATATTGCATAAATCTCAAGGCTTCAACTCGATTATCATTAAAGGTTTTTGATTGTTTACAAAATATCCCTTCATATCCCTTCATGGATGTCACATGCGTAGGGTATGACCCTGAGCGTCGGATCGAGTGGGGGGGCGCAAAGCAGGAGCATGCGTAGGGTAATTATGCCAAACTGGACATGTCGGAGCCGATGGTTCATCATCGTGATGAGTTGAACGAGAAATCGACCAGGCGACAACATTCCATTGAGTGAGACTGACGATTTTTTCGCCAACCGAAAAATTGTTGCCCTAATAAAACTGTAGGGCAACTTGAAATACCGAGATAAGCTTTTGTAGGGACCCCTCTCATGGCCCCATAGGTTCAAATGGATCATTTGCAGGTGTCACAGATTCTAAGTTAGGGCCTATCAAAGTTTGACAATGTTGAGCACTTAGGGCGCTCAAGGGACGACGTCGGTAGGGTATGACCCCCGAGCGTTCGATCGAGTGGGGGGGCAAAATAGGAGCATGTGTAGGGTAATTATGCCTAAATAGACATGTTGGAGCTGACAGTTCATCATCACGACGAGCTAAACGAGAAATCGACCAGGCGACAACATTCCATTGAGTGAGACTGACGATTTTTTTGCCAACCGAAAAATTGCTGCCCTAATAAAATCGTAGGGCAAATTGAAATACCGAGATAGGCTTTTGTAGGGACCCCTCTCGTGGCCCCGTAGGTTCAAACAGATCATTCGCAGGTGCCACAGATTCCAAGTTAGGGCCCGTTAAAGTTTGACAATTTTGAGCACTTAGGGCGCTCAAGGGACGACGCCGATAGGGTATGACCCCAAGCGTTCGATCAAGTGGGGGGGAAAAAAAGGAGCATGCATACTATAATTATGCCTAACTGGACATGTTGGAGCCGATGGTTCATCATCGCGATGAGCTGAACGAGAAATCGACCAGGCAACAACATTCCATTAAGTGAGACTGACAATTTTTTCGCCAACCGAAAAATTGCTGCCCTAATAAAACCGTAGGGCAAATTGAAATACCGAGATAGGATTTTGTAGGGACCCCTCTCATGGCCCCGTAGGTTCAAACGGATCATTCACAGGTGCCACAAATTCTAAGTTAGGGCCCGTCAAAGTTTGACAATTTTGAGCACTTAGGGCGCTCAAGGGACGACGCCGGTAGGGTATGACCCTGAGCGTTCAATCAAGTGAGGGGGCAAAATAGGAGCATGTGTAGGGTAATTATGCCTAACTGGACATGTCAGAGCCGACGGTTCGTCATCGCGACGAGCTGAATGAGAAATCGACCAGGGGACAACATTCCATTGAGTGAGACTGACGATTTTTTCGCCAACCAAAAAATTGCTGCCCTAATAAAACCATAGGGCAACTTGAAATATTGAGATAGGATTTTGTAGGGACCCCTCTCGTGGCCCCGTAGGTTCAAACGGATTGTTCGCAGGTGCCACAGATTCTGAGTTAAGGCCCGTCAAAGTTTGACAATTTTGAGCACTTAGGGCGCTCAAGGGACGACGCAGGTAGGGTATGACCCCGAGCGTTCGATCGAGTGGGGGGGGAAAAATAGGAGCATGCGTAGGGTAATTATGCCTAACTGGACATGTCAGAGCCGACGGTTCATCATTGCGATGAGATGAATGAGAAATCGACCAGGCAACAACATTCCATTGAGGGAGACTGATGATTTTTTCACCAACCGAAAAATTGCTGCCCTAATAAAACCGTAGGGAAACTTGAAATACCGAGATAGGTTTTTGTAGGGACCCCTCTCGTGGCCTCGTAGGTTCAAACTAATTGTTCACAGGTGCCACAGATTCTGAGTTAGGGCCCGTCAAAGTTTGACAATTTTGAGCACTTAGGGCGCTCAAGGGACGACACCGGTAGGGTATGACCTCGAGCATTCGATCGAGTGGGGGGGGGAAACAGGAGCATGCGTAGGGTAATTATGCCTAACTGGACATGTCAGAGCTGACGGTTCATCATCGCGATGAGCTGAACGAGAAATTGGCCACGCGACAACATTCCATTGAGTGAGACTGATGATTTTTCGCCAACTGAAAAATTGCTGCCCTAATAAAACCGTAGGGAAAATTGAAAAACCGAGATAGGCTTTTGTAGGGACCCCTCTCGTGGCCCCGTAGGTTCAAACGGATCATTCGTAGGTGCCACAGATTCTGAGTTAGGGCCTGTCAAAGTTTGATAATTTTGAGCACTTAGGGCGCTCAAGGGACGACGCCGGTAGGGTATGACCTCGAGCGTTCAATCGAGTGGGGGGGCAAAATAGGAGCATGCGTAGGGTATTGTTCATTAAATTAATTGTATTGTTTATGAATTGTATTGTTCATTGAATGAATTTTATTGTATTGTTGATTAAATGAATTGTATTGTTCATTAAATAAATTGTATTGTATTGTTCATTAAATGAATTATATTGTTCATTATAAAAATGACACTTACGATGAAATGAAATGAATTGTATTGTTCATTAAATAGCCATTATTAACCATTTTTAATTATTGGAATGAAGATTAAAGATTTCCATGATAACACCACACACAGATGGGCAACAATTTATATGATCAAATATCAACTTTTGTATATATAAAAATGTCGAATGATTACAAATGTATGTCCATACACAAATATGGCATAAACACCAACTGAAACAAAATGTATGTCTAAATACGTAAATGTATGTCCATATACAAAATATGCATGCCAACTAGACATGTAAGCATCCCAAAACTATCTATAACATCCTAAGTTGCTGATGGATCATCAAAATCGATCCTCTTCGCCGCACTACTCGGCTCTGAAGGATCCTGCACAAGAAAAACAAACCACAATTAATATTAGTTATATTATATAATTCACATTCGAAAATTTAACATAAAAATGAACTATTTAATTGAACTATTCATGTTTACCTCATCTCCACGTTTTCTCTTCAACTTTGCAGGACTCTTGATGTATGTCTTCGGTAGAGGAGGTATGTTTTGAATATTTTCATAAACAACCTACATATGTTTAGAAACATGACATTGATACAACTTAGCATATAATTGTCACTGATAATAACAAATTATATCTACTAATCAAAAAATAAAATAAACACACATCTACTCGAGGCATCTCTTCTTCTTCTTCAGGTATACTGGGTGTAGTCATCAAGGATGTGAAGCCAAGGATTCTCTCTATATATACACAACAAGTATATGAAACTATCAATCTATGTCTAGACATGTATAATCACTATAAGTTATTTAAACTATTCATTCAATCATATTTGCATTCAATTACCTTTCCCTTGTCTCCAATTGCACTACCAGATCCTATATCACACTGCACCGCACTCGTGCTACTTGTGCCCTACAAGAGTAAAATAAGATATACATGCAAGTTACTACATAATCTAATTAATACAAATATAAATGATGAGCATGTATGTACAATAAAATACAAACGAATAGGTGCAATAATATATGTACCATCAAGCTATCGAGGCCAAATGACATGGTCGACAAGGTGCCCTTCTGAATCTGTCTCAACTCATCCTCGGTCATCAACTGTTAAATAGACCATGTAAATAAAAATTAGTACTTAATATTATCTAATTTATAAATATTTAATTAAAATATAACATGAACTGTGAAAACACAAATCTTACCAATACATCATCAATGTATGATGATGGTGCCTCCTCGCCTCTAGCATGTGAGGACTCCTCAGGGAATCCTCCAGTCTGTGTAATAACCTCTAGTGCATCATGCATCTCATGCACCTCGTAATCTGCACTGTCCACAGCAGGATCAACGGGCTGTCCAACTGGACCCAAGCATACGTGCCCACACATGACACAACTATGTGGCACGCATATGTGTGGAGCCGAGGATGACGTGTCAGCACCACCCGATGCACTGCTACCATCAAAAGTAGGTTGAGCTACTAACGCAGCCTGAGAAACCAAAAGGCTACTCAAAGAGTGAATAGCCGATATGGTCCGTGAAGCCGCCTGACAAATGATATCAAGATGCTGAACTGCGGGTAGGGGGATCAACAGGAGGAGGGGGGACATATGGGCCCTGGACTACTCTGATTGCCCCAGGTCTATTTTGGGGCATACCTAAACCTACACCCTAGAAATGTTGGATGTCAAAGTAGTTCACATGTTTCTGTAAAACAAACTCAGCATACAATTTTTTTATGAAATAGAAGGGGATATCAAGATTGTTGTTGGGTGGTTTGTCGAAAACCATCCACCAACGATCCTAAAAGTTTTTCACAATCCCATTATTTGTGCACCATTTGATAGAAAGTTTTTTTTTTGGGGATCTACAGGCTGACCAGTACGGGGATTGACAAACAATGAGGCGATTTCGGCTTTGGATGTCTCAAGATCCTTGATATCCTTATACGACAAGTCATCTGCATATTTTTCCTTCATAGAATCTCGCCACAAAAGGGTGGCATCGTGCTCCTCAGTCATGGTTTCCATACTTTTTACGAATGACGTGAGAGGATCAAACAATGGGTTTAGACGAGGGATCCTACGATATACTTCTGCAATCCCCCTCAATTCATTCAAATTTTATGCAATCAAATCTTGAATTGAGGGGGGGTTTGGCAAATGAGGGTTTGGTTGTTGCAGTTGTGGTTGGTCAGTGTTTTCATTGTTATCTCTCATTTTTAACCTAATTGAATGTAAACAATTAAATTTAGTTAACAAATTTAAACAATTAGGTATTTGATTTTAAAAAAACCTAGTTTTCATGAAAAAAAAAACCATATTTTCAATGAAAAATCAAATAAACATTCACAAAAAATACAAAAAATGAATGAAAATGATTCAAAATGACAAAATTCTTACCTCTAAATCAATTTTTTAGCAATTTTTTGTAAAAAAACCAGATATCAGATTTTGACAAATTCGCGCGACCCGTGAGTTAAAAATGACTCACGGGACTGTCGCTATCTAAATATAAAAGTCTCAAAAAATCGGATATCCGATTTTATCGGATATCCAATTTCAACACTTAAATTATTTTTAAATAACATATATAATATAATAATATATTATATAATATAATAATATATTATATAATATATTATTATATTATATAATACGTATTGTATTATATTATATATATTATAATATAATATAATATAATATTATATTATATTATATATTATATTATATTATCTTATATATAACATAATATAATATTATATTATATATAATATTATATTATATTATATATAATATAATACAATATTATATAATATACAATATAATATAATATTGTATTATATTATATATAATATAATATTATATTATGTTATATATAAGATAATATAATATAATATTATATTATATTATATTATAATATATATAATACGTATATAATATTATATTATATTATATAATATAATATTATATTATATTATATTATATTATATTATAATATTTAATATAATACAATATTATATGTAGTCACATAAATCTGTCCACTTAATTAAATGAATACTTAGTATTTATTTAATTATTTAACCATCAATTAATGAATTAATTAAATTAATATTTAATTAATTCATCTTAACCCTCTTCTCCTATTAATTAAATAAATTATTCAATTTATTTGATTTAATTCACTTAACCAAATTCAGACCATTAATTAAATAAATAAATCATATTTGTTTAATTAAATCTTCTCTCACATTTAAATAAATTAATATTTATTTAAATCCCCCAAAATCCCACCTCTCACATTTAAATAAATTAACATTTATTTAAATCACCTTTATCCTCTACCCACTTGTATTTTCCTACAAAAGCAAGTTGCACAATTATTTTAAATAAATAATTTATTTAAATCACCTTTATCCTCCACCCACTTGTATTTTCCTACAAAAGCAAGTTGCACAACTATTTTAAATAAATTATTTATTTAAAATCCTATTTATCCTCACCCACTTGAAACCTTTAATGGTTTCCCTTAAAGTATTCAAACTTGATGGCTTTAAAGTCTTCAAACTTGATGGCTTCCTTCTATAGTCTTCTTAAGACTTTAATGGTTTTCCTTAAAGTCTTCAAGCCTTTAATGGTTTCCCTCAAAGTCTTCAAGCATTTTAATGCTTTATCTTCATTTTTCTCATTTAAATAAATTAATATTTATTTGAATATTTATCCAAATGCAAATTACACCATTTAATTGAAATAAATGACTTTATTTTAATTGAAAATACCAAAATTTCTCCCACTTGCATTTTCCTACAAAATCCACTTGCATGCCTAAACCCCTTCTAGAATTTTCTAATCACTTCTAAATAACCTAACCCCTTCTCTAAACTTTGTCACATTCCTAAGCAAAAGGGAAGTCACTTCTCAAACCCTCAAAGTCTTTGATAACCATTAAAAGCTTTCAACCTTCAACCACTAAATGGCTCAAAGTCTTTGATAACCATTGAAGGCTTTCAACCTTCAACCACTTAATCCCCAAAGTCTCCAATAACCATTAATGGTTACCTCAAACCCTCCCACATGGTTAAAACATTTGTTTTGACTCAACCTCTACCCAACCCAAAGGTCTCATCAGGCCATTAATGCTTTGACCATGATTATCTCTTAAACATTTGCACAAAGGTTTATCCTTGGATTAACTCTTAATCTAGTGGGTAATCTTAATTTGGACTTGGCCCTTAGCCTCTAGATAACCATGAGGTCTTCTCAGGCCTTTAATGCCTCCAACCTCTTCTCTCAACCCAATCCTATGTTGACACTTGTCACCATTTTATTGGTGCCAATTGTGCACATGGATCCCCAACTTTCAAACTTGGCCCTTGATTAAACCATTCAATCTTAACCCTTCATTTCCCCATTTCTTCTATAAATAGAACCCTTCTCCTCAAGCAAAAGAGAAGCATTAGAGTATTGTTGTTATACTGGCATTAGCATAGAGCTTTCTCATAGCATCACTATCTACACTTGCATAGCATTTGCTTATCATATTCAACTATCTTGAATCTCCATATGGCATCCATGGCTAGTGCTAAAAGCTGAGAGCTACACTCATTTGGGACTTGGAGAGGAGAGGAACAAGGGAGGAGCAACTATGAGCATCTTGATTAGCTATTTTATTCTATGTTTATATGCTTTCTATTTCATGCTTAATATCTCTCTTGATATGCCTGTTTAGGATAATCTTTTATTGCTAACACTAACGTTTGTTTCTTGTGCTCTTGTGTGTGTTGCCATTAAACAGATTTTCTAATCCTTTTTGCAGAGCATCATTATATAATATATAATATAATATTATATTATATTATATAATATAATATAATATTATATTATATAATATAATATAATATTATCGTATATAATATAATATAATATTATATTATATATAATATAATACGTATTATATAATACGTAACATATAATATATATTTTAAATTAAAATTACAAATAAAAACCGGATATCTGATAAAATTGGATATCCAATTTTATCCGATATCCGATTTGCATAAGTAATTATCAGGCCAAGGTGTACTGACACCCAGGCCAAGCAAAAAGTCAACACGGATTTTCGTGTTTTTAGGCGAGTGAGGAAGGCTATTTTTTCACATCGCCACTTTTTGGCCCCCCTTGATCCTGCACTAACCCCCACCCTCTCTCTTCCTCTCCCTCTCCCTCTCCCTCTCCCCCTCTCCCTCTCTCCTCTCTCTCTCCCCCTCTCTCTCCATCCCCCTCTCCTTATCATATTCTCTCCCTCTTTTCTTATCCCCTATTCTCTATCTTACCCCCTCTCCCCCTACTCTCTCTCTAACTGCCTTTCTCACCCCCTCTCCTTATCCTCCCTCTCTTCCTATCTCCTTCTCTCTCTCTCTCAATCCTATTCTCATCCTCTCTCCCTTCTCTTTCTTTACCTATCTCTCTCACTCTCTTCCTATCAACTTCTCTCTCTATCTCTAAGACTCTCTCCCTCCCCCTCTCCTTATCCTATTATATCCCTCTCTTCCTACCCCCTACTCTCTCTCTCTCCTTCCCCATCTCTCTCTCTCTCTCTCTCTCTCTCTCTCTCTCTCTCTCTCTCTCTCATATTCTCACCCTCTCTCCCTTCTCTTTCTTTCCCTACCTATCTCCCTCTCTTCCTATCCCCTTCTCTCTTTGTCTCTAACTCTCTCTCCCTCCCCCTCTTCTTATCATATTCTATCCCTCTCTTCCTATACCCTACTCTCTCTCTCTCTCTCTCTCTCTCTCTCTCTCTCTCTCTCTCTCTCTCACACAATCCTATTCTCACCCTCTCTCCCTTCTCTTTCTTTCCCTATCTCTTGATAGTTCTGATACTTAATGTAAGTACAGATGTCAATAGCTAACAAGATGAGAGGGGGGGGGTGAATCATACAAACTTAATCTTCCATAAAAACAACAGATTCAACCTCGGTAACTTATACTACAGCAATATAACCAAAACTGCTAAACATGCAAACTCATAAACATATAATCATCATAACACTCATAACACCAGATTTAACGTGGAAACCCAAATAGGGAAAAACCACGGTGGGATTTCGGACCCACTAAGAAATATACTCTTCTAAAGTATGCTCAGTTAAAAGCAAATCCTGTTAAAGATTACAAGCACATTGCTAGATGTGACCCGGTTAAGGGATTTCCCTCAGATCTATTAGGATCTTCACTTTGTTAGAAGTGACCTTGTCAAAGGATTTCAAACACTCATTTAGAATGTTACCTTGCTAGAGGGTTTACATATAAGACTATTAGGTCCACTCGATTAAGACATTTTCTGTCACTTACAAAATAACAGTAATAAAAATCTATCTGCAACTTCATATCTAAAATGTTGAAGCAGATTCTTATTTGCTCAAAACAATCAAGTCATAGGACTTATCTTGTCCCTCTACTAGACTTTCTACTCTATTATTCAAACAGGTCTTCAAGCTTCTGTGCTCGGTAATCACTATGTAGCATCCCTATGCATACACTTGCCCGCATGCATTGTTTATCAACAATTCCTTATTTATAAACAATTGCTAATTGCTTAATCTCCTTGATCACATTTCCCATGATCAATATTAGCCATCAGATCTTCAAATCTGACCAGGTTTAATGTATCCTTTCGATCTAGAAACGTTTTACCTTACCTCGAGACTTGCAGTCCTTTCTTGGAACTTGCACAAGGTTATTGTGGTTCAATCTGCGTTGTAGATCTTCCTGCCAATTTTCCTTTGCCATAGATCCTTAACAAACTTCATACACAACATACCAATCATTTATACATCTCCAACTAATCATTGTCCTTCATTAAATAATGCTTTTATCCATCCCATGTGCACTGTCATAACTCGGTTGTAACTCAATAAATAATAAACTTTACTCGGTAGACATTTTGCCTTCATTAACCGATATCGATAACCTTAGGGTTTACTGAATAGGTTCCTTAGGGTTTATCGACTAGGTTCTTTGCTCGGTGACATAGTATAGTATAAACCTTACAATCAATAACATATGTAGAATATCAAAACAATCTAAACATCATGATCTCATCATTGTCTAACTCGGTAATAGTTGCCCATTGAATAACTTATTCCTCCCTTTATTCATCACATTCTTTCTGTGTCTTTTACCGACATCTTAATTCTCTTCTAATCAAACTTTTCAAGATATGGCAACATCATACTGAATCTAGATAATCAATCTCTTGACATCAATGACAAAATAATGTTATAAAGATAGTTATCATCCTTCTTCAGTTATATCAATAATCTTCAACAACCTTCTCAATATCCTTACTGAATATCAACAATCTCCTGATATTGAAATGCAAACAATCTTTCTTACTGTAATGCCAACATCTCTCTCTCTCTCTCTCTCTCTCTCTCTCTCTCTCTCTCTCTCTCTCTCTCTCTCTCTCTCTCTCTCTTAATCCTATTCTCACCCTCTCTCCCTTCTCTTTCTTTCCCTATCTCTCTCCCTCTCTTCCTATCCCCTTCTCTCTCTGTCTCTAACTCTCTCTCCCTCCCCCTCTCCTTATCCTATTATCTCTCTCTCTCTCTCTCTCTCTCTCTCTCTCTCTCTCTCTCTCTCTCTCTCTCTCTCTCTCTCTCTCTCTCTAACTCTCTAACTCTCTCTCCCTCCCCCTCTCCATATCCTATTCTATTTCTCTCTTCCTACCCCCTACTCTCTCTCTCTCTCTCTCTCTCTCTCTCTCTCTCTCTCTCTCTCTCTCTCTCTCTCTCTCTCTCTCTCTCTCTCCACTTCTTCTTTGGTTCCTAGTTCTACATAACCCGTACGGGTTATGCAGAACTAAGGCCAAAACTTCTAGTTTTGCATAACCCGTACGAGTTATGAGAAATTTTTCCTCAAAACCCATACGGGTTGTTACCAAGCCTGGCACATTTTTGAATTTCATAGAACACGCATGGGTTATGAGAAATTTCATTTTTTTTTGCATGTGGCCACTTTTTTGTTCACCATCTTGGTGCACTTACCCAATAGCAGTGCCCAAAACCTAGAAATCAAAAATAGAGAAATGCATAAATGTTAACACTTGGGAGAATTTGAGAATACATATTTATAGGCTAAAGGTTTGCACTATGCATCATATATTCATAGGCTAGATTAGCAATAGGGAGTGTTGTTTTTTTGTTGTTCATAAAATAGAGTTATTTCAAGCGATGCCAAATTCCAAACAAAAAAAACATAAAACCTTGAAATTAAGAGTAAAAGCGTAAAATTGTGCAATACATACTATGATTCTTGAGATTTTTGTGCCAGGTTTTGTAGGGTGCTCCACTCTTCGTCTGATGGAAGGTCGATATTATTTAAACTATGAAAAGTCAACTGCAACTTCATCAACAATCCATATTTAAAAGAGTGACTTGACATCACTGTTTCACCCAATACCGCATTCAAAGTTGTAAATGGTTTGATGAATTCTAGAAATCTTTGGGGAGTTGTGTTCTTAGGAAGAAAGTCTAAATCAGACTTCATTTTTTCCTCCGTGCTTTTTTTGTAAGCTTCTTTTCCAATGAATTTATTTGATGGTTCAATGGACTTCGGCAAACCAAGTTTAATCAAAGTAGTTGTCTTTTCTTGCAGCTTCAATATCTTTTTGCCACCTTTATACATAACTTACAATGTTTCCCTTAGTTTCTAGCAATTTTTAAGGATAGATGATGTCTTAACTATGGCATAAAAGAAGTTGTTAATTCCCTTGGATGCTAGATAGTTGTCACTAGTATTGTAGACTACTTGCAAAATATATTTTTCCATATCCTCTTTAAATAAATTGTTGGCATTTGACTGAACCGGTAAAGATTATTGTTATTATGCAACCGGTATATGATTAGTTAGTGATTGTGAAGAGATTGAGAATTGTGTTTGATGACTAAATTTTGTTTTGTCATTGATGGCAACAATGTTTGTGTAGTCATCTAAGTCTTAGATTCCAACCAGTAAGGGTTAACTAGTACAAAAGACAGTTTTATAGAGAACCGGTAATTAGGATCTCAACTGGTAAACTGAGACAGAGTTGCATTCCGACAATTAGTACAGGCGATTCATGAAGAGTTGGATGATGCGGTTTCACAACGATGATGGTGACAAGTATTTGGATCTATGTTTACAATCTCATTGGTTGATTCAACTAGATGAATGAGATTTGATTTATAGAACAAACAAACTGGGAGAACACTTAACCGGTAGTGATACATTCACTTATATCGGTAACACAACACAAGTTTTAATTTGTTATGTCAGTGGCTAACATATGAAAAGTGTATGATATAAGTTTGTCTATATTCATTGAACCTAGGAAATTGTTCCAAGTTTGTAGTCGACTTAATGTAAAATGTTTATAAAAAGTGTGATGAGGTATAAAGTTGGTATGTGTGTGAAGAGAGAATTCATGAGTGAATATTGTGAATGTGATCGTGCGGTGATTAGGGAAGTTTTGTAATGAAGTGTTGTTGATGTTGTAAGGATCAAAAGTGGATATTATTAGACACAGAAGGTGTTACTTGAAGATCTTATCATTGTTGTTTTCCTAACATTTTGCAGCAACAAAATCCCCTAACTGGGTAGGTCCTAACGTGCCTTAATCTGTAAATCCCCTAACAGGGTAGCTCTGAATCAGAGTCTTAAATCCTCTTGTGAGGTTGATCCTAATAGATCATTGCTCCTAATAGGGCTTATCATTAAAATCCCTTAACTGGGTGACTCTTAACCGGGTCTTCTCCTAACAGGGCATAGTTGTAAGACCTTAACCGGTCAAGATTTCTATTCTGCAGATAGTGAATCTTGTGGACCTACTAACTCCCGCCATGGTTTTTCCCTTTTGGGTTTTCCACGTATAATCTCTTGTGTTATGTGGAATTTTTTTTATTGGGTATTTTCTTATGTGGTGATATTTCTCATATGCTTGATAAGTTTTAAGTTGTTAAAGTTGGTGATCAGATTTATATTGTTTTTGCTTGCACTGATTCACACCCCCCCCTTCCCACCTCTCAGTGTCTTATAAGTTTATCATAAACATGTATGCTCTTCTTAATGTGCCCTTTGATTTTTCAATAAATTAATCTCAGAATTTTATTCAATTCAAACCATTCACACAACTTGTCACTCCTCTGCATTATTTGCCCCCAAATGTTTTCTTGTATATACTTCATTGTATTTTTCATATTATCTTTCAATCTATCCTCTGAAGTTTTAATTTTTATCATTTGCATGTGCAGGTCTTCTTTCATTTGTGCACATTTTTTTCTTTCTTCCTCTACTACCTCTTCCAAATGTTTTGCTTTTTCCATCTCATGATCCAATAGGTCCTGTATTTTTTTTATTTCAGCAGCAGCAGACTCATAACTTTTGTATAATTTTTGTAAATTGGCTCTTTCATCATCAAATTTTTTACTGCTTTTAGCCATTTTTTCCCTTAGTTCCTTCAATTTTGCCTCCATCCTTTCTTGCTCTGCAATTTCTACTACAGAGCCCAAATTTTTATCCTTTTTTGTAAATCATTGCACTTATTATATGTTGCTTTCCTCTTTGATTTTTTGTTTGCCAGGTTTGCTTGTAACTTTTCTATTTGTTTCTCCAACTTATTGTTTTCTCTCTCCACCTTTAGCAGTGAAGTGTAGACCAGTTCGTTAGTTCTTTTTGACACACTAATTTTGTCCACATTTTTTACTTTAGAAAAATCCATTTGGAGAGTGCTAACTTGAAATTCAGAGGGATCTATCTGACTGTGTGGTGGATTTTTATCTTATTTGGGGGCATAACAACCATGAACTCCATCATATCTTTGTGTGGGTCATATGTTGAAAATACCCTATTCCTTGTAGGTTGTTCCTCTAAAACTTCAGTCAGGGCAACCCTCTACAATGCTCTCTTTTTTTCTTTATTTGCATTTAAATTTTTCATTGTAATCATGAAATTGAAAATCTGGGCTTGCTGAAGTAATTGAATGTTTGAAAGGTGAAATAGAAGACACTCCAGTTCCACCTATGCCTACGGTTTTAACTAATGCATTATGAGAAGTACAAACAACCATTCCTGATCTTGTCCCATTGTCACTTGCATGTGTAGTTTTTATAGTCTTTTGAGGGGTTTGTTCTAAAGTTGCAAATGATAGTTTTGTAGCGGCAGTGGCACTTGATATAGGATTTTGTATAGTATGTGTATCTACCACTAGTGGCCTCTTGCGAGAGATATTTTGTTGTTGCACTTGTCCAACACCAAGACAACTAGTATAAGTACTAGTAACCATACCAACCCCACCAATCGTAGTGGCACTTGACTGAACACTAATAGGAATAATATCCCCAGATTCCCCACTAGTGGCAATGGCACTTTGAATCACCACCAATGGGAATACCATGATGTGGTGGTGGTTGTAGATTTGAACCTCTAACAAATGTAGGTGGACCTGGAGGGTAATGAGTAGTACCTTTCAGTGATGAATCTGACGAATCAATTCCAATGATTGGTTTAACAGGAGCTTTTGATTTTGAATCTGATGGAAGTTGTACCTCAAGTGGAAATCAAATGCCTTCTCCTCTGGGACCTAGACCACCACCTTCAAAACCCATTTTTTCCATAATTTTTGCCCCTTTGCTATATTTTTCTTTCATTGACTCATTGACTCCACCAAATATTCCAGGGACTGTAGTAGTTGTTGGAGTGGCCTCAACCTCATACTCATTTTCATCATCACTCCTGTCATATATTACTATGGGATGCTCCATATTCTACAATTTTCTAAACTCTTCATCCTCGTTGATGGACTCAAATTTTGCACTGGTCTTTGGTTCACCGAGATTCTTCCTCACAGTCCAAAAAACATTTATTTTGGTTTGATTCCAAAATCTGTATTTACATTCTTGTAGAATTATTTTGATAATAGATTTGTTAGATGGATTAGCATATTTTTGGTAGAAATTGTAGGACCTCCTATTTTGGATGCTCGGGTTTGTTGTCCTCTATGTGTGCAATGCCATAATTTGTGATGACAATTCTTCTGTTGAAATGTTATTGTCAGCGACAATTTTCTGCATCTCTTTTTTTACCTCATCCGAGGAGTCCATGTTTCTAAGCTTTTCTAGCAATGGTTTACTTTCATGTTGACATAACGCTAAAGAGTTCCCATTTTTCTTAAGCCTTGCTTGAACTACACCGATTGGATCATACTGCCAGAGACCCTCATCACCAAAGCTAAAAACTGTCAAAATATCATGTGCCACATTGAATGTTTTTCTCTCAAATGTGAACCCTCCACATGAGAAAGGAAAGGAAGGAAATATACTCTTCTTTTGTTGACCATGAAAGTGCCAATCTGTTCTCTCCAACTGTCATACATATTCCAATGCAAATACCCTCTCTGTCACATGTATTGGAAGTATGTAGGGTTTTACTATTGATCCATAGAACCTTAACACAGTGTATTCTTCCATGAAGAACCAGTCAACCAATTGTATTTGACTTCCGAGTTGAATGCAATCTCTACAAGACACAGGCAATCTAGGCATTGGAGTGCTTGTAATTTCATGATATATTGGTGCCAAAAAGAAGTCTACAAAATGGTTGTAGTTCTTTTTGTTATCATGCATCCTTATCTTAGGTGTCCATTCATATATTGGACACTTTGTTCTATTCCGAGTCTTCTCATCAATCTTATAGTTCACAATGTGAAGATTGTTGGTCTCAAATATTGCACGATACTTGGATAGAAGAAGATAGCATAAGTAGGATGAGAACCTAAATGTCTTATAGGAACCTTTTTTATCATTAGTAATTATTTTTGCATGGATTGAACAGCGTGCTCAACAAAATTATATCTTACTGGTTGACTTACACAATGGATATTAAAAATCATTTCAAGAAGGCTAGCACCCACTTCCCTATCATTTTCCAATCCCAAGCAAAATGTCAGCAAGGAAATAGTATCCTGAACCAATGGAACAAAAATGTTATAACCAAAAGGAGGCTTATGATTCCGATCCAACAGAGTACCATGCATTATTAGAGCTCTGATAAATTAATCTCTATGACTTGGATCGAGACTCTCATAATTCCCTGCCAGCTTTCCTAGGTCAATGTGTACATTTGAGTTTTGTGCTTCAAACCCTACGTTCACCAAACAAGCAAATTGTCCCTCGATTATGGATAGAAATTCCTCTTTTGTATTTTTATTGACAATTGCTTTTTTATCTTCATCATAATTTTTGGCACAGACCATGACAAATTCAGTGCAAGGGAATACTTCAGGTACCACCATGCTTCCCAATCCAGCATCCCACGATGCAATTTTATTTGTTCTTTGTTTTAACATTGTGTTGAAAACAGTAAATTTTGCCCTATTTGGATCTACTACCTTATTAGACAATGCATATCTAATTTCTATGATACATTTTTTACTATGGATAGCAGGGTCATAAATATCATGGTATTCATCAGTAAAACCTGATGTTTTAACCAGTTCGGTTAGGTATATTTTTTTATTCACTTGGCTTTTTGTTGAACTACTGCTTTCTGGTTTCCTCGTCGCTGTTACTCTTAATAATTCAAAATAATGCTAGATACAAGCCTAAAAATGCTAACCCTCAAATTGAACCACGAGATTCAAAAAAATAAAAAACATGGGATGTAAGCATTCTAGATTTTACCCTAAATTTCTATTTCGCTAGATTGGCGCAAACAGACTTTGTTGCATTCCTCAATCTAGTAGTCGTTTCTGAATCTCCCCAGATTTACTGGTTTGTCCATGAAATGAAATACGATTATGAGTCACTTATTTTGAAAAACACTAAAAAGTTCAAAAGTAATACCTAAAGGGAAAAATTTCTAGAATCCTATTGTAATTTTATAAATTACTATTAATATCAATTCATTGCCAAAGGACAAAACATTCATTGCTTCAATCTAAATTATGAGGACAGTTGACACATCACCAGACTCGAGTCACTTTTCCGAACTATTTTTGAAGTCTTTTAAATCCTTTTCAATTTCTACCCTAAATAGAGCTTAATTATAGTTAATTAAATGTAAAATGTTCAATTCCGGGTCAAGTTCTCAAAAATGTGGTTACTTCCCACATTCGGGCCAAAATCCACCCTAAATCGTTGATCTATGCTCATCCAATGGACGACGGCATCTGTTGTCAGTTGTCATGGGTCCCAAGACTTTTGTCATATTTTGGCCACGTCACTAGACTCGAGTCACTTTTTTGGACTATTTTTGAAGTCTTTTTAATCCTTTTCAACTTCTGCCCGAAATAGGGCTTTTTAAACTTAATTATAGTTCATTAAATGTAAAACGTTCAATTTCAGGCGAAGTTCTCACAAATGTGTTTACTTCCCACTTTCGGGTCGAAATCCACCCTAAGTCATTGATCTTTGATCATTCAATGGACAATGGTATATGTTGTCAGTTGTCGTGGGTCCTAGGACTTTTGCCATTTTTTGGCCACGTCACACGAGTCACTTTTCGGGAATGTTTTGAAGACTTTTTAATCCTTTACAACTTCTGCCCGAAATAGAGCTTATTACAGATAATCAAGTATACAATTACAAATTTAGAATTTAACTATACTTAATTAAATGTTTATCATTTATGGAAGTCTTCCATTAGAAGTTTGCAAAAAATGTTTATCGTTCCCATATTCAGCCCGAAATACACCTCACATCGTTGATCTGTGCTCATCCAACGGACGACAGTATCATTTGACAATTGTTGTGGGTCCCATTATACATAGGATTTATACCACCCAAATGCCACGTCACCTGACACTTCATCGTCTCATGGGCCATAACCTTTCTTTCTATCAGTGTTCAATGACACGTGTTTCCAGTGAAAGTTTGCAAAAAAAAATAGAGATCCCACATTCAACCTGAAATACACCTTAAGTCATTGATCTGTGCTCATCCAATAGACGACAGTATCTATTGTCAGTTGTCATTCATCCCATTATCAGTAGGATTTGAATATGAATTAAATATATAATTTAAATATGTAATTTGAAAACTTGCATGATATTTCAAATTTTTTTATTGATAATTTTTGTATTGTATTACTTGGAAATAAAATATTACAAATATGCAAGTATAGGTGGTATAGTAAAACCACCCAAGTTTTGCCACCACAAAAAACACCCCCAAGGGCCAAAACCACCATTCCCAACAAAAAATAAAACCCTACTACATGCAAAAACCCCATAATTCCAGTTCAGTGTACCAAAATTTGTAGCAGACATCCCCTCATACATACAAAGTTGGAGAGAAAATGGACATGGAACAAAAAGATACAAATAGACAATACCAAACACCATCAGCCATAGCATGATTAACCCAGAAATGGCCTATACTCTGAGTCATCATAGAATTCTGAGAGACACTTCATTGCTTGGGTAGTCTTGGGTCTCGGTTGCAACTCTCGCCCACCTCTACACATTCCACTTCATGAAGGAATGTTAAAACCTCATCATGCTGCATCAACCTTGCGAACATTTTGAAGATCTTCCACTCACGCCAAGCAAGAGCTCTACATCTTGCCTTCAAATCATCATCATCCCATCGAATGAGTGGTAGTGGCACCACCGAACTAGCCACCCCTGCCTCAAGAACAATGCCCACCTTCGGGACCACACGAGCACACACACTATCTAGATTTAACAAGTAAATTGAATCAATTACAACTCTTAGGGCATTTTTTACCGTGTCCACCTCATCCTCAAATTGGAAACCCCAAGCGGAAATCAATGAATATACCTCTATGTTTGTCTTGTAGTGATGACCTACATGGACAATTTCCTGTCCCAACAACATTTTTACACTCTCATATAGTCGCTCATCCTTAAACAAGAACAAACCTTTCAGCCTCTTGTCCATAAATCATCCGAGAAATGGGACTAGTTTCTTATCAATATGGAAGGAGAAATTGGCTTCCATGTTGCTTAAGAAACCCAAGACAATGCTACAAGTGCAGACAATATGATACCAAGACTTCCAATCCACCCAAGATTTAAACACCTCTCACTCATTTCTGATTTCTGACATCCAACGGTGGCGACCATCGGCATTAATCACAAACTTTTCCACCATTCCTCTGCATGTACTAGTTCAACCACATAATTCATCCGCACAAACCGGCATTAAAGCCACATAAAGGTTGTTAACCATTCACTTTTAGTGATGTGTGTACCATAAGACAATATCATTGCATATCTGTTGTCAGTTCCTGTGGGTCCCATTATACAAAGTATTTTTGTCACCCAAATGCCACATCACCTGACACTTCATCGTCCCATGGGCCATAGATTTTATTTTGTGTCGGTGTTCAATGACACATATTTTTCAGTGTTCAATGTACATGTACCTAGTTAGTTGGACTTTTTTTTATTGAAATTATGAAAAAAAAATTACAAGTAAGTTGGACTTTTAATTCACTTGTTTTTCGTGAGATAAACATCTTTTTTTATATATTTATAATCAATGATAATCAATGTACAAATAATTAAAGAAATGAACTCGATTTTATATATATATATTAAACATAAAGGAAGAAATATTACATAAAAAAGATCACGGTATTATATTTATTTCCATTGTTTAACAAAATATTGAAATAACGTAGCTCATAGACAAAAAAAAAGTATGAGCTAAGACATTGTGATCCTTATTGGATGCTATCACTTGCTGCCAATCCCTAACATTATGTTTTTTCAAATACTTCTTTGTGAAGCACTTCAAATATCTTTTAGAAAAGGTCGTCTCATAAGTGACACTGAGTTTGTTCTTTAAATTTAGAGAAGAAATTAGAATAGACCTGCTATTTTTTTATGGTGAAAATTAAATCTTATATCCACATAAATTAATAACTATTTAAGCTATTTCAAAACATGATGATTATGCGAATTATCCTTCCATGGTATGTTGGTGGAAACAAATAATAAAATGAAATAGAAACCATTTTTATATCCATAAGAGGCAAACTTAAACGAACTGGAATTTGTAAAATTATCATTAATATATATGTTTCACAAATTTACAATTTTTACATGTTGGAGTCCCTCAAAAACTTTAAAGCAAAAATTAGTGAGGTTACGAGGAAATAGCCAAAAAAACAAAACTACTAGGAGGTTGGGGCTAGGACATAAACAGTGGACACATTCATGGTTTACCATAAGAATCTTGCTCTCCCTCTATGTAGAATTTTTCAGACATTATAAGTTGTGTGAATTCTCCAAGCCAACTATAGTCAGGAAAGTCATCTAGAAGAAACCATTTGCGGAGAATGTCTCTAACAATCCGCACTCATTTCCTATGATGCGTCAACTGCTCTGCATTCAAGTTCAAAATAAACAATTGCCTGGCCAATATTTGGTCAAGGAGGAGAAGCTTGGTTAATTCATTCGCCCAAGGGATCCCCACCCTCACTTCTGCAAAAATGAAAACAGTAACGTCATCTCCAAGGAAGTCTTCTTTAAACACCTTCTTTAACAGCAACAACATATCCACCTTGTCTCCTCCAAGGTCCAGAAAAGATGCCAAGAACCAGGATGTAACATCCGTGTTAACACGGTATCTATTTTCATTACACAGAAACTCTCTACCCAGCACCATCCTCTCAGTCTCATTAGTGAACATCCCAACCTCCTTACAGACTGATTGGAGGGTTGGGTCTCTAATAGAGCCCAAAAAGGCCCTCTAGACCTCAGTAGAAATGCTTCTCAAGTTGATAGGAGTGTCCATCTTGAGAAATCAGAATACCAAACTATACAGCCTGAGCCTATAGACCTAAACCAGAGGCATAATTTAACTATCTTGAGCTCCGACAATTTATCTACCAAAGGCTAATTGAAGATAAAAGAAGCAGAGATCGTCTATAAATAGTTGAAGCTCTTGATTGTAATAATTCCTTCTCTAACCGTATTGATTCCTTTAAAAAAATTTAAATCTTTCATATATCTCTGCAAATCTTTCCCATAATTGCACTAGTGTTTGAAATTGGAAATGACTATAAACCAATACCAAATACCATATTGGAAGTCGTGGGGGCAAAGTGGATTGCAGTTATATATTAAATGACCAACATTATCGATCGTGACATTTGATATGTGTCTATTGAATCCAATTCCATTCCAGGCACTTTCTATAGAACTACGTTCTCTTCATAAATTTGGGCCAAAATAAAACTTCAGCCATTGATCTACAATCATCGAACGGTTTAAAATCATTGATGGATTTTAGGTATGTGTGACGTGTCAAAGAGGTCATGCTTATCGATACATCATGCAGAGTCCAGACTCAATGTGATGTGATGTGATGTGATGTGCCTTGTTTATTAATGGCAATGAATTCGTGAAATCGCCAATAAAATATATATTTTTCCATAAATAATGAAATATTAGCCAACAAATTAAATAATTTTCAAACGATGGATAAAAAATTGCCAATACACTTAAATAATTTTTCCTTCAAAGTAAAAATTTTTGCCCATAAACTTATATATGTGTTCCTTTAAACGAAAAACATTCGCCTCCTACAATATATATTTTCCTCATAGAACAAGGTATTATTCGCTGGAATTAATGGAATTTTCCTACCCTAGAAAAAATGGCCAATACAAATTAAATTTTTTCCTAATTTGAAAAAAACAATTGCCATCAATATGAAAATTTCCCTCCCAAAATAACGCCTGATTCACCAGGGTTTTACACTTTTGCCTGGGAGGTGCTTTCTTAAAGTTATCCCTGGATATGAGTGCATGGTCAGGATACCTCTTGAGTTACCAAAAAAAATATAAAATATAATTTATCAATATATATATAATATTATAAAATAAATAAATTCTTTTTAATTAAGGGAAAAACAAGTTTTGAGGACACTTGAAACCTCCCATAATAGGTTTTAAATGGACCTGAAACTCTCAATTTTTGTAGGGAACTGTAACCCATAATCAAGATGTTGGACCAAGATGAAACAAAGGCAACCAGAAGCCAACCCACAACCAACCACTGCAAAAGAAGGATTAAATAACTGGATGTAACAAATAAAAGGTCAAAGCCATCAAACAAAACTACTTAGACAATCATGAGCAAATGGTTTTTCTAGGATCCCTTAACCTTACCCATGGGTTTTAACAAGGCTCCCACAACCTTCAGTTCCAATAATATAAAGATAATACCTAAACAATTAAACAACAAAAAAAAACCTCCTGGATATTGAAGAGTATGAAGAGGAATAGGCTCCCCAAACCATCACTCGGGTTTTAAAATGGCTCCCAAAACTATCCTAAAACAATCACCAATAACCTTCAAATAACAAGTCCAAACCTCTCTTGCAAAGCTCCTCTCCACGTCAATAGAAGAAGAGACTACCTCAATAGGAATAGTAGAGGAAGAAAACACTTGGATGAAGAGACACACATGATCCAACCCTCCATCCAAACAACCAAAAGCCAAAAAAGCTCTCACAAAGAAACTTCCAACCTCCCCCACATGTAAAATCTCCACCTCCATAGGCAACACCACCACCTCAATAGAAAGTATAAAAGAGGAAGAAGGGAATAGAAATAATCAAACCAAATCGATGGCCACAATAATAAATCTCACCTCAATAAGGCTCTACCTCCATAGGAGCCACATGGAGAAGGACCAAGAGAAAATTTGCACAATCCTACTTAAGAAAAGATAAAACCTGAGAACATCAAGCTCCAACAAGAATTAGCATAGCCCCACAACTAGAAACTTCACTTAACCAAAAATAGAGAAGACAAACCACTAGAATGTGCCCTTGAAAATTAGCAACAACAAACTAATATGGACAAGGCATGAAAGGAAGAGCAAAGAAAAAGCAAAAAGCCCTCAAAACAAAAGGGAGGTAAGCCAACTCAAACCCACCAAATAGGGACCAAACCCACACAAATTAGTCATCAAAAGTGCATAACAAAGAAACAAAAGCAGTGCCACCAATGAGCCCCAACAAAGAGTTCATCCCACAAGGAGCAAAGGCCCTCAGCAACACCAAGGAAAAGAGAAACCGAGCACCAAAACCCCCAAAATGGGATTTCAGACCACCATAAGTTGTCACCAAAAAAGAATCTTCAGCCTCTAAAGTGGCTAGGTAAGTCATAAAAGACTAGGAAAATTTCTAGAAAGGAGAGCCCAGAAAACATAAAATAGCACAACACGTTTAAACTGTTGGCAAGACCCAAAGCCACAACACCTCTGGCGACCTCAAAACTGACACCATCCACCATGGAAAGGCCCATAGAAGCATAATACACATCCTCACCCTGCACACCCACCAAAACTTCCCTCTTCGCTCGCTATTAAAAAAATAAACAAATTCTCGATATATAAAAAAACACCATTTTTATAAGTTAATAAAATACTGATAAAAGAGTCCAACACATTTAAACTTTCAAAAATACATTAAAAGTTTCAATAACAAAAAATATTATAAGATATACTATGAAAAAAAACATTCAATAAAAATAAATAGAGCACTCTTCTAGGACTAGAGACATCCCTATGAGTGATAATACTAATTTGGTAGCCTGGAGAGCTCCAGGCATTTGATAAACTGCCTGATGTATTTTTCTTCAAACCCACTATCTCTTAATATTCTCTCTCATTTCAGTGATTCTCGATTTCACACTTATTCCCTCCTCGCACTCTTCCTTCATCACCTTAAGCATGGTCGTTAGAATGCGATTCTCCATGAAACTCCCATCCTCTTCTCTTTCGACTTCCAACCCCAGCTTTAGTTCGCCTCCCACAAGCCTGTTATGAAGAATACATAAAATATTCCTTTATTCCAATATCAAATATTGCATTTGATATGCATTTTATAAAGTAGTGGAGACGGCAGAAAGCAATTAAATAGTTTAACCGTGTAAAAACTACCTCTCTAAATATCTACCCTAATCAATGTAATACATTTACTAATAATCCCCCCTATTACATTGTTCTTTATAAATGTTTATCCCGAAACCCCCCCTTAAGCCTTACATAATAAAAATTATTGATTAAAAAATATATATACACATTTTGTGAAAAAATTATTTGAAGAAACAAATTATGAATCAATTTTAGCTCCATCAAGTTGTCTCGTAACCCTCGAAAAGATGTAGCCTCTATCTGATATCCCAAATTATTCAACAAAAATCCATACTGAGCCCTCCAACCACATGGCTTCATCAAGTTGTCTGATAACCCTTAGAAGGGTATAATTCTTGACCACGGCCTCGAGTACTACTAAACAACCATCCATATTGAGCTTTACACCAAATCCCTTACCTGTCTTCAAAAACAAAATTCATAATACATGTATCTTTAAATATGCCAACAACAACAAGGAATAAACAAGAAACCAAAAACGCTTCTCAATCAAAACACCATCTCAAAGCGAGAAACTAACTTGAGATGATGAAATCCTCCATCCTCCTATGCCACCAACCTCCAATGAAGTGAAGACTTATAGCACTTCTCCAGAATCACTAAGAGAATCATAAATAATAACTTGATCATTTGATGAACCCCATTCTCAATATAAGAAATGGTTTCTTCATTGATTTTGTCTTTGAACTTTCCTTTAAGAACATCTCTAGCTCGACTTTTACACGACCAAGCTCTGTGACCTTTTTTTCTTAGAATAGAAACATTTAATGTCTTCATTATTTGTGCTTGATCTTTTATTGTGGTTTTGAACATATAATGCATTTTCCAGTTGAGAGACACCTTCTAAATCTTCTGCATCTGTTCTCTTTTCTTCTACTAAAAGGGCTGAAATCATATCTTCTAAACTCTGGGAGGTTATTTGGCTGAGTGTAAAAATAATATAATTTTATTTTCCAGGAAAGTTGTTTAACAAGATAGCCTTAGCATCTTCATCATTTACTAGAGCCTTAACTTCTGCTAATTGTCTAATAAGAGATCTCAAACTACTTATATGACTTGACATTTTGACTCCATTTTCCATTTTGAACCTAAATAATTGAATTTTTAGAGAGAATTTTGCATTTAATGCCTTTGCTCCAAACAATTTACTGAGATTATCCCAAATATCTGTTGATGATGTATCCAAATCTATATGATGTAATTATGAGTCAGAAAGAGCAAGACCAATAATAGCTTTGGCTTTATCATCTATGTTGTCCCACTCTAATAATTTAGATGCATCTATAGGTTTCATTTCTTTTCCACTCATTATTCCCCATAAATTTTTATTCATTAATTGCATTTGAATTTTTATTTTCCAAGTATGAAAGTTAAAACCAGAATATTTATCTAGCATATCAACCACAATCTCCATAATGAAATATCCCTTTTATTTTTTAGTAATTACTTCACTAAAATTGTAATATTTGTTTCTAAGCCCTAACTTCCCCTTGCAGATTAAAGAAAGAGGGAACTATAATCAATTTACATACACAAAGATTGCTTGGATTGTTAAAATATTCTTTTATTCCAATATAAAATATTACATAAAATATTTTTTTATTCAAATATCAAATACTACTAGATATCGTATCATCAGTGACACCCTATGTTGTCGCTCTTTTGACCAAACCCTCCTCAAGTGTCTTGGTTCAAACAAAGCGCAAACTTCTTTACAAGAGGTTCATGATGTTATTTGTGTGGGCCACTTAAATGTTTTAAGTCTTGCAAAGAAACTGACAAGAGAAGGATACTACTGGCCTACCATGGAACAAGAAGTTCACACATTTTCAAAGAAGTGTTGGAAATGTCAAAATCATAGAGACCTAATTCATGCACCAACATAAGAAATGTAGCCTATCATATCTCCTTGACCCTTTCCTTAGTGGGGACTTGACCTCATAGGTAAGATTCACCCTACCTCCGCCAATGGCTATAAATTTATTATCACTACCATAGAATACTTTACTAAATGGATTGAAGCCATTCCTATGACCTACATTATAGGCACATAAATTTATAATTTTATCCTAAATTATATCATATGTCAATATAGAGTCCCTTTGGCCATTGTCATTGATAATGGTTGTTCCTTAAAAATTTGAGATGTTAGATAACTTTGTGACAATTTTCACATCCAGCACTACTTTTCCTCTCCTTACTACCCAAAAATTAATGGTCAAGTTGAGGCATCTAACAAAACCATCATAAAAATCCTTAAGAAGACCATCTATCGCTGGCCATGATTGGCATGTATAGTTGAATCCTACTTTATGGGCATACTGAACCAACATTCGCACACCTATAAGTGCTACCCCTTATACCCTAGTCTATGGCATTGAAGCCATCCTTCCTATTGAGGTTGGGATCCCCTCATTAAGATTCTCCTCGAGCCATATCATTGATGATGATGAATACAAAGTATCCAGATTGCATGACCTAGAAACATTGGATGAGTGATGTCAAACTACTCTAGTTCATCTACAAGCATATCATAATCGTCTCCAAAGGAACTATAACAATAAATTCAAAAGGAGACACTTTGAATTCAAAGACTTAGTCCTTAAGATGAATCTAAAGAATCAGGAAGAAAAGGAGAATCCAAGCAAATTTGGGCCTAATTGGCTAGGTCCCTATGTGGTTACTACAACCTATGGATCTAGGGCCTATCAGCTAGCAACATCAAAGGGAGAACCATTATCTAAACCTATAAATAGAATGTACCTCTACAAGTATTATACTTGAGGGCATATGATCCTGAAAAAAGAACCAAAAAATTTGAAAATGATCCTAAAAAAAGAACAAAAAAATTGAATATGGATCCTAAAAAAGGAAAACAAAATAGTAAAGAGAAATCATTCACCCACTAATGAAAACCTAGCAATTAGGTGCTTCGGGTAAGTACCGTATACACCTAAAAATGGCCTGAAGATGATTAATCATCCTTCCCAATTTAATTGAATTAATTAGCAATTTGATTAAATTCCCCCACTCATCTACTTATTAATAAATCTAAGGATTTATTTAATAGGTTCATTTCAATAGTCCCCTTTGATTAATTAATTACTCCCCATCAAATCCATTTCTTCTAATCTCCTAATTAATTAAAACAAATCAATTAATGAGTTGTTGAAATTAATTAGCCTTTTCCTATTATTTGAATTTTTAAATTCAAATTCCCCACATGCCTCCTAACTTCTAACCACCTAATCTAACCATTCCTAAATCTAACCACTCCTAAACTTAACCCATTCCATCTAACCACATGTCCCCTTTCCTTAGACACTTGCCCTCTCATGAGAAAAGCCTCTTGACACTTGTCACCATAGAGATGGCAAATCTTCCCTTTCCACCAACCTCTTCTCCAACCACCTCCAATTTAACCATTGATATCTTTAGACTTAATCTTAACCATTGATTCCTACCACCTCACCCCTGGCCTTGGAAATCCTATAAATATCCCCCATGTTGGAGCACAAATGATCCCATCTCATTTGTAGCTTAGGCATTGTTATTATAGGCAATTGCATCTTAGATCTAGCTTAATTTGCTCATTTTCTAGCATAAATGTTGAATCATGTAGCTTAATCATTCTCTTTTCTATCTTAAATGTATCATTATCATTTCAAATCCTCCATCTAGGTGTATTCAAGTCATTGGAAGTTTGCTTATCCAGATCTAAGAGCAAATCCACACTCACATCTCTTAGGAGGCGATAGGTCGCTTTGTCATGGTTGTATCTTTCATTTGCTTTAAATTTGCTAACCATGCTTGTAATGATCTATTGAGTGTTTTGTGTTGCAGCTGCAGGTATCATACTTCATAGGCACAACATTTTGGTGCCCACCGTGGGGCCCGAAATCTCATTTTCGGCCTCATGAGCATCATCAAATCTTCATTTCTGTCGGGTCTGAATCAAAAGTTTGTACGAGCCTCTTTCCAGCCTAGTACAACATACTTTGTGCACTAAAATGACAAGGGATCTTGACTCATACGAGACTTTAAGGAAATTGAAGTGTCGTATGAGCTCCCTTTCTCACTTGTACAGTCTCAGAAAGGTGCTCGTACGATCAGGTAAAGTCTATCATACGAAATTTTGCTTCTGTGTTTTTCAGAATAGATTGCATTTCAGGTTTTCATGCTTTAATTCGATTATTACTAATGCTAATCCTGATCTGTTTGTGATTTTTTCGACAGCCTAACTAGTTTTTTTATAGGATGATTATCGAAGATTATGCTTGTCAAAGCTTCATTTCACCAAAACACATCATGACTACTAATGCATATATTTTGTAGGTTGCCTAGGAGGACTCAACCAAACTTTATGTCTTCTTTAAATTTTCTAGGCACACTTGTATTTGCTAATGAAAATGAACTATCATGTATTATGTGTTTTGATGATAGGCGAGTATGCTCTCACCTTTCTTAGGTGATAAGAAAGCTAGACTCATCCTTTGCTTTAAATAGTGCATATCTTTAGTGGACCTGCCCTCTCGAGGAGCTAATAACTCTAAGCCATTAAGGTCGATGAGAGGGGAACGACCCAAGTGGGAACAGCTAACGTCAAGTACTCCAACCCACTATAAAAAAAATGTGATTTGATGAAAATCAAGTCAATTGCAGTGCTCGGGAATAGCTCTCCTCCATACCTTCTGGTATATCAAACCTTGGTTTTCAAGGCTGGGAAACCTCTTAATTGAGTTTATACCTTGATGCGTCGAACGGATCCCTTACTAGTTCCGGTTAAATTAGAAGCTACATGATTCATCTCCGAAAGGGTGATAATCTTTGTGCAAGAGAGATAGTAACTCTCCCAAGACACTTTCCATATCATGTCCCCATTAGCATTTGGAGTCAGATAATACGATGTTGGGTGAATTCACAAAGCTGGTTCCCACTTTTGCCAACAAAGGAATTTGGCGAAAGTGGGAATTTCGGATTTGCCAGTGTTCGAGCGAAATACAAATGTTCGCTCGGACTACCCCTAGGAGTTCGAGCGAACCAAACTATTCAGTTGGGTTCACTCGAACATCGAGCGTGCCAAAATTGAGTTCACTAGTTCGAGCGAATGGGGGTTCGCTCGAACCCCTTTTGGTTCGAGCGAACCCAATCCGATCGAACTCGTGTTCGTTCGAACCCCAAAAATTAGAAGTTTCTCCCAAAAAATTTCAGAGTTCTAAAGAATTAATGACTTCGGAGCTCTGGTTCAATGCACGAATGAAATAATCTTGATAACCCAAAAATATTAGATGGTAGTACTCGAAGCAAGCTTTCCAATGAATATAATTTTGTTATATTTTGAATTTATTATGTTCTTGATTTTTTAATTTTATTAAAAATTGGTTTTTCACCAAACATGAACTTCTCTGTTCAACGCATTGGGAAAAATAAGAAACTAATTCAAAAAAATTCTGAAAAATATCTATGCCCTTGGTATTGATGTCTTCTTTCTAACAAAAAAAAAAAAATTGAATTTCGATTTATATAGAACAAGTTATGTGTTCAAACGTAAACCTATGTTTGAATTATGACTAGTCGGACTTCAAAACTTTATAAAATGAAAAATATTGAACATATCGCTATAAAACCAAATGCAAGCCCTGGATATTGATGTTACAAACCAAAATTCGAAAGAATTGAGTTTTTATCATTTATAGAAAAAAAGTTATGCGTTTCGGGAGGCACATCACTCTTAAAAAATGTAGTTTGTTGTAAAAAACTACTTTTCGAGGGAGATGGAAAAAAAATTTAAAAATCTTTCAAAAAAATTTGAAAAAAATGTATATAGAATCTACAAACAAAATGCTAGAAATCACTAATTTACATCATCTTCAAATTTTTAATAGTTTAAAAGTTATAGTTCTCGGAAGTTGAAGATTATTTTAAAAATGTACATCTCAGTGTCAAAAGTGGCAAAAAAGTGGGAACCATTATTGTGAGTTCACCCTGTTGAGAATCTATTACGTGAGACTCAACGGCCGTATTCTGATTAGCTATTGGGTGTGTACCTAAGTTTGCAAACAAAGGTTTTCTCTCTCAGCCAACTTCCTCGGGGTTTAGCATGCTTGTGGTCACTTATCATATTGTGTGTTTGTTGTGTATTCATCCCTAAATCAAAAAAATCAGACATCTAAAACTAGAAAACATAAGCAAAACATCAAACTTCATTGATCAAAATTCGACCAAACAAACATATTTGTCTCTGTTCTGTTCTATGTTGTACGAGGCATTTATTTCATTGTATGGCTCAGTAAAGTTTATCGTACGATTTGGTTATTTGTCGTATGGCTTAGTAGGTTTTGTCGTACGATCTTGTTCTTTTTCATATGAAATTCCTAGTTTGTCATATGGTCTTGTATGTATTGTCGTTTGGGGTTGTATAGTCTGTCGTACGAATCTCTGTATCTGTTAGTCCTAAACTGTCTTCTTGCATCCCCTTTTCAGATCTGTCATTCTTGCTTGGTCAATTTACAGTGAGCATAAATACCTATTATCTATTGCTTGTGCTTAGATTGTCTTCTTGGTTCACTTGATCAAGTTATCATTTGTCAAATCCGATTCTAGAAATATACACCTTAAGATTTTCAAGTAGTCGCTTTCAACAAGTTCAAGATCTAAACACCTCAAAGTGAATTATCACCCTCTTTGATAAACTGATCACTCTAAACATAGTTTCTCATCATGATTAATCATCATCTATCATGAAACTACAATGCTTGGTAAGAATCACCTTGTCCCGCATCGTAGGATATATCGTTCCTATTGGACTTGGTTTTTATCAAAATCATCATCATTGCACTCCTAAACCAAAGATCGAAAAACTTGCAAACTTCTAAACACTTGAACCATCTTTTCGTGTCATATCGCTCTATCACATTTACATTGACAGTTGATCACTTATCAAAACAACTTTTGGACACAAATCCTAGCACAATATCTAACACGCATGTATGCCCATTTTAACCAGAGCTCAAATATTAAAAATCGCAGAAACAAAAACCAAAACATTGGAAATAACTGAAGAGCATAGAACCATGGAGCACAAGGATGAAATACATGTTGAAGGAGAAGTAATAGACCAACATGTTAGAGACATCAAAAAAGATCCCCAATTCGATAAATTTATGAAGAAAATATTGGAGGGAGACAAAGAAAAATACTTCCTAATGTTAGCAAGAATTGGTACTACACTCCCCCAAGATTTTGATGTGAACAAATTGACACAAAATAAAAGTGACCCTACCCCTAATAATGAACAATATGAGGACATTTTTTATCTCAAAATGAATAACATGTCAATTCCTAGTAACACCAAAACCAATGAGGAAACTTATATTCCCAAAAAGGATGAAGTAGAAATTCTAAATAACATTCAATCCAATGAAGATATAAGAAGAGGTAGAGATGATATAAGAAGAGATCCAGATCCTCCTAGAATACAAAATCATGGTTATGCAATAACAAATCATGTTGATAATCCTATCACAACTCTCACACAACAAATACAAACACTGCAAACCCAAATTCAAGATATGCAAAGAGGAAATGTTAGAAGATATTCACTTCAAGAAATATGTCCTTATCCATTCGACAGGAATCTAAACATGATACCATTTCCTATAGGTTTTGAAACTCCTAGATATGAAAAATATGATGGAAGCACTGACCCTCAAGATCATATACGATAATTTTGCACAATGAGTATGGAGTTTGCACATGAGGATACCTACTTGATGAGATTATTTCCAAAAAGCTTGACCGGACTAGCTATGGAATGGTTCTCCAAACTTCCACTTGGAATCTAATCATTCTCATAATTGGTGGATAAGTTTGTTTCACAATACTCTTACAACATACAACATGAAGTAACAATGCTAGACCTATGTAATGCCAAACAAAAGAGCGGAGAACCTTTCATGACATTTTTACAATGATGGAGATGGTTAGCTTCACGATATCCTCGTAAAGTACCAGAGTATGAAAAGATGGACATATTCATTGACAACCTAAATGATCAAATGACTTATCATCTAAAAATGCAAGGAAATCAAAGTTTTAGAAAAATAATTGATAATGGAATCAGAATGGAGGAAGCCATGATACAGAAAGGTGAATTCAAAATATACAAAGGAGTTTCTGCCCCTAACAACAATCACAATGATAAGCCAAAGTTTTGAAATAGAAATCGTAATATCATCAACAATGGAATAGTATATGTTTATGGTGAAAATGGAAACAACAATGATGAAAGACTAAATGAATTCAACCACAAAACCCTAGCCTAACAACAATAAAGATCCACCATAACATATGAAGATTACCTAAGACAATGCAAATCAAATGAAATCACAAAGATTATACCATCACATGTCCAATAGGGTTTGGATCTCCATTCTTCCTATCTCCATTGATCTTGCTTGATATATTTGCTCTCAGATTTTATATGTGCACAAGAGCTCAACAAAGAATGGAAATGTGGTTGGAAGTAGGCTTGATTGCATATGCAAGTTCGAAAGCGTAGTCGGGGCTGAATGCATAGTGAGTGTAATCAATTGATTAGGATGCATAGATTGATTAGAATGATTGATTAGGGTTGATAATGAAGGAAGTATCCTCTTATATAGAAGACACTATATGAAATGGAGGGATAAGATTGAGAGGTGTAAAAGATAAATGGTCAGCTATGATTAGAGGGTAGGTAAAAGAAATAATAAAATAATGAGAGGGGTAGGTAGTGTATGAATTAAGAAATGAATGACATGTGTCATGGGTAGAAAAGGTTAATGAATTAATTAAATAAATAAATATTTATTTAATTAATAGAGGAAATGGGATCAATTAAATAAATAAGATATTTATTTAATTTAGGAAAAGAAATAATTTAAAAAAATAAAGGTATTTATTCAAATGAGAAATAAGGCTAGAAGAGGATAAATGAATTAATTAAATAAATAAAGATTTATTTAATTAATAGAAGAATTAGGCTTAGATAATTAAATAAATGAAATATTTATTTAATTAGACTGGACAATTTTAGGTGTCTACATTTTGCCCCTCTTTGAGACAATGCAGCTTGTCACGTTGTTTCAAAGAAGATAATATGAATTAATACAAAGTTGCCCCAAGATGGGAATGATATGCCCCCTCGAGAGATTGGATGAAAATGTGTGAAAAGATCATAGACAATCTCTCGATAAGAAAGAAAGGCTAGAAAGGATTGATCGGATAGAGTGATAGAGTCATGGGATAAAGAAGACTGACTCGGGAGACGAGGGCTAGGGTTAGGGCTAGGGCAGTCTATAAGATAGACCATGAGGGAAAAACATCCTCATTGTCATCCACACATCCAAGAGATCAGAGTGCAAAGAAAGAATAGAGCAGCAACAATCAGCAGTAATGGCATTGGTTCACAGATTTGATTGCGTTCGCCGATTTCAGAGGCCAACAAATGCAAGAGAGCCGGTAAGTATCGCAAAACCTCCTTGTACTTTGTTACAATAAATGTTGTCATTAATGCATGCTAGGTAGTGCAATAAATGTGCTTTTAGATATGTCAAACGGGGTAAAAAAAAATGCTAAGGCACATCTGTGCTGGTGTTAGGCACGTCTGTGCAATATGTAAGCGCGTTTATGTCTTCAAGGTCAAATCAGCAGTTTTGTGATGAACATACGCTGTTGATTGCATAAGCTGCTGAGAGGATACACTCAAATAGGTCCTCTAGGGAAGACTATGATAGCAGATAGGGCTAGGATTGATAATTCTATGATAGAACATACGTTGCCAATTAGGAAACTACTTAAGAGGATACACTCAAGCAGAGGCCCTAGGATAAGATAGATCAAGGAACTTTGTGATGAACAGGGAGTACCAAGACAAAGTACTTTGTGATGAACATGGAATACTAAAAAAAAGAGCAGCACTTTGTGATGAACAGTGAGTGCAAATGTAAGCAACACTTTGTGATGAACAGGGAGTGCAAAAACACGTAGTACTGTATGATGAACAGGGAGTACCACTAGGATAAATAGCAACACTTTGTGATGAACAGTGAGTGTCACTAGGATAGATAGCAACACTTTGTGATGAACAGTGAGTGTCACTAGGATAGATAGCAACACTTTGTGATGAATAGTGAGTGTCACTTTGACTGACATGATTGTTTTGCTTGACTGCAGGAGTACTTACCTATGCTGGAGTCATGAGAGAGATTCCCATCGACTTAGAGTTTCCAACCAGAGCTGATATTTGAGGACAAAGCCGCGATTGAGGTTATGAGTCTGAGATACATCTTGTATGTGCCTGAGTTTCAGGTGAACATGGGGCTGCTGACTGCACTAGCTGAGAGATGGCACTCAGAGACTTGCACTTTCCATTTGTTGATGGGTGAGATGAAAGTCACCTTAGAGGATGTATATAGGATTCTGAGGATACTGATCGATGGGGAGTTGATTCCCTATGATTGAGACAGAGACAAGGATGCACTGAGATGAGTGTTTCAGGATCTAGGATTGGAGATGAGGGTTGGACACGTGGCATGGGACACGATGACATGGACTGGATTAGCATTACCAATAGTACTGGCAGGAGTGATCAGTGGGTTCCTCTGTCTGGATAGGGTGACACAAGGATTGGTTGTAGCCATATGTATTTGGACATCGTTGTATCATGACACATATGATTTTGAGATTCATCCTTGCGGCAGCTATATGCATGTGTACCTATGTGATGTATGTTTCTACGTGGTTCTTATGATATGAATGCAAATATGTACATAATGAAATGCAATATTTTTGTTTTTTTATGTTTTATATGTTATGCCAATGCAAATATGAATGTATGAAATGCAGATGAATATGATAATGTAAATGATGAGATGCATGATGAAAATGTAAAATGTCCTGACATGTGTTTTGTGCAGGATGTGATGCAATTGTGATATCTATATGTATGTATGAAATGATTATATGTGGTAATGCAGGTGCAACTACATGAAATGCAAATGTTTTTAGCGTGTCACTATACTCAGTCATGTGATAGCAGGTTACGTGGACTCAAGAAGGACGATGGAATTCAATCAAGAAATGGGGATGGAAGATAGAAGATATGGAAGTGAAAGAGCTTCTTGTGCATTATCATCATTGAGCTTTATTATGGCAAAATAGGTTATGACAATCGAGGCATATGTTCGACCGAGAAAGTCATTGTACCTATTTGCATGGAGATAAGACAGTCACAAACAAGGAATGCCCCAGTTCAGACTAGACTCACAGTGTCCTCATATCCTTGGACAAGTCATAGCATTACTAAGAGAAAATCCACAGACAACGAAAGAAAAATAGGTGACGATACCCCATCCTCACCTTTCTAGTCAAAGACATCCTGGAGATAAAATTTCTAGTCAGAGACATCCTGGAAAAGCTAAAAGACATGTCACCAAAAAGATAAAAATCCAAAGAAAACCAAGACTCGACACCAACATCCACTGTAGTCCTCAAGTTTAGTGTCTCTTGTCACTTGTATAAGTCTTATTTGATTGTGGTCACAATATTTACTTTCACAAAAAGGATAGATAGCACTGAACCATAATGTTGTCTGAGTCTGCTAAAAGATTTGATTTGTTGAAGCAAATTGTTGTTGTTGTGTCTCATCTAAAATTGACTGAATCCATGAAACTGATACTTTATTGCGGAGAAGATGGAACTTTATTGCGGATTGGCGATGCAAGTGCTGCTTTATTGTGGATTGTGCGCGAATAGACTGAAGAAAAATGGAAGAAATTGTACTCCTCGAAACATGTGATGCTCTCAGTTCCACACCCATCACTAGACATAGGATTTGCCTTAGCCACAGATAGGAGCTGATTTATTATGAATGAAAAAGGGATGAAAAGAGGGTTATTATGAATGGCTAACCAACCTTGGGTAGATCAATAACAAGCCATGATGGGAATGGGTAAGTTTATTATGAATGGATAGGTTGTGAGTGTGTGCAAAGTGAAAGGATTAAATGTAATCCTCAAGGAGGGAGGAGCAATGTCTCTACACATGGCGTCGGTGACCCGATTTTCACCATGGTACTTGCCCAGGGCACCACCGAAGTGGTTTTCACCGTTGGACGAAAATGTTTTTCTTTACTTTTTTTATTTTTCAAATTTTTTTTGTGTCACAAGGCACCTGTTTGCCAGGTTTTCACCAAGTAACGATTTTTTATGTTTTATGATTTTTTTGTATTTTTGAATTTTTTGATTTTTTTGTATTTTTGAATGTTTTGATTTTTTTTGTATTTTTGAATTAGGATACTCGGAAGAGCTATGTGTAAAACTTGCGAAGGTGCATGGTGTTGATAGGATCCTCTAAAGGTTCACCTTATGTGGTTGAGAGCTAATATGCATCAGATCCATATGCTGTTGTGATGATGTAAGGACCAAGCTAGTTTAGTTCGAACTTTCCCTTCTTTTCTCTGTCTTGCTGATTTTTAGGATTTTCTCTGAGAACTAAGTCACCTACCTCAAATGTGCAAGGCTCTACCTTATGATTGTAACTACAATGTTCCTTGACTGAGTGACGTGTATCTCGAGTGACTGTCTTCCTTGATGAAGGAACTAAGATAGAATTGCTAGTGTGTGGACTACACAGGCCCATATGCGTGTCACCTAAAGAAGTTTGGGCATCCCTAATAACAAAGTCCTTCGAGGAAGTTCCATTAAAGGTCCATGATGTATCGCCAGAAGGGAAAGGATGTGTGGAACAATTGGATGAGTTATGAAGGCTTATGATTGCGAAAAGAAGTGAAAGTAGGATAGTATGATGGAGACTTAGGATCAACAAGTATGCTTTTTGACTTGAAATTTTAGAACTTTTGCCCCCAGTTATTTTGATATTAGGGGAGATCAACTCTTGCTCTTTTTGCTTCATAGGAGTTTTATCCTTGACTTTAATTTTTGCAGAGTCCAATAGCTTTTGATTTTGATTTGGACTAAAGGATTTTTCTTTATTTTTGACTTTTAGATTTTTCTTTTCAAAGCGTGATTTTTGATCCCCAATAAGTGAGGGCTTTTGTAATTCTTGTTGATCCAAGTTTGGGAGAGGAGTAGAAATGGAATGAGTGGATGAAATGGTAAGGCTATGTGATTTCTCAAGAGGGTTGGCGATACACTCAATAGATTCTTCGTTGGAACCACTCTTAAGACTATTGATATCAAGAGATGCTTGCACCACTAGAGGAGATTTACATTCAGACTTAGTAGCCACAACACTAGGTGGTTCATACCCAATTCCTTGGCATTGAAAATTATTTGTAGATTGTTCCTGTTGACTGAATACAATAGGAGATAGTGGGAGTTGATCAACATGGAAGATATACTCACCACATCCCAGGTCTTTAAACTTGAACTTTTCTTTGAGCTCTGTTTGTTTTGATGTAGAAGCTTTCAAGGATTCTGGATCCACATATGCTGAAGATGGAATAGCCTCTCGATTGGTTGGAATTGTTATTTCTGATCTAGGTCGCAGATTGTTGCAATATATGAATGGATTTGGGTCAGCTTTGACAGTCACTTCAACTCCATTGTGAGGAAACTTGATACATTAATGATATGTAGATGGGATTGCGCTCATCTCATGAATCCATGGACGTCCTAACAATATGTTGTATGTGAGATCAAGGTCTAGGACTTGACAAACCACATCCTTTGTAACTAGCCCAACTCTGACAAGTAAAATGATTGTGCCCTTCGATGAACGCTCTTCATCATCATATGCTTTGATGGTAATTTTATTTGCAGCATTCACAGCTTTGTCTAAATATCCCAATTGTTTAATAGTGCTCAATGTACAAATGTTTAGACCTACTCCTCCATCTATCAGGACTCGTTTTATTCGATGTTTGTGTATGTAGGCTTCAATGTGTAAAGGTGCATTATGTGGTTGACTTATGGAGGCATCATCGGCTTTTGTGAATGTAAGAGAGTGTGGAATGGAAAGGTATCCCACCATGGCTTGAAACTGGTCCACATTCAGATCAGTGGGGATAGCAGTGTCTCTCAAGATTTTATCAAGAATGGCTTTATGTGCAGGGGATATACGTAAGAGCTCAAGGATTGAAATAAGCGCAAGTGTCTTCCCTAACTGTTCTACAAGATCGTACTCAAGCTTGGTTGATGAGGAAGTGGTGTTTTTAGCTGGAGCACCTTACAAAAGGAATTTACCTCGATGAGTTGTAACATTACATTTAGAGGTAGGTTCAGTAGAAGATCCAATTCCTTTCAGGATGATCTTGGGTCTCTGGGTAGAATTCTCAGGCGTTTTGTCCTTGATGATAATGGTAGAGACATAATTATCCATTGAAATGTGATTGACAGTTGAATCATAGTTATAGGATGCTCTAGTATAGTTGGTTTGGTCATTTGTGGCTTTAGTTTCCCTTGTCATGCTTTGGGAATGGTTCCTTAAACATTTCATGTTCTTGCTTGGATGAGTGTCCTTCAATCTCAATGTCACCTCTATCAATGAGATCTTGTATGATGTTCTTTAGTTGAAGGCAATTTCTTGTCTTGTGGCCCTTGCTCTTATGAAATTCACAATACTCATCATCATTCCACCAATTTGGTGTAACCTTTGGCTCATATGGAGGAAAATCTGGAATTGTTATTATTTTGTTTGCCACTAGCTTTTTGAAAACTGACTCTAGTGGTTCTCCCAATGGAGTGTACTTCCTTCATGACTTTGAAGTTGTTTGAGTATTCACTTGATTGTTTGTAGAGCTTGATCCAGAAAAAATGATTTTGGGTCGTACTATATTGGCATCAACAACACCATCATTGACAGTGTTCTTGTTTTTGCTCCAAAATCTTGGCTTGTCTTTTCCTTTATAGTCATCTTTGTTTTCCTTGAATATCTTAATGACTCCTTGTTCAATTAGGACCTTTTCTGTTGCTAAGCCTTTTTCAATGACGTCCTTGAAGGTAGACAAACAAGCTTTTCTTAAGTCATAACCAATGTCTTTGTTAACATTTTGGGTGAACATCTCTACCATTTGTTTTTGTGGAATTTCCCAAGAGCATCTGCTGGATAGATTCCTCCATCTTTGTAAAAATGATGAAAAAGACTCTCCATCTTTTTGCTTGGTGTTGCACAAAGTAGTGACTGATATGTCTGTCTCTCTATTGTAGGAGAAATGTTGAATAAATGCCTCTGCTAAGTCACCCCATGACTTAATACCAGGTGGAAGTTGGGAGAACCATTCCATAGCTTGATCACCTAGGCTTTGTGGGAATAATCTCATCAAATATGTCTCTTCTCAAGCTACCTCAATGCAAGATGTGAAAAACTATCTTATGTGTGCCTTAGGATCCCCTTTTCCTCTATACTTATCAAACTTAGGTGTCACAAAGTGTGTAGGAAAAGGAGGCATTGGAATGCTCTTGTCAAATGGATAAGGACATATGTCTCTCATTATGTATGTTGGCTTCGATGTATTTATGTCCTCCATTTTCTTTTGTAAGTCCCTAATTTGTTGCTCCAAATTGTTCTTAGGTGGAGATCAACTTCTTGGACCATACCCCATGCTTGAGGCGCCAATTGGAGGAGGAGAATGTTGCATATATGGATGATATTGATCATACACATGTTCATATGGAGGAGGTCTATAATGATGTTGTGTATATGGACCACTTGGTATAGAGTCATGTTGAGGAATGAAATATCTACCTTGTCCATGTATACCATACTCTACAGGCATGTCATGAGTTTGTTTTTTGTGTTGCCCCCAAATTTGATGCGGGGTTTCCTTGTGTCCAAATTTTGATCACGCCTTTGGATATCCAATTTCTTTGGCGATTGGTCCTTAGCATTGGTATGTGGTTGAGCATATTTCTTTGCATAAGACTTCCATAATGGTCTTTTAAGGTGAGTATCATATGCTTGACCATAAGGGACCTCTGGTTTTTGAAACAAAGATGATGGTGATACAGGCACAAGATGTGGTCCTCTATTGCCTCCACTATTAGGCATCCTTTGATCCATGTTGGAGTGAGTTTGTTGCAAAGGTCGATTTTCCATTATTTGAGACATGTCAAAATCATGAGGTATCTTGGCTCCACTTTGTGCCATCACTTGTAAGAAATATTGTCTATCCCTCCTCATTGTTTCCTTAATCAATCTATTGAAATGGGGATTCATAATGGTGCCTTCCACTTCTGCTGAATGTACAGAGAAGTTGTCCATATTGTCATTGTGTGTATCATTGTTGTTTGTAGTGTCAATGTTTTCAACATTTGGAATGTTTCTATAGGCATCCATGTCAGGTAATGTAGTATGATCAGAATTGAAAAAGATATCATTGTCATACTCATAGGAACTCATGTTTGCGGACTCTTGAGCCTCTTTAGATTCTCTCCTAGATTTTTGGGAACGTGTTTCAACCTTGAACTAGGTATTGACCAAGATGTGTGAGACTAGATGAAAATGGAAAGAGTATGGAAGACCAAGAGTTGGATGGAATGTAAATGAATTTGAGGTGTTCTTGCAATGTCCAAAGTGTAAGACCAAGTATGTATGTAGTGGAGTAGGTGTGGCTTCTAGAGAGATGATAGTTTCTCTTGATAAGGTAAGTTGACCTTGACTCTAAGTAAGACCAAATGAGACCCAAAGGTGATAGACCTTGATGAGGGACCACTTAGCAAAATGTTGTTGTATGTAGTGTGTTGACAAAGTATGATGAGGACAAGCAAGTGACCTTTTGACTCAAGTTTAAACAAATGTGAATGTAATGTAAGATGTAAAGCAATGATGGACTTTGTGAGACCCAAAGATAGGTTGAATGCTAGATGAAAACCTGAAGAGATAGCTTAGGAAGCTCAAGAATTCTGAAACTGATTGCTCTTGTTGTTGGACTGTAAATTTTTCCAATTTGTGAAGTTTGTTTGTTGTGACCAAATCTGAATGTTTGACTGTTTTTCATGACAAGAGGACACAATGTTGATGAGGAATCAATGTTTGCAAGTGTTTAGACTCAAAATGACTCAAAGAAAAGTGTGTTGTTTGATGTAAGAATGTTTTGCATACACTTGAAGACACAAAAGACACAATGTTTTAATGTTTGGTCTTGAATGTTTGATAGTTCAAAATAAGACAAGCACAATTCTTATGGCTGGCCAAGACAATAGTTGTTGATCCCACATGGAGTTTCCCCCGAGGCTACGCTATTCAGAGTGGATACGTATATGCTTGACCCCACTGGCTCCACCCTTGGCACTCACTTCTCGGGGCAGCCAAGCATAAGTCCCCATGAAAACTCCCTGCGGCGAACTTTGTATCTCTACTAAGAACCGTATGTGTGTGGGCCGCTGCCAGAGGTCCGACCTCCTGCCTCAACAACTAGAAGGATTTTGGCTTCTAAAACAAAAAGGTGCTAGTAAGGGCATCCGCTCATGTGGCCATACATGCGGCACTTTCAGCTCTGTAAATATAGAAGGCTCCCAGCCGGTAGGGGTTACGCCCTACAAATGATCAAATAAATTTGATCAAACGGGTTTATGGGGAGACATAGTGTTGATATGAACTAATCAGCACACGTTATCCATAGTTTCACCATGAATACAATTATTTATAGTGGTTTGGAAGAAGATGGCTTTTCTTTTGCTACCACTTGGTTCATTCTCTCCTCACTAGTAGTCCTAATGACCACACGGGGAGATAGGCCCTCTAAAGATTTAAACAAAATGAGCCTATTGCTCAAGACACAAAAGACAATGATTCAATTTTAGTGCACCAATTGAAGTGTTTGCTAATCTATAAAAACAAGGCACACAATAAAGATCAAAAACCCTTTCCAAGGTCCTGCAACAAATATTTGTTATTAGTTTGGATTGTTTCAAATGATCACCCCTTCCTGCAAGCACACAAGTTAGGTAAATTTTAGATCCAAAAGACTTTGTGAAATAGGGGCCTTCAACAATGCATTTTGTTGACCAATTCAAAGATCTGATTCATCATAAAAAAATACCACCGATAAAATTTCAAGAGATTTCCAAAAATGTAAGAAAGTCCAAAAAATTTGCTAATTTGCTCCAAAAAAAAAAATTTCATGAAAAATCATAAAAAATTCATATAAAATGCAAAATAAATCCAAAAAATCTAAAATTTTTACTAGAGAGTCTTGATGGTCTTCCCAACTTTTATAAAAAAATTTATACAACAAAGCCAAGCAGTTTGTGAGATATGAGTAAAATAATGCAAAACCCTAATTTTCAAAGATCCAATTTTTGAGAAATTATTTTGCATCAAATTTAAAATCAAAAAGAACAAATCCTATGTATAATTCTGAGAGATTTCCAAAAATGTAAGAAAATCCAAAAACTTCGCTAATTTGCTCTCAAAATTATTTTTTTATGAAAACTCATAAAAAATTCATATAAAATGAAAATTTGATCCAAAAAATCTAAACTTTTTACTAAATCCTTCTGATATGTTTTTTGACTTGTACAAAAAATTTGGTGTCAAAATGCAAAGCCGTTTGTGAGATCTAATCAAAATAAGGAAAAACCCTAATTTTTAAAGATCCAATTTTTAGGGAAATATTTTTGCATCAAAATTAAAATAAAAAATAAATGATCCTATGCATAATTATGAGGTATTTCCAAAAATGTAAGAAAATCTAAAAAATTCTCTCATTTGCTCTCAAAATTAATTTTTTATGAAAAATCATAAAAAATTCAGAGAAAATGAAAATATGCTCCAAAAATTCTAAATTTTGGATTGAGAGATCTTGATACTTTCTTCAAGAACAGATCCTCCTAGAATACAAAATCATGGTTATGCAAGAACAAATCATGTTGATAATCCTATCACAACTCTCACACAACAAATACAAACACTGCAAACCCAAATTCAAGATATGCAAAGAGGAAATGTTAGAAGATATTCACTTCAAGAAATATGTCCTTATCCATTCGACAGGAATCTAAACATGATACCATTTCCTATAGGTTTTGAAACTCCTAGATATGAAAAATATGATGGAAGCACTGACCCTCAAGATCATATACGATAATTTTGCACAATGAGTATGGAGTTTGCACATGAGGATACCTACTTGATGAGATTATTTCCAAAAAGCGTGACCGGACTAGCTATGGAATGGTTCTCCAAACTTCCACTTGGAATCAGATCATTCTCATAATTGGTGGATAAGTTTGTTTCACAATACTCTTACAACATACAACATGAAGTAACAATGCTAGACCTATGTAATGCCAAACAAAAGAGCGGAGAACCTTTCATGACATTTTTACAATGATGGAGATGGTTAGCTTCACGATATCCTCGTAAATTACCAGAGTATGAAAAGATGGACATATTCATTGACAACCTAAATGATCAAATGACTTATCATCTAAAAATGCAAGGAAATCAAAGTTTTAGAAAAATAATTGATAATGGAATCAGAATGGAGGAAGCCATGATACAGAAAGGTGAATTCAAAATATACAAAGAAGGAGTTTCTGCCCCTAACAACAATCACAATGATAAGCCAAAGTTTTGAAATAGAAATCGTAATATCATCAACGATGGAATAGTATATGTTTATGGTGAAAATGGAAACAACAATGATGAAAGACTAAATGAATTCAACCACAAAACCCTAGCCTAACAACAATAAAGATCCACCATAACATATGAAGATTACCTAAGACAATGCAAATCAAATGAAATCACAAAGATTATACCATCACATGTCCAATAGGGTTTGGATCTCCATTCTTCCTATCTCCATTGATCTTGCTTGATATATTTGCTCTCAGATTTTATATGTGCACAAGAGCTCAACAAAGAATGGAAATGTGGTTGCAAGTAGGCTTGATTGCATATGCAAGTTCGAAAGCGTAGTCGGGGCTGAATGCATAGTGAGTGTAATCAATTGATTAGGATGCATAGATTGATTAGAATGATTTATTAGGGCTGATAATGAAGGAAGTATCCTCTTATATAGAAGACACTATATGAAATGGAGGGATAAGATTGAGAGGTGTAAAAGATAAATGGTCAGCTATGATTAGAGGGTAGGTAAAAGAAATAATAAAATAATGAGAGGGGTAGGTAGTGTATGAATTAAGAGATGAATGACATGTATCATGGGTAGAAAAGGTTAATGAATTAATTAAATAAATAAATATTTATTTAATTAATAGAGGAAATGGGATCAATTAAATAAATAAGATATTTATTTAATTTAGGAAAAGGGATAATTTAAATAAATAAAGGTATTTATTCAAATGAGAAATAAGGCTAGAAGAGGATAAATGAATTAATTAAATAAATAAAGATTTATTTAATTAATAGAAGAATTAGGCTTAGATAATTAAATAAATAAAATATTTATTTAATTAGACTGGACAATTTTAGGTGTCTACAGTAGATAACAACAATGTAAAACCAAAACAACCAGTTTTTAATCTATCCAATCACTCAACAACAGCTCAACAAAACAACAATCATCAAAGAGCGACTATCAAAAATTTATTTCGAAGACAATTTACAAACATTGGTGAACCACTTGGATCCGCATTAAAGACACCTCTTGCCAACAAATTAATTACTTTACCAAAAGCAAGAAACTATGAACCTCAAATTAAACCCCCTTGGTGGAACGACAACCATTATTGCGATTTTTATCAAAACAAAGGACATCATACAGATAATTGTCAAAAGTTGAAACATGTCATCCAAGACTTGATTGATAATGGAGTTATAATTGTAGATGGACATAAGACAAATGAATCTCATACAGCTTTCAAAACTCCGCTTCCTAGCTATGAGAAAGGTGAATCATCGACACAACAAAACAATAAAGGTAAAGCAAAGGTAAACTATGCTCATACATATGATAATATGGTAAATGTGATCGTGGTCAAAGAAAAACAAAATCACGAATCTGCTCATGCTATTACATGAAGCAAAGCCAGAGTGGTTTTGTCGAGTCCTACAACAAACACATCATCTATTGCCAAACAATATAATTTAGTAGATCAATTATAGAAAACACCTGCGCAAATATCCATCTTGGAACTTTTAAAACTTTCACCTGCACATAAAGAGATTCTAGAAAAATCATTAGTAGATACCACAGTATCCAATGACTTGGATATAGATCAATTCCAAACTATGGTGGGACATCTCACAACCTCTCAATGCTTATCATTTACTATAGAAGACGACATGTCCTTGCAGCATCCCCACAATGCTCTTTTTCATATTGAAGTCCTCATTCACAAGACGTGAGTTAAACGTGTTTTAATAGATGGAGGAGTTGGCTTAAACATTTTCTCTTTGAGTCTAGTCCATGCTCTAGGTTATTCAGAAGATGCAGTTGATGTCTGGAAAAAGATCACCATTAAAGCCTATGATGAAGAAGAACGTTCCTCTAAAGGAATTTTGATTTTACCCATCAGAGTGGGACCTTACAGAAAGACACAGCATGCCAAGTTCTAGACATGGACTTATCATACAACATACTCTTGGGAAAACCCTGGATACATGACATATAAGTTGTTCTATCAACATATCATCAGTGCTTAAAGTTTCCCTACAATGGGGAGGAAATCATGATCTCAGCAAATTCAAATCCATTTCAGTATTGTAGTAATCTCAAACCAGTTCAAGAAGTCATTGTTCCTCATAACATGGAGGCATCATCTTCAAACACACAAACGAAAGAAAAACCATTTACTTCAATTTTGTCAAGTAAAGAAAAACAAATACAGCTAAGAGATCGAGGGAACGGATAATATTCAATATCCCAATTACCACTTTCTCCTAAAAACTATGGAAAACCATCAAATTCTAAACAACAACCAATTGTGAAACATCTTCCAATATTTGATGGAACATTTGTTAGTGCTAGAACCTTATCAGAAGAAACAGAATACAAAGATGTGCTATAGTGGCTATGCAAAGATGAAGAAGTCCAACAAAAGATCAACAATGTCAGAGTACCCACTAAAAAGTATGGAAAAGGGTTTAACATTCTTCAAAAAATGGGATACACTAGAACAGGTTCGGTAGGAAAACGACAAGAAGGTATCTCAGAACCTATCCAACCTCATACTCAGCAAGCTACAGACAAAATAGGTTTAGGGTACCAACAACAAGAAGAATATGAAAATAGACAAGAACAACTTGCAATTGAAAGGGAAGAAACATTTGCAAAGCAACAGGAACAAGCAAACATGAAATGGCAAAGAAGCAATCTACTAATCAATAAGAGAAACAAACCAATGATACCTCCCAAGCAACATTAACTCACAATCAAAACAAACATGAACCTAGTACTAATCAAGGAGAGCTGATAGCAAAGTTGACAGAACTAAATCTCAGTCCAAAAGAAGTTGAATATGAAAGAAGAAAAGATATAGCAAGAAAAATAGAAGAAATAAATCAAACACTATATGAACAAATATGTAGATTGCAAACTGCAAGTGATATAGATTCTAATGAATGGGAATGGGATTCCTATCATTCTGAAGAATCAGCTGAAGAAAATTGCTTCAAAGAAGATGTAGGAGTCGATGTAGTTCACACGTATGCAGAACAAACGTTAGGAACTAGTTCACTTGAAGCAGAATCACATTCGGTTGACTTGGACTTAATCGAGGATGGTCAGGAACTTTTGGTGTGAGGTCATTCTGATGAGAGTACCATTCTAGACATCGACATACATATCAAAAACTTTGATGCATCCATCATGGCCCTTGATACTCTCAAAACATCTCAACCTCATGACCCCCTACCTCTAATCCACCCTAAACTTATTGAATGGGAAAAAGAAGGACATACGGCCATTGATACATTTCTGAATGACCATGCCATATCTGTATATCTTAATGCAATAAAACCCTTAACAACTCTCACCAGGAATTTCAGCAACGCATCTTCCAGTCAAGTGGGTACCCAATCTCCTAGTCGTAAAAAGGAAAATAAAGAAAACAATATCAAGTCTAATGTTGAAAACCATTTTTTGGCAACATTAGATTAGGAAAGAGTAAAAAGAAAGGATGCATCTAACGGTGAAAACCTCCTCGAGGCACCGAAAGATGGGAGATTTGACACTTTACCTAAGCACTATCAAGAAAGGTCATCTACTTTGATCGAACCAATAGAAGCAGTTAATATTGGGACAACAGAACAACCAAAGATCCTACATCCAACAACTTCTCTATCAAAAGAAGAAAGGCAACAATATATGGATTTCTTCAAATGATGGCAAATCAATTTTGCCTAGTCAATCCAGACATGTCGAGGTTAGATCCAGAGCTTATTATGCATCATTTTAATATTAATCTAGGAGAAAAACTAGTCAAACAAAAATTGAGAAAAATGCACCCACATATCGCTCTCTTGGTCAAAGCAAAATTAAAGAAATTATTGGATGTTGGATACATCATGCCTGTAACTTATCCTCAATGGGTATCCAACATTGTTCCTATTTCAAAACCAGATAAAAGCATCAGAATATGCACAGACTTCAGAGATCTTAATAACGCATGTCCAAAGGATGACTTTCCTTTGCCTAACATTGACATCATTATAGATTTAACTGCTGGACACTCCATGTTTTCTCTAATGGATGGTTTCTTTGGATACAATCAGATTAAAATAGCACCTGAAGATCAAGAAAGATAGCTTTCACATGCCCATGGGGTACTTTCTGCTGGAACGTCATGCCTTTTGGACTAAAGAATGCATGTGCTACATATCAGAGAGCTATGACAACGATTTTCCATGACATGATGCATACATTCATGGAAGACTATGTGGATGACATCTTGACCAAATCATACAACAGAGAAGAACATATAGATATACTGGAAAAGATCTTTGACCGATTAGAATAGTACAAGCTACGACTAAATCCTAAGAAATGTGCCTTTGGTGTTACTTCAGGAAAGCTATTGGGATACATTGTTTCAACTAGAGGTATTGAAGTGGATCCAACTAAAATCAAAGCAATCATGGAAATGACATCTCCCTGAAATATAAGTCAACTCATATCACTCCAAGGAAGACTCCAATCAATCAGAAGATTTGTGGCTCAACTAGCCGACAAATGCCAACCATTTACTCATCTCTTGCATAAAAATGTTAATTTCAGATGGGACCATCAATGTCAGGATGCATTCAACAAGATCAAATCATATCTCATGCAACCACCTGTTCTAATGTCACCAATTCCAGGAAAGTCATTGCTACTCTATTTATTGACCACCAAAGCATCATTAGGAATTCTACTTGCACAACAAGACAATGAAGGAAAAGAACGAGCTATCTATTATATCAGCAGAACACTAGTAGGATATGAGATCAACTATTCATCAACAGAAAAAGCATGCTTTGCGGTAGTTTTTGCTTCTCAAAAATTATGAAACTATCTACTCTCTCACTCCATCAAGTTGATAGCAAAAATTGATCCATTGAAGTATTTGCTCAGCAAGGCAACATTAACAAGATGACTAGCAAAATGGATCATGATCCTGAGTGAGTTTGATATTGAATATGTAGACAGAAAATCTATCAAGGGGCAAGTCATTGCAGACCAACTAGCTGAGGCACCACTTCAAGATAATCATCCCTTACTCCTTGAGTTTCTCGATGTTGATATCCTAATAGTCACAACAAAAACATGGCAATTATACTTTGATGGATCATATACACAGCATGGATCAGGAGCAGGCATTCTATTCATCACACCACAAGATCATACAATTCCAAAAGCATACAAATTAAGCTTTCCTTGCACCAACAACACAACAGAATATGAAGTTTTGGTTACAGGGATCAAAATGGCTATAGAATGGAACATTACACAACTTCAAGTCTTTGGAGACTCTCAACTCGTCATCAATTAAATTAATGATGATTACCAAACAAGGGATGAAAATCTAATACCTTATAAGAAGATGGTTGATGATATTAATAAATATTGTAAAAATAAATTTTGAGAAAATTCCAAGGAATGAAAAAAAAGTAGCAGACACCATGGCTACACCTTCTTCTCTCCTTCAGACACGGGAAAATCAACAGCATCATGAATTCCTGGTGGAAGAGTTGTTTTACCTTGCTTATAATTGTCCTGATTCCCAAACTATATGTCACCTTGTTGGGCATGATTCCTCCCACTATGGCCAAATTTACACATACTTGAAAGATAATATCCTCCCTCCTGACTTATCGAAGAATCAAAAGAGAAACTTTATTCGCCAATCTTCTCATTATACTCTTGTCACAGATACCCTATTTAAACGAGGTCTAGACGGTACTCTTTTAAGATGTCTCGAACAAGAAGAATCTGAGAAGGCCTTACATGAAGTCCATAACGACATTTGTGGCATTCATTCAAGTGGTCTTACCCTTTCAAAAAAACTCATACGCTTGGGCTATTATTGGCCAACTATAGAATGAGATTCTTTTCAGATAGCTAGAACATGCAAACAATGTCATATCCATGGGAATTTGATTCATGCACCAGCATAAGAACTTCATTCTTTGGCAACATCTTGGCCTTTCTGTCAATGGGGTCTTGATCTAGTAGGAAAGACAAATCCTTCTTCATCTAATGGTCACAAATTCATCCTTGTAGGTATAGAATATTTCATAAAATGGATTGAGGCAGTACCTCTCACAAATATCCCAAGAAAACAAATTATTGCATTTATCTTGAATTACATCATATGTCTCTATGGCATACCCATGACCATTATCACTGATAATGGGCGACCGTTCAAGAATCAGGATGTACATGAGCTATGTGAGAAATTCAAGATCCAACACAGATTTTCCACACCCTACTATCCACAAGGAAATGGACAAGCAGAAGCATCAAACAAAACTATCCTAGAAATACTCAAAAAGACAGTAAATGATGCTGGAAAAGATTGGCATATTCAATTGAACCCTTCTCTACAGGCCTACCATACTATTATGTGCACACCAATAGGTGCCCCACCTTTCTCTCTTGTTTATGGATCAAAAGCAATACTGCCAATCGAAGTAGAGATACCTTCTCTCTGAGTATCATTAAAAGACCTTATCCCAAATGAAGAACAACGAGTATCTAGATTGCAAGAGTTAGAATTGATCCATGAACGAAGACAAAATTCCTTTGATCATTTGAATGTATATCAGCAAAGAATGTACCGAAGTTATAATCATAGGGTCAAACCAAGAGCATTTCAAATTGGAGAACTAGTACTCAAAGAAAATCCATGCAACCAAGCAGATCAAGAAAAGAAAGGAAAGTTTGAACCAAACTGGTTAGGTCCATTTGTGGTCATAGCACTATTTGGGTCAGGAACATATCATCTATCAACACAAGATGGAGATCAGCTTGATGAACCCATCAATAGCATGCATCTAAAAAAAATGATGTCTAAAAAGGCAAAAAATCAAAAACACTGGAAAAGGCAGAAAATCAAAAACACTGGAAAAAGCAGAAAAATCAAAAATAGTGAAAAAGGAAAAAATCCAAAAAAAAAAAAATCAAATATGAGAAAAAGTGTAATAACAACAGATGGTGAAAACTTGGCAAACAAGCGCTATCTGTCAACTAGCTCTTCTCTCTATTAGTTCATGCATCTTTCCACTTGCATTCATCTTTCATCAACGCAGTCCATATCCATCGTAATAAGCCTTTGTATATACACAGACATCGCGGCTGATTTCTCACCATGGTTTGGATCATTGGGTATATCATCATGACTTTGTTTCTAGGCTTGGGGCAAAATCCTACACCTAGCTGGGGGCAAAATTTATGATCATTTTGAGCTTCATCAAATAGGAAAACCAATAGTTAGACAACATTTTCAAGCGAAAACACTGAGACACATCCAACGTTGAACATAAGATCACATTGTTAACCATCAAGCAATCACACGTCGATCTAAGCACATCACACATTTTTCAATGGATGATATCTTTTTGATACTACTTTCAATACTTTGGTTCAACTTTACTATCTTGATTTTCACTATAATGATTTCTAAGTAACTCCAGGATGTCTTTGACTAGAGGAACAAGGAAGAAACATAATATTTTTCTTATCTGTTGTCTGTATATTAATCATTAGTAGGTGCAAATTTGTCTCATGACATGATCATCATAGTATCATCAAAGATATTTCTGATTTGCATATATCAATGGTTAATACTACATGTTTTATGCAAGCAACACTCAAGTCATCTTGGTTCAATTATACCTCGATGCTTGTGCTAACTTGCAATATCAAAATCCAGGAAAGCAATGTTCAGGTCATCAAGGTTTAATTATACCATCAATGTTTTCACTCACTTCCCACATTTAAACAACTCAATGATGACAAAAAGCAATAACCCAGTGACTGGTCCAATCGTAGTTTTGCATTTCATTTGCATTTGCATTGGCATTTAGCTTGCATTTCATTCTAGCATGGGATTCAGCATGCTCATTTTATCCAAGGTTAAATCTATCGCAGGAATCATCAAGGTATCATCATGATTGTATACATAATCAGAACGATGACTCATCTCTCTCCATATATTATTGACTCAACGAAAATCTTATGCTACCCTCTCAATAGAACCAATATCAACATATCTAAATCATCCTACAACCTGATATCAACAAAATGTCAGTTCTTTATCCAATCAATTTTATCAATTATATCAATCAATGGCATCTAAATCGATCCTATCATGTCTTATACAGGATGTATCTTTCCTAAAATCAGACGTTTTGATCATGTCTTATATAGGATATATCGTTCCTGAAACCAGATGCTTTGATCATCTTTGTCTTATACAGGAGGTGTCATTCCTGAAACCAGACTAAATCTCGATCTTATCAATCTAATCAATCAAGCAAATAGTAGAACTCGCATTTTCATCAACCACAGTTGCAAGAATGAAATCATTTCTAATTGGGATATCAATTTCGCAAAGATCCAAAAACTCCAAAGGTCAATTATCTCAATTGATCTCCCGAGGGGGCATCATCGTACCGCAGTTTATCAATCAATGTGTGGGGAATCCTATCAAACCAATATCAAAATGCATCAAAATGAGATTATTCTTTGAATCAATGCATCATCACACCTCACTTCAAAGAGGGGCAAAATGTATACACCTAAAAATGGTCTGAAGATAATTAATCATCCTTCCCAATTTAATTGAATTCATTAGCAATTTGATTAAATTCCCCCACTCATCTGCTTATTAATAAATATACGGATTTATTTAATAGGTTCATTTCAATAGTCCCCTTTGATTAATTAATTTAAATTAATTAATTACTCCCCATCAAATCCATTTCTTCTAATCTACTAATTAATTAAAATAAATCAATTAATGAGTTGTTGAAATTAATTAGCCTTTTCCTATTATTTGAATTTTTAAATTCAAATTCCCCACATACCTCCTAACTTCTAACCACCTAATCTAACCATTCCTAAATCTAACCACTCCTAAACCTAACCCATTCCATCTAACCACACGTCTCCTTTCCTTAGACACTTGCCCTCTCATGACCAAATCTTCTTGACACTTGTCACCATAGAGATGGCCAATGTTCCCTTTCCACCAACCTCTTCTCCAACCACCTCCAATTTAACCATTGATATCTTCAAACTTAATCTTGACCATTGATTCCTGCCACCTCACCACTGGCCTTAGAAATCTTATAAATATCCCCCATGTTGGAGCACAAATGATCTCATCTCATTTGTAGCTTAGGCATTTTTATTATAGGAAATTGCATCTTAGATCTAGCTTAATTTGCTCATTTTCTAGCATAATTATTGAATCATGTAGCTTAATCATTCTCTTTTCTGGGTTAAATGCATCATTATCATTTCAAATCCTCCATCTAGGTGTAGTCAAGTCACTGGAAGTTTTCTTATCCAAATCTGAGATCAAATCCACACTCGCATCTCTTAGGAGGCGATAGGTCGCTTTGTCATGGTTTTATCTTTCGTTTGCTTTAAATTTGCTAACCATTCTTGTAATGATCTATTGAGTGTTTTGTGTTGCAGCTGCAGGTATCAAACTTCACAGGCACGACAAGTACCATGGCGAAAAGTTGGTAAATAGGCACCACGTATGGCAAGTCATTGTTATGTCATCTATCGTCACTCTATCTAAATCTTATCCACATTTGCAATAGATTTTCCCATCCATATTTCTCTCAAATCCCTTTTATCCTTTCAGGCATGAAAATGGTTGTTATTCATTGACTTTCCTAAGCACAAATCAGTCTTGTATATACGCTTGTTTGGTCATTGTATATAGTTTCATAGATTGGGGGTAACTCTTTTATCATGATCAATCGATGGAGTCCTTCTTGTTTCAAGATCGGACATTGACGCATGTAAATAGTAATGTCCTAAAAAATCCCTTAAAATTGCAAAATGTCCTTAAAAAATCCCTAAAAATTGCAAATTGTCTTGGAAAAATCCCTAAAATTTGCAAAATATCCGAAATAAAATCTCTAAACATTACAAAAACATCCAAATAAGGTCCTGAAAAACAAATCCAAAAAGGTTCACAAAATGATCCTAAAGTAAACTCCAAAAAAATCAAATAATTTCTTGAAAAAACCCAAAAAAATTGATAAGCAATCAAAACAACCAAAAAATAATCAATTATTTTTCAGTCCATCAATCAGTTATCCCTTGCAACAAGAACGACATTTGAGAAAACACAAATGGAAAACCCATAAAACGCTATGCTTAAAAAATCACACAACAACAAATAACCCATCAATCCATTCAACAATCAAATAGATCAACTTGTCACATCAATCAATTTATCAACATTATCAGTCCTTTATCAACTATCATGTGTCTTATACAGGGTGTGGTATACTCGAAACCAGACAACGTCCGTCTTAAATGGGGTACTTAATTTCATAAACCAGACATCATGATCATCCTATCAGACAAACTATCAACTTTGACAACAAGATTAGAATGGTTATTGGTCTAGTGAGTTAATTTTTTCATTGATTTATCTTTGATCATGTTTTATGCTACTCGAGGATATCCACAAGTGATTAGAGTGGGCGGGATGGTTCATGACCTTTTTCCTTTTGTCTTTTGTTTGTGGAATGTTTTCATGACGTGTGGAATGTTTTCATGACATTTTGAAACAAGTATGTTTTGGGTGTCTGTGTTGGTACGTTCACTTTGTGACTATCACACATACCTCGACCCTTAACATACAAACCCGACTTTTCAGAATAGATTGGAACATTCCTTGTCTGCAATATCTATGTTTTTCTGCAAAGGGGTCGCATTATCACTCTAACCTCATATGTCACGATGCGATGTATCCATTTTCCATATTAAATAAAGCTTTCTAAAAGTAAGGTGCACTTATGAAAGCAAGGGTTCATCATTACTAATTGTTCCTTGTCTAACCTTTTTTATTTTTCATCATATTTCTTCTTTCATCTAACATTTTTCTCTTCTTTTGAGATATCATTTATTTCTACCATACACAAACAATCTCTCGAGGGGGCATCCTACCTCCATCCCTTGGTCTGATAGGGCATTTTTTTATTTTCTTTTTCTTTTTCAATTTTCTTTGAAACAATTCTCAAAATCGCATTGTCTCAAAGAGGGGCAAAATGTAGACACTAAAAACTGGTAAATGCCTACGTTCTTCATTTTTAACCTAATCACAAATATAGTCTTCATTATTCACACGATTATGTCCCACTTCCCTTTTCCCATTTTTTGTCCCGATGATATCATTTTCTCCCCATGATATCAACTTGTCCTTAGCTCCATTCCCTTGATGTTATTTCATTCCCTTTTCGATTTTGCGATGTCGATTTGCCTAATTTGTCTCAATTAGGTCATTTTGCTCCTGTTTTGGTTTTGTCACTTCACATTTCTCATTTCTTACTCAATGATATCATTTTCTCCCCATTTTGATTGAATGATATCATTTTGTCCTCAGCTTCATCCCTTTAATGTCATTTTGGTCCCATTTTGATCCAGTGATGTCAATTTGTCTGTGAACCTACTCCAATTAGGTCATTTTGCTTCTTTTTTTACCCCGCCACTTCTTGCTTCCCATTTTTTGTCTTCTAGGCATCATTTTCTCCCAATTCCTATTTTATAACATCATTTTGACTTCTTCTCCCACCCCATGGTGTCACATTCACCCCTTTTCTGTTTGTTGACTCATTTTGACCTGGTTTACCCGCTTTTACTCGGCTTTACCCGATTTGACCTAATTTTTCCTTTTTTCACTCAATTCCTCCCATTTTCTATCCAAACCTTCCCAATTCTTTTCATTTTCACCCACTTTGACCAAATTTGACTTAATTTGACCTAATTAAGGCCTATAGACATTAGTTTGACTAATTTGCCCTTTTAGGTTTAATTAATTAAACCACTTTTACTAATTATTCTCCTTAATCACTTAATCATTCATCATTAATCATCTCCTTTTAATATTAATTAAATAACTTATATTATTTAATTAATTTTAAATTATACACTTTAATTAAATGATTTTAATTATTTAGTTAAATGATCAATTTTTATCTCCCATTATTGAATAATTTATTTAAATTATTTAATTAGCTATTTATGTCATCATAATTAAATAAATATCTTTATTTATTTAATTATTTATCTCCTAATTTTCAAAATGGAAACAAATTTTTATTTTTTTTTATGCGAATTTCCCCAAATCTTCCTAATTTTTGAAAATGGGAAACTAATATCCTCTTTGATTTTCAAAAATCTATCTTTTTTGAAATATCTCATATATCTTAATTTTAAATTCGAAAATGAGGTATGCATCTTCAAAAACCTGCTTTTTGCTTTTTCTTCGCTTTTTCCTTGTCACCTTCATCCTTCCTTGAATGGAATCTTTGTCATGCGCTCAATCAAGTACGTCCATCTAATCAAAAATCTTTTTGATCTTGAATGTTCGTCGAGTGTTGAATTTTCCATAAATTGGCTCTCTTTCGTCAATCAATTCATCTAACTTTTATGCATTGTTACTTTGGTCAATAATCTAGTAATTTAGTATCATCATTTACCCTTCTAATCATGTTCCTAGTAAATCTCACCTATACCATCCTTTCTTTCACTTTGTATTTGCATCATCATGATGAGAGCAACATATCGAAATTGGAGATGAAAGGAAGAACAACAAATTTAAACTGAAGTAGCATGCATAGATGGTTTGCATTCAATATTAGGTTTTGTTTCAGTTATTTTGTTGGTTAGATTAGGATAAATTTGTATGTTTGATTAAGTGTTTCATGATTAACTTAGTTAGATATTGCATGCTTTGATTTTCCTGATCTACAAGTGGCATAAGTATTGGTGGACTCAAGAGATAGTCTTTGAGTAACTCGTAAACTTGATATTCTTGTGAAGCAAATGTTGAAATAGATGACACTTATCTGTGAGTTGCATTGTGAATCTACAAATTGATTGGAGCTTTCCTTGCAATGATCGAAGTTGACTAAAATTCTTAGTAGGCATTTCTAGAATTACTCTAACTTTGGCTAGATCTACTTCAATGCCTTGTTACAATACTATGCATCCCAAGAGTTTCCTAGAGGTCACTCCAAATACAGATTTCTTAAAATTCAATCTAACTTTATACTTCTCCAAGTGATCTAAAACAATTTCTAAAACATCCAAATGTTCTTCCCTTGTAACTTATTTTCCTAAAAGATCATCAACATATTCCTCCATGGTAACATGCATGATGTCATGAAAAATTGTTGTAATGGCTCTCTGATATGTGGCACCTGCATTCTTCAATCCAAAGGGCATGGAATTCCAACAAAAGGTACCCCACGAACATGTGAATGTTGTCTTGTGTTGATCTTTAGGTGTTATCTTGATTTGATTGTATCGAGAGAATCCATCTATAAGTGATAGCATTGCATGGTAGGCTATGAGATTGACAATCAGATCAATGTTTGGTAATGGAAAGTCATCCTTGGGACAAGTCATTTTTATGTCTTTGAAATCGGTACATATCCTGATGTTGCCATCTTGTTTGCTAACAAGTAGGAGATTGGAAATCAATTCAAGGTAGTTGATTAGTCCATGAAGCCAACATCCAATAACTTTTCAAGCTCAACCTTCACTAATAATACCACCTATGGATGCATCTTTCACAACTTTTGTTTTACTGGTTTGCCACCTAGAGTAATTGTCAAGTGATGCATAACCAATTCAAGATCTAGTCCAGACATATCTGCATACAACCATGCAAAATTTATCTGTCTCTCTTCGAAAAAACTTGTGAACTTTGGTCGTTCAATTTTTGCTAATGATTGTGCAAGGAAAATATTGTGTGGTGCTTCTTTAGTCCAGATTTTTGTTTTTATGGTCTCTTCTATCAACATAGATGACTTATGCTGATATGATATCATGGGGAGGGTGTCAAACCTTCCATCCTCTAGTGCCTTAAAGAGGTTTTCATCATTGGATGCATCCTTTCTTTTTACCTTTTTAGGGTCAGAAAGCATCACGGTGTGGTTTTCACTAAAAGATCCATCATTTGTTTTCATTTTAATATTTTTGCGACTGGAAGATTTGGCACCCTCTCCATAGTATGCCACACTATTGAGTTCAATGGTGTATCTTTATTTATGGTCCCCAAGAGGGAGGTCATCTCTTGTTCCAAGGTAATCAATGAAGGCCTTATCATTTTGAAATGTGTCAAGTTTTGGAGGTCCTTGTTGGTCCCAATCAATGAGTTGAGGGTGAATGAGGGGAAGGCCATTGGTATGCTTAAAGTTGGCAAGTGTAAGGGTAAAGACACAAGAGTCTTTGGGTATGTCAATGAAGTCATCAGGGTCATCATTGGTATTCTCCTCATCAGTCTCAATTGAAAGCAAATTTAAATTGACATCACTAGAAGGACACTCAGTAATGGGAGTTCTCACTTTTTGCGATTTTTGCCTAGAACCTCAAGATGTAGAGGGTTCAAAATTGCAGAAAGTATTTATCCATGCTTCACCACTATCTTTGTATATTGGATGAAAATGGAATCAGGTAGTATTAGGACCTAACTCCACTTTCATTCATACATTGGAATACGAAAGCACCTAAAGGAGTGATTCGGCTTGACTAACTCTTGTCAAAGAGAGTCAAGGAATACTTTTTAGGGTTTTTATTCCTTTGCTACTATGAAAGGGAATGTGCAAAATGTGGGAGGATGTGAAACTATGCAAAGAAGATGAATACACATGACTAAAATAATAAGACAACAAACTGATAACTTAACAAAACTAAGACAACAAGTACAAATATGAGAATGGAATTATGTTGTGCACCTGATATTGAAAATTAAGCCAGATCAAACTAGACTGATCTGCAAACCGGGAATTTGCTACTTGAGCCTTTATGAAATCTACCTATCAAATCTGGAGTTGTCTATGGAGGACTAGGGCATTGGGCACTCTGGTCTAAGCACTTTCATGTGAAATTTGACTGGATACTCTGTCTCTAGGTCTTGAAGTTGTTGTGATCTTCTTGGCTCCAATGAATATATGTAACTACACACAAGAAGGAAAGAAAGGGGGTTGTGGATAGGGGTTTGCCTTAGGTCAAACCCCAATTTTTTAATTAACCCTAACTGAAATAGAAATTGAACTTGAACTTGTTGGCACCTTCTAATTTTTGAATAAATTTTGAGGTTACCATATAAAATTTCTTAAGGTGTGAAGAGGTACACCACTGAAAAGCTATTAGAGAAGGCCCTTTTGAGAGCTAATAAGTTGGGATCCAGTAAACTTCGTGAGAAATAATTTGGAGAATGTGTTGGACACATTTCATTAAGTACATATATCCATCTGCAAGCTCCTACAATCAATTTTAACATGTTTTTGATGCACCTACTTTTAGGGGTTTGCACAAATCTGCATGGTTCACATTTCCAGGAAAGCCTGAGTAGCCTACTTTGGAGGCTTATAACTTGCACCTTGTTAATTGTAATGAGTAATTTCTTGTCCCTTTGGGTTCCCTGCAAAATTATGTACTACCCTACTCATTTTCAGATTCCTATGATTTCATTTGACCTGTTTGCCAAAGCCAAATCATTTTCAATTTGTTGTTTTCTGCAAATCAGACAGTGTCAAATATTTCACACCCGCTTGACTTGAAATCAAAAGTGGTAGTACACCATGACTCTCTATAGGTTTTTCTACCATCTACCCAATTTGGATCCCCCCAGCTCTTTGTTCGGTCAGTTTTCAAGGCTCATTCCATATGGACTTTTTCAGTGTTTCAAAAACATGTTCAGAAGTTGCAGAGTAGGCAACTTTGAGGGTGAATAATTTTTACATGTGATCAAATTGGATCAATCGCTCTTGCGTACATACTCAGGATACCTAAATTAGCTAGTGTGCTGGATGGTGGTCCCTGAGATGGTGATTTGACATTTTTCCTAATCAATGATTGGAGGTGCTTCAATTTGTTTTCACCAGTGCAACTTTTCAGGATGGCCAAGTGGGCCACTTTAAGCATTAACATATTTCACCTGGATGATTATTTTCTCAGACCAATTGGTTCTTATGATTATATGTAATGAAATGAGTGTGTGTGCTAGTTTGTAGCTCTTCATGTTTTCATCTGCAATATTTTTAAAGTTATTTTGAAATGGGGTTTGGAAGGGGTTTTGTCAGGTTTCAATGCAATAACAACTAAGTAACGAAATTTGGGGATTAAAATCTTGCAACTCAGTAAGCATCAAGTAAATCCACTTTGTAGTGTGATTGTCAGTATATCATTCTATATGCCTGTCAGATGGCATGGTCTCAAGTGGCCATTTGAGTTGTTTTTTAAGGCGGTTTCCAAGGGTACAGAGGTGGTTTTGGTCAGTTTTGCAAAGTGTTGAAAATCAGTTTCCAGTGATCAAATTGTGCAAATTGCTGACCCAGATGAGTGTTGAAGTATTCTCAGATCTTTCCCAGGGTGCATTTGTTTGAGAATGAAAAAAATTTAAGTCGAGCCCTCATGGGACCCGACTTGCCACATCAAACAATGAAATTATATTGCAAGGTCGGTAGTAACTATATTATTTAAATCATCGTTATGATTTAAATAATAATTTTTTTGAGGGAAATTGGGAAATGGTTCATTTTATTTCAAGAAATTATTTAATAGTGTTTTGACATAACATTATTAAATATATTATTTATAAATCAAGATATCTTTTAAATCATTTTATAATGATTTGAAATGAAGAAAGCATATGGCATTTGGTGGGCCTTGAGAACAAATAATAAAGAAAATCAAAATGTTCATGAAAAATATAATGCCCGGTGCAAATATAAAATAATAAGAAAAAGCAAATTAAAGATTTGCTTTTTATTTGTTAATGTTCTTGCATCTCTTATTGAATCCTAGCCATCTCGTGATGCCACGATGGGAAGAAGGGCAGTTGTTATGCTTCACGGCATTGCGGGGTGAAAGTAATTTTCTCCTAATTCTATGGCACTAGAATTTTGTTCTCATGAATCTCATGGTAGCCATATTTGCATGACTTGCGGTGGATATCATCTCACATTGTATGGGCACCCACCGAATTGTAGAAGATAGAAGGATTTCATTGAATGATTGCATGTGATGTTGTTTTGGCCTAGATCATAAAAGTGATGGAGCAGATTGATGAGATAGATCAAAACATGTATGCAACATGTGAGTTACAGAAAATATATTTGGCAGATGTGGCACCAAATATCACCACTCGTGCCAGTATCCATCTTTGTATATGTCATCCCGGGAGGCATTAGTTACAGGAAATGCAATGTTTGGATATTCAGCACTAAGGCAGAAAATGTAGAATTTTGAATTAGTATCCATAGTACCGAAGCGCAAAGGGAAGTTCGTTAGATTTTATGAACATAGATGTGTGTTAAAATAAGAGGCGTGATCACTGGGCACAATGGGCGTGAATTATTTTCCATGATGCCCCAAAATGAAAATGAGATCTATGGACTGTATTTCATGTCTCGAATGATGCCACCTCCTTGGATACTACGACTCATCCCAGCACATTCCATGCTTGTGCATGGGATCTTTAGAGAAAGTTGTGGACAGCCATCAAAGCACAAAGGAATTCTATCGAATGTTGTGGTTGTAATCGCCTGGTAAACATATATGCAAAAAGGCAAGGCATCGACATGGTATATGCACTTTCAAAGTGCCTCAGGCAATATTATCTCATAGGTTTCAATGAATGCAGGTTTGAATAGTAGCAAATTATTATGAGATGGAGAACCATGGATGAATTATGTAAATCGTTCAACGTGTTCCTACCAATGTAAAAGCATGAACACATATGCACAGTGTGAATCTGGTAACCACGTGTGGGAAGTAATATGCAAAGCATGTATGAATTTTTTTGTAGTTGTGTATTGCAGGGGCATTTGCCAATGTGGGGACTTAGAGGCAAGATAGAAATTAATTTCAAGCCTTCTTATTGTGACTTTAGGGTTTGTATTGGCACCAAATATTTTTCACCGGATTGGGGAATCACTCCACATAAATATCAGATATTTACCCAGGTGGGAAAGTTATTTGTACTTGTGATGATAAGGGATAAAAGTGTAATGGAGCAGGGGAAATTATCACTAAAAAGTAAATAAGAGTAAGAAACCTTTTGCTACCAAGAGATATGAGATACATGTGGAATATTTATAAAAAGGAAAGAATATGTTATTATATGGTGAATATAAATCTTGTTATACACAGAAAAGTGAATCTCTTTCACTTAAAAAAAGTGGAGTATATTTTCTTACTGAAGGTGAAGTAAAAGGACAAAGTAATTTTTTTACTCAAAGAAGGAAATATTTTATAAAATACAACAACTTATCAAGTGTGAAGGAAGAAGAGAGAAGGAGGACAGGTGTAATCTACAAGACAAATTTGAAGAAGACAGGTGGTTGTAGTAGAAGGAATCTGGAATGTCCTTCCCTTCTATATCTTTTTCTTCTTTCTCATTTGAAAAGGTTCTGAAAATTTTCTCTTGTACAGGGTTTGTAGGTAGCTCTTGTCCAAATGTTTTAGATCCATGTAGTGGACTGGTTATTTTGAGAAACATGTAATGCATTTTGCAGAGCAAACTTCTATAATGGGTTTAGTGTCAAGTTTTTTGCAGGCATTTGAATAATGGAATGTAAAGTGTTATGTGGCAGAAGTAGCATTTGGAATAAATGAAAATATGGTTCAAATCTAGTTTCTCTCCATTCTATGATTCTATTAGTTTTTGAGTGAAAACAACCAAGGGTTTATTTTATTCAGTGCATTGTTGTGATGTATGTGGTTTTCTGTTTATGCTTTGGCCCAAGGGGTCAACTAAATTGCTTAAATAGAGTTGCAGAATGATAGAGCTTATGCAAGGATTTAGGTAAGTAGTTCTAGATGTAAATCACTGAGGAGATACACTATAAGGCAGTGTTATCTTGGATCTAATAGTTGTTGGATAAAGTCTTGTCATATGTTATTTTATATTTCCATAGTTTCAAGTTTCCCAATAGAATGAGGCACTGATCACAGCTAGCAATTGTGCTTATGGTCAGTGTTGTTGTCAAAATCGTTAACTCTTGCTACAAGCTTTGTTTGAATCATAATATATTTTATTTTATGTATGTGTGTTTATGAGCTGAAATGTCTCGTGGCTCTAGGAAGTTGAGGAACATTCTCCTCTTCTGTTGAGCCCATATGAGAACCATTAATTCTAATAGCTTGAAGAGTTGTTCATTCTCATTGATCCACTTTAAGTTGTAGATCAATGGATGATTAGCCATCATTTAGCATCTCCTTAAATTATTGTTGAGCCTTTTGGTGAGATTATCTGCTTTATTTAATGTTATTTATAAGTGTGGCATAGAGATTGTAAATGCATTAAGGGATCACCCTCCCTGGTTTTGCAGAGCCTAAAGTGTAGAAGGATCTTATATCCTTGTTAAGTTGGTCCAAGTCCTTGAAATTTTTGATAATTGAGGTTGACAACCTCATAGGAAGTGGAGAGATCAACTTGGTTGTTGCATAAGCGTAAAACCCAATTTGGGAACCAACAAAACTGAAATGAAAAAGCTTTCCTTTTGAGGGCAAGGCTGAATTGCTTGAATGTAGATGATTATACCTTCAATAGGTGATGCAATGTTCTTAGGATAATTCCTTCATGTGTTGATGCAATAACATGATAAATAACATAAAATCCATTATGAAACCATAGATAAAGCATAAATTGAAGATGCCTTGATGTAGCTTGTTGCTCCTTGAATCAAATCTATTCTTGAATTGATGATAATGTTTGCATAAAGTGTAGTTGTTGAAAAAGGAATTGAGAGAGATGCCTTCTATGGGGATTTCATAATTAAAATCACCTTTAGGCTGACTTAGAATTGATATATTTTTGCACAAAGTCAGATTTGAACATTATAACAACACCAAGTTAAGCTCTCAAAATTCAAGGAGAAAAAGTTGAGACCAGTATGGTGGGCATACCGGTTTGGCCAAATTTTTTCCAAAATTCTAGGGATGCAAGATATTGTAATTACAAAGTCAAATCCAATATAGTAGGTCAATCCAAGGTGTTTAGATATGTGAAAATGTGATTTTAAGATTGAAATTAGGACATTATTAGGATTAATTAAAATAAAATAAAAATGGATGCGCTTAGGGTTAAGGGCCCAATTTTTATGATATGTGAAATGATGAGACAGGACTTTAGATTTAATAAAATCAATAATTAAATGCCTAAAGGAGCCTTACAAATGCAATCGGACACACTAAGGCATGTGATAACCTAAGTGTGGAATTGGACAACCCTAATTAGGGGGGTGTATAATTTACGATGCTACACTTTGTTATCTTGGGGTGTAGAGTCTGATAATGCTCGACCAACCTTGAATAGTTCTCTACATTTTTCTTCCTTGGTGGTTTTGCTAGGTTCTCTGCAATTTTCTGCAAGCTCATAATCATTAGATGATTTATCATAACCCAATTCCCATTCATTTGAACCTATTGAATAGTTTATTTTCTTATGTTGATCATTGGTGGAAGTGGGATAAGTAATTTACAATGTTTCTTGAGAGTCAAGACCACATAACCTCAATGGTGCAAAACCAAGTCCCTTTGTGCTCTATTTCTTTGGTACTAACTCAGGTTGGTATGGTTTTACAATGCCTTTCTTTTGTATTCCAAGAGGACCTTTTACATCATATCCCATCTTTTGAAAAAACTTGAAGCCTTTTTCATAATTTTCAACTGGCATCATGATGTGGTCTTGATTAGGTTGTTCCTCTAGTTCTTTATAAATAATTTTGTAAATATATTCTTCTTCCATTTCACCCCAGATTTTGAAAGTGGTGGGATCCCATTTTATGATGATTGTGGATATCTTCTTTGAAGGATGTGGTCTACCATAAATCTTGGGAGATTCCATTAGTTGCCTTAGGTACATGATCTAATTTAGAATGTATTCTCCCATGCATTTGTCCTTGAATTTCTCTCTAAACTTTGCTTGCTTTGAAGTGGAAGCTTTTAGTGATTCTAGATCACTATATGTTGAAGATGGATTAACTTCTTGATTTATAGGGACTATTGTTTTAGGTCTTGATTGAATGTTATTACAATACATGTATGGGTTAGGATCACCTTTAACTATGACTTCAGTTCCATTGTGTGGGAACTTGATGTATTGATAGTAGGTTGAAGGCACTACTTTCATTGCATGTATCCAAGGCCGTCCCAAAAGTATATTATATGTGAGATCAAGATCAAGGATTTGGCAAACCATATCCTTTGTTACTAGCCCAATTTAAAGAGGTAGAGTGATTGTTCCTTTTGAGGAGTGTTCTTCATCATTATATTCTTTTATAATGATCTTATTTCTAGAATCTACATTGTTTTCAAAGAGTCTCAATGCTAAGAAAACTTTCAAAGTACAAATATTGAGACCTACTGTTCCATCTATCAAGACCCATTTGATGCAGTGATTTATGGAGGAAAGCTCCAATATGAAGTGTTACATTGTGTGGTTGTTGTGGAGATGCATCATCTGCTTCAGTGAATGTTAGGTAAAGGCATAGAAAGGTGTCCCATTATGGCTTGAAATTGGTCCATGTTTAGATCAGTAGGAATGGATGTCTCTTGCAATATTTTGTCCAAAATAGCTTTGTGCGAAGGTGAAATTCACAAAATTTCATGGATCAAAATTTTAGGACCCAGAGACAACTGAGAGGGGGGGGTGAATTAGTTTTCTATTAATTTCAACCCAAATATAACTTAATCAAACTTGATACATAATACCGATAAACCAAACTTAATGTTGGTTGACAGTTTAACAGTTAATAACAATACTAGTGAAACTTAATGCATGAGACAGAAAGAGAAATAACATCCACAACACATAAAACAAATATTTGTACATGGAAACCCTGTAAGGGGAAAACCCACGGTGGGAAACCTTACCCACAATCAGATGATACTACTGCAGATAGTATGTGTGTACAAATGGGGTTTGCACATGCAGAAAGGCTAGCTGCCTAGAGCTCACTTCTTAATCACAAAATGAGAGTCACACTGACTATAATAGGATGGTTAAATCCTAGATAATGTACTGCTCAAAATAGAATCTTCATATGCTAGATTCATTACCGGTTAGGCTTAGATTAACTCCTTCATACCTTCCTTGAATCTTCAAATGATGTATGTGTGAGTAGCTCTACTTATATTCACATATACCGAATATCACAACCTTATCTCATCTCATATCCTATCCTTTTTCAATCTCACAATTGAGATCTTACATATATACCAAAACCCAAGACCAAATGTGTAGGTCGTCTCACTAAGAATATTATAATTAAATCAATTACAAATGAATCAATATGTGATGCATCATGTCATCTCAATGCATTTACAATAATAACCAATCAATAAATCATCTCCATAACGTGTCATGCTGATCTGGAATAGATAACGCATGCCAGTCCATAACCTAGACCAATTTGCCGATAACAGCAAATATGCCAACTCGACTAGATCAATAACCAAATCTCCAAAACACGTGTCCAAACCATGTCTTCGACATAACCAAGTAATCTCCAGATGATAACAAGTCATCATCTGTGCGAGTGAACAATATAACCTACCAGTGAACCAGATACTGGTGACTGTGCATAAGTCACTGAACTTGTTGGTGAACATAATCAAAGATCTCCAGAAAGATAAGTGTTGATAAGTGTTGACAAGTGTTGACATCAATAACAAAACCAATGCAACACATCCATAATACCAACAATCTCCCCCTTTGGCATTGATGGCAACACAAGATGGAAAAACATCTAAGTGCCACAGTCAAAATGCCAAAAACCAAAAACCAATAATCTCCCAAGGAGATCAATTACCAAAAATTAAAAATATAGAATATCTCTCCCCTAATGAATAATCTCTCCCCAATAGATAATGTATTTTTCCATAGATATCTCTCCCCCTTTTACATCAAATGCCAAAGCAAATAGAAAAAGCAGATACAACCAGTTCATAGAACTCAATGCAAATACCAACTACTCCTTCTGAGAAGTAGCTCTCCTCCATCAAAGCCAGAAAAAAAGTTTCTCTGTTAATTTCTGCTGGTCTGATGCCAATTTCCAACTATCTAAGTCTCTACCGGTGAGGGTATAACCCCAAGTTGTTCTCTAAGATATTCAAATGTTTCTTTAGGAAAAGGCTTAGTAAAGATATCTGCAATCTGCTCTTTAGTATTCACATAAACCAAATTCACTTCTTTTGCTTCAACATTCTCTTTCAGAAAATTGTATTTGATAGAAACATGTTTAGTTTTAGAGTGAAATACTAGATTCTTAGATATATCAATTGCTGCTATATTATCACAATAGATGATTATAGGTTCTTTGCATTTTACCTTTATGTCCTTCAACATTTTCTTAATCCATAATACCTGAGTACAATTAGTTGTTGTTGCAACATATTCTGATTCTGTTGTTGATAATGATGTACAACTATGTTTCTTGCTCAACCATAAAATCAATCTGCTACCAAGAAAGAATGCCCCACTGGTGGTGCTCTTTTTGTCATCTAAATTTCCTGCCCAATTAGCATCGGTGTATGCACATAACTCAAAATTTTCATCTTTAGGATACCATAAACCAAGATTTGTTGTGCCTTGTAAATACCAGAAAATTCTTTTCATTGTTGATTCATGATTTTCTTTAGGATTACTCTAAAATCTTGAAACAATACATACCGCATTCATAATATCAGGTCTTGTTTTTGTCAAATACAGTAAACCTCCAATCGTAGATTTATATCTTGTCAGATTAATAGGTGCTAAATCATTCTTCAATGATAATTTATCAGTTGTAGTCATAGGAGTACTTACCATTTTAGAGTTTCCCATACCAAATTTCTTCAGTAATTCCTTCAAGTATTTTACTTGAGATATGAATATACCTTTATCGGTCTATGAAATAGACATTTCAAATTCTTCCTGCATCTTATTAGAAAAGTCTTTACACAATCCATCTTCTCCTCCAAAGATGATGTCATCAATAAAAACTTTAATAACCAAAATGTCTTCATTAGTCACTTTGAAATATAAGTTGTTGTCAGCATTACCTTTAGTGTAACCAAGTTTCATAAGATATTTGTCCAATCTAGCATACCAAGCTCTAGGAGCTTGCTTAATCCATATAAAGCTTTCCTTAACCTGCAAACCATATCTTTGTCATTTGTCAAAGAAAATCCATCAGGTTGTTCAATGTAAACTTCCTCTTCAAGATCACCATTCAAAAATGCACATTTAACATCCATTTGATATACTTTATAGTTCTTGTGTGCTGCAAATGCTAGAAATAGTCTAATTGCCTCAATTCTAGCTACCGGTGCAAAGGTTTCATTGTAATCAATTCCTTCTTTCTATGAATATCCCTTACACACTAATCTTGCTTTGTTTCTAATTACCTTACCATCTTCATTAAGTTTATTTCTGAATACCCATTTAGTTCCAATTACATTTTAATTTTTAGGCCGGGGAACCAATGTCCATGTGTTATTCTTTTCAATTTGTTCCAATTCATCTTCCATAGCTTTAATCCAATGTTTGTCTTCACATGCCTTAATAACTGATGTTGGTTCAATTTGAGAAATTAAGAATACCTCTTCATTTGCCAGTCTTCCTCTAGTCATAACTCCTTGATACTTATTCCCAATTATCTAACTTTCAGAGTGATTCAATCTTACATACCTAGGTGTATTCACTTGTTGTTGTTCTTCAGGCACTGTGGAATTCTCAGATGATGCCGGTGTGACTGGATCAACATTCTGTACCGGTGCATTCTGTATAGGTTCATTTGTGATTATCTCAACTTTTGGTTCAAAGTACATAGACCTTGAATTTCTTCTAAAGTGTTCATCAATCTTCACATTTGCACTTTCAATGATTTTATGCAATCTTTTATTAAAACATCTATATGCCTTGCTCTTAGATGAATAACCAAGAAATATTCCTTCATCACTTCTAGGATCAAATTTACCAATATACTCATCTCTCCTAATATAACATTTACTTCCAAATATTTTGAAATGTTTAAGAGTAGGAGTATTACCAAACCATAGTTCATGAGGTGTCTTACCGGTTTCACCTTTGATGTGAACTCTGTTGAAAGTGTAAACCGATGTATTTACTGCTTCTCTACAATACACATGAGGTAGGTTTGCTTCTGATATCATGCTTCTAGTCACATCCAGAATAGTTCTATTTTTCATTTCCACAACTCCATTCTGCTAGGGTGTCTAAGGTGTTGATAGTTGTCTTTCGATTCCATTCACATCACAGAATGTATTGAATTCCTTAGATGTGAATTCACCTCCTTGATCTGATCTTAAACATTTGATTTTCTTACTGGTTTCATTCTCTACCATTGCCTTGAATAGTTTGAATTTCCCAAAAGCTTTTGATTTCTCCCTGAGAAAAGTAACCCAACACATTCTAGAGTAATCATCAATGATTAGCATAAAGTATCTATCTCCTTGTAGACTTCTAGTTCTTGTCGGACCACATAAATCAGTATGAATTAAATCAAGAATATTATTGGATTTCTCTGGAATACTCTTAAAATTTGTTCTAACTTGCTTTCCAAGTTGACATTCCTTACATAACAGATTGTGAGGTTTTACAATCTTAGGTAAATCCCTTACTGCCTTAGTTGTACTGATCTTCACAATGCAGTCAAAATTTATATGACAAAGTCTCTTATGCCATAACCAACTTTCATCTATAAGTACAATCAAGAATGTCTTCTCATTGTTATTCAAATGAAAGATATTACCTCTAATCTGATTACTGGTTGCAATTTCCAAACCAGCTCTATTCAAGATTTTGCATTTACCATTCTTGAATTGTAACTGAAATCCTTTTTCAACTAATTGACCAACACTTAAAAGATTGTGCTTCAAACCTTCAACATAATAAACATTGGCAGTATTGTGCTTAACATCAAAAGATATAGTGCCTTTTCCTCTGATCAAACAAGCTTTATCATCCCCAAATCTTACTAGACCTCCATTGTATTCCTAAAAAGTTAAGAATTTACTTTTATCACTAGTCATGTGATGTGAGCATCCATAATCTATAATCCATCCATCCTTTTCTTCAATTTTAGTTGTCAGGGCCTGTTCTACTGGTGCAATAGTAGGTGTCAGTTGATCTTTAGTTATTGCAACAAAATCCCATCCATTGTCTCCTGGTTCTTCATCAGAATCATCAGTAACTCCTTCATCAGCATAGTAACATGATTTGTCTCTATGATATTTAGGGTTAGGCTTATATGTTCTTTTAGCTTCTTCTCTCAATCTTGCATGTCTGTCAGGACATCTAGATGCCATATGACCAATTTTATTGCAGTTAAAACATTTAAAAGGTGCTTTACCTTCATACTTACTTCCAATTGGACCTTTAGGCATTTTCCTTGCAAATAGTGCTTCAAGTTCTTCAAGTTCTTCATTTTCCCTTCCAGTGTCTTCAAGTTCTTTTGCATAGAGTGCTTTCTAATCAGATTTATCAGTTGATGATGATGATGTTGTAGATGATGATGATTCTTTGAAATCCAAATCTGTCTTAATTGTAGCAACAGGACCAAACTCCTCAAGCTCAAAAGCTGAAAGTTTTCAACCAAGGTATCTTTAGATACTGATGTATTAGGCATAGTTCTTAGCTCATTAATAACAGTTACTTTCATTTTGTATGCTGGTGGAAAAACTCTTAAAACTTTAGAAACAATCTCATCTTCACTTAAGGAACCTCCATAGCATTGTATACCCAAAACAATTTCATTAACTCTTTCCATAAAAGCAGCAATTCTTTCATCTTCTTCCATTTTCAGATTTTCATACCTAACCCGGAAGCATTCCAGTTTGCAATTTTGATAGTGGTATCACCTTCATTCAATGTCTCCAATTTGTCCCAAATAGCTTTAGCAGTAGATCGGTCTGATAATCCCATGATTTGCTGATCTGACAAGGCGCTCAAAAGTGCTTCTCTTGCTTTGCAACCATTCTCCTGATCTTGAGCCAAGTTTGGTGGATTAGGTTGACTCTGTGTAGGACCAACATAACCATTCTTTGTAACACCCCATATGTCTCTTCCAATGCAATTCAGATGTGTCTCCATTCTGATCTTCCATATACCATAGTTAGTTCCATCAAGTTTCGGACTGTCCTTCCTGAAATAGTTAGTTGCCATAGAATCTCCTCAAGTTGTTAAACTTCTGAAAAAAGAAGACTTAGCTCTGATACCAATTATTAGGACCCGAAGGAAACTGAGAGGGGGGGTGAATCAGTTGTCTATTAATTTCAACCCAAATATAACTTAATCAAACTTGATGCATAATACCGGTAAACCAAACTTAATGTCGGTTGGCAGTTTAATAGTTAATAACAATACCAGTGAAACTTAATGCATGAGACATAAAGAGAAATAACATCCACAACACATAACATAGATATTAGTACGTGGAAACCCTGTAAGGGGAAAAACCACGGTGGGAAACCTTACCCACAATCAAATGATACTACTGCAGATAGTATGTGTGTATAAATGGGGTTTGCACATGTAGAAAGGCCAGCTGCCTAGAGCTCACTGCTCAATCACAAAATGAGAGTCACGCTGACTACAATAGGATGGTTAAATCCTAGATAATGTACTGCTCAAAATAGAATCTTCATATGCTAGATTAAGTACCGGTTAGGCTCAGATTATCTCCTTCATACCTTCCTTGAATCTTCAAATGATGTCTGCGTCAGTAGCTCTGCTTATATTTGCATATACCGAATATCACAACCTTATCTCATCTCCTATCCTATCGTTTTTCAATCTCACAATTGAGATCTTACATATATACCAAAACCTAAGACCAAATGTGTAGGTCGGCTCACTAAGAATATTATAATTAAATCAATTAAAAATGAATAAATATGTGATGCATCATGTCGGCTCAATGCATTTAGAATAATAACCAATCAATAAATCATCTCCATAACGTGTCGTGCTGATCTGGAATAGATAATGCATGTCGGTCCATAACCTAGACCAATTTGTCGGTAACAGCAAATATGCCATCTCGATTAGATCAATAACCAAATCTCCAAAACACGTGTCCAAACCATGTCTTCGACATAACCAAGTAATCTCCAGATGATAACAAGTCATCCTCTGTGCCAGTGAACAATATAACCTACCGGTGAACCAGATACTAGTGACTGTGCATAAGTCACTGAACTTGCTGGTGAACATAAACAAAGATCTCCAGAAAGATAAGTGTTGATAAGTGTTGACAAGTGTTGACAAGTGTTGACATCAATGACAAAACCAATGCCAACACATCCATAATACCGACACAAAATGAGAGTGGGTGTATTTCCCAGTTGGATGATGGTCATTTTAGATGTAGCACCTTGTAAAGTAACTTTACCCCATCGAGTAGTGACAATACATTAGGGGGATTTACCTTTTATGGTTATGGTATACACATGATTGTTCATGTAGTCACATAAATCTGTCCAGCTTAATAAAATAAATATTCGCTATTTATTTGATTAAAAATCCACTAGCCATCAATTAATTAAATTAATATTTAATTAATTCATCTCCAAACATTCTTCTATTAATTAAATAAATTATTCAATTTATTTTAATTAATTCATTAAGCCAAATACAAATCAATTAAATAAATAAAATCTATTTATTTAAATAAATTCCCCTTTTCCTCTTTTAAATAAATTAAATAAAACATTTATTTAAATCATTATCCCCACCCCACTTGCATTTTCCTACAAATGCAACTTGCACACATTTTGAAATAAATGAATTTTTATTTTAAATAAAATCCTATTTTCCCTCACCCACCAAATCCACTTGCAAAATCTAATCCCCTTCTAGATTCTTCTAACCCCTTCCTAATTAGTCTAATCCATCCCCTAAATATTGTCACATTCCTAAGCAAAGGGAAGTCATTTCTTAAAATCCTCAAAGTCTTGGATAACCATTAAAGGTTTTCAACCTTCAACCACTTAAATCCTCAAAGTCTTTGATAGCCATTAAAGGCTTCCAACTTTCAACCACTTAATCCACAAAGTCTCCAATAACCATTAATGGTTAACCCAAACCCTCCTACATGGTTAAAACATTTGTTTTGACTCAACCTCTACCCAACCCAAGGGTCTTATCAAGCCTTTAATGCTTTGACCATGATTATCTCTTAATCATTTGCACAAAGGTTTATCCTTGCATTAACTCCTAATCCAGTGGGTAATCCTAATTTAGACTTGACCCTTAGCCTTTAGATAACCATGAGGTCTTCTCAGACCTTTAATGCCTCCAACCTCTTCTCTCAACCCAATCCTGTGTTGACACTTGTCACTATTTTATTGGTGCCAATTGTGCACATGGATCCCCAACTTTCAAGCTTGACCCTTGATTAAACCTTTCAATCCTGGCCATCCATTGCTCCATTTTTCCTATAAATAGAGCCCATTCCTTCATAATCCAGATCCTGAAAACTTGCATGCATCTAAGCTATAGACATTTTAGAGAGCATTCTTAGCATAATCAATCTAACATCTTATCATTTTGGTTAAGATATATCATTTTAGCATCAATAGATTAGTATTAGCTTTTCATTTCACATTTACAGCTATACTACAATCTCAATCCTCCATAAGCATCCATAGTGCAAAAAGCTACTGAGAGCTACACTATTTTGGAACTTGGAGAGGAGAGGAACAAGGGAGAAGGAGCTAAGGCCATGCTAAGAGGCAGTTGGAGATGCCTCATAATCTTTGTTTCGTTTATTAGATACATTAGCATGCTTTTAGTGTCTCTCTTGGTATGCCTTCATAGATTAGTTTTTGATTGACTAACACTAACGGTTTTTGTGTCTTTGGTGTTGTTTATCATTTTGCTAACCTTGTGCCATTTTGCAGGGCATCATTTGGTGAAGCCAAGAGCATGTTAGGAGGCATTTGGAGATGCCTCATCGTATTTATCTTCCTAGTTAGACATTCTATCATGCTTTTGGTATCTCTTTTGATATGCTTGTGTAGGAAAGTGTTTGGTTTATGATTTCTAACACTAACAACTTGGTTTTTTCTTCTTATTTGTGTTGTGTTATCATTGACTAACCTTGTCCATCTTGCAGGGCATCAGTTCAATTTAGTGATATGGTTGAGGGTGTAATCATAGGCCGCATTAGTGTACTTGGCATTATTAATTTTTTAAGGGGCCTTTCCTTTATCATGTTTTGGAAATGGTTCCTTAAACATCACATGTTCTTCATTGGAAGTGTGACTGTCAATTTCAATTGCGCCATCATCAATAAGGTATTGAATGAGATTCTTCAATTTATGACAATTTCTAGTCTTATGGCCCTTGCTCTTGTGATATTCACAAAACTCGTTGTCATTCCACCATGAAGGATTTACCCTTAGCTCAAATGGTCAATTATGTGGCAATGTAATGAGCTTATTGGCTCCAAAATTTTGAATGCACTTTCAATTGGTTCTCCCAAAGGTGTGTACTTCCTTGGAGGTCTTGATGCTCTTTGTGTATTAACTTGATTATTAGATGAACTAGCACTAAGAAAATTTATCATTTGTTTAACCACATTTGTATAAATAACCCCATCATTAATGGTATTCTTGTTATTATTCCAAAACTAGAGGTTTTATTTTCCATTTCCTTCATCTGTGTGTTCTCTTTGAATATCTTGATGGTGCCTTGCTCAATGAGGAGTTGCTCAATAAATAGACCTTTTTCAATAACTTCTTGGAATGTAGACAATCATGCTTTATGAAGGTCACATTCAATATCTTTATTCACATTTTGGGTAAACATCTCAGCCATATTATTTTGTTAAATGTGACATGGGCATCAACTAGCCAAACTTCTCAATCATTGTGATGCAGAATATTCTTCACTTTTTTGTTGTGTTGCATAAAGTTGTCACCAAGACTTTGCATTCAATGTTGTATCAAAGCCTCTGCCAATTCACCCCATGAATTGATCCCAGGTGATAGTTGTGAAAACCATTCCATGGCTTGTCCACCTAAACTTTGTGGAAATAATCACATTAAATAAGAGTCTTCTCATGCCAACTCTATGCAAGCCATAAAAAATTCTCTAATGTGTGCCTTGGGATATCCTTTTCCTTTATATTTATTGAATTTAGGCACCACAAAATGTGGAGTAAAAGGTAGCATTGTTATGCTTCTATCAAATGGATAAGGACATATGTCATGAATCATGTAATTCTTGATTGGTGTTTGCATTCTTGCCATTTGTTGTTGCAAATTATTTCTAAGTGGTACCTTGTCTCTTTGAGATATCCCTATGCCTAAGCCGCCAAGAGGAAGAGGATGGATATATTGCATGTAAGGATGATATTGGTCATATATGTGTTCAAGTGGTGGAGGAATGTAGTTATTGTATGATCCACCTAATATATTATTGTGATGAGGTGTACTAGGCCTTAGAAGATTATATGTATCATGACCGTGTATATAATTGGTATTGTAAGCATGATCTTGGGTATGGTCATAAAATTAGACATGTGGTCATCTAGTATAAGCATTATTATGATCTTGAGTATCCTCTTGTTGTTGGGTATAAGCAAATTGGTATTCCTCCGGCCTTGAAAAGTACATACATGAGGTTGTTCATAGGTTTGTCTAGCATAATTGGTATGAGTATGAGCATTGGTCACTTTAGGTTTTTGAAAGAGGGATGAAGGTGACTCAAGCATGGTACGCTCACATCTATGTCCACCATCATTTCCATTAGCTTGATTTGGATCTTCTTCCAAAATTTGTGTCACGTTAAATTCATGGGGTAATATTGCACCATCTTGAATTAACATGTGGAAAAATATTTGACAATCTCTTCTCAAAATTATCTCAAGCAACCTATTAAATCTTGCATCAGACATGTGATCTTTAATTTTTGCGGTTGTAAAGGACTCATTGTCAAATTATTGTGCATTGTGTTGTGGATTATAAAATCCTTCATCATCAAACACATATGAATCCATGGTTCAAGATCCTTGAGCTTCTTCGTCTTATCTTCTAGACCTTCGGGATCGGGTTTAAACCATGAAAAGACCTTGGCTAAAATGAAGTATGGAAGGATATGGAGATAATGAAAGATAAGGTAGTTATAAAAATGGATAATGAATCTAGGGTTGTCTTGCAATATCCCAAAATGTTGTTCCAAAGTTGATAGAATGATCTAAGCAAGGTGTGGCTTCCTAGGAGATGACAAATTCTGGTAGGTAAGTTGACCTTGACTCAACATGTAAAAATGGCACCCAAGATGATAAATTTGATGCGACAACCACTTAAAGAGGTATATGATGTGCTTGCAAGATAAGATAAGGACTACTAAACAACCTTTTGACTCTAGTTGACTAAATGGAATCCTATGGAATCAGCCTTAGCAACTCTTTGAATCTTAGAACCATAGACACAATTTCAAAATCCAAAAAGATAGTTTCATAGTTGTAACATAAATCTCAATTTTGTCCAAATACATGGTATAATGTCTCAAAAATACACCAGAAAGTTGGACAAACGTGATAGAATGTCTCAAAAATGTGTTTTTTTAGTCTATGATGTTGTTTTGGTTTTGTCTGTAAACATGCTATAAAGTTGCACAGACGCAACAGATTATCTCAAAAACACATTGTAAATGAATATAGACACAACCAGAATGATCGTATACAAGTTGGAAGTGAACATAGACACCTTTTTGATATAAAAAATTATGTTTCCTTAAATCTTTCCAAATTTTTGAAGTTGTAAAAATGTGACCATCTTAATGTTGATGTTTTATGACTAGGAGACACAATATTTGAAAGTGTTTTTGTCCCAATATGAGCACAATGTGTATGTTCAATAGGCCGAAATAACCCAATTTCTATGGGTCTTCAACACAAATGAATACACTTCAAACACTTCCTAATCCTAAGGTCAAGGTCTCATGGTACTATCTTCAGCCCACAAACTAGAATCTTCATCGACTCAAATATAAGGACACCTTAATGGGTGTGTACACTATTTTGTCTTTGTATGAGAGGACAACTAGGGGCCTCTAGGATTGGAAGGATGACCAGTTCACCCTCTACCTAGAAAGCTACAATTAGCTTATGCTAAGCCAAGGACTTTTGTTCCATCTCAAGGGATCCTTATGGTTAGTATCTTGGGGGGGAACCAATTGTCCCCTTGCATTAAAGCTATTGTGATGTTTGGACAAGAATAGGGTGGGCCACTACTAAGGTTTTTAGTCATAATCCGGGGTCACTGGCACCCTGCGTGCATCCAAATCCACCTTTAATTGGAGTATGAAAACTCCTTTTGGATTGAAGAGTATGAAAAAAGCTAATGCCAGTTGTGTTGTGACTTTCGTCGCGCCCATTTTTATATAAAGGACTGGAGGAAAGTATCGCTTAGGTCGTTCCCTCCCACAACGGGAGGCAAGCCTTCTAAAAAAAAAGAGATGTTGAATCATTTCTCTTACACCCAAGACCCATGAAGGCGAGGGGAGAGGATACTTTCATCAAACACCTAGGGTTCTACAATGGATTGGACAAGCACCCTAAACACTTCAAACAATTATTCTTTTCAGTGTACCAATGGAAGTGTTTTCTAATCTAAAATCACTCTCCTAAATTAAGATTTTGCAAGCACAAATGTATTAGTAGTTGTTGGTGTAAATAATTATTCATGTTGGATATTATTACACCTTACTTAATTTTACTCAGGATAATGCATTTCATAGTAGTTTGGGTATGAGACACTTGGGTGTTTGTGCTACATTTGGATAGTGTTTGTAGGAGAATTTCCACCTTTTGTGGTCTTATCTTGTTGTTACATTCCACCTTCAGTGGGTGATTTCCACCTTTTGTGGTCTTATCTTCTATTACATTCCACCTTCAGTGGGTGATCCACCTCATGTGGAGTATTATATTGTTTATCCTACCTACCACACCTATTTCCTACCTACCCTTGTTTCTTATTGAGCCACATGTCATGTTTGTGTGATCACATATCCATATTGCCTTACCTATATATGCAGGCTCATATTCATTGTATTCAACAACCATTTTTTATCTATTGATGAGAATACAGTTTATTCTTGTCATATATTTTGTCTCTCTATTTGTACATTTCATTGATCTCTTGATCTTGACAAAATCTTACATGGTATCAGAGCCATTAGAGTGTCATTGATTCATCTTTGAGAGCCATTATTGCAACATCAAGAGGCAGATCTAAGGAGCAACATCTTTTGGAGGCATCCTAGACTAGATTTGACCTCACCTTTGTGTTTGGGTGGCCGTTTCCATCAATTTTGAGTATAAATTTGGCCTATTTTGGTGAAAGTCAAATTTTAGGCTTGGAGGAAAAATTTTGCCCAATTTGGACGATATGGTACGGATTTCAAATTTTTTATTTTTATTTTTAATTTCTGCAAAAAAACATATTTCAATTTCCGCAAAAAAATTTCGCAATTTTTTTTTGAAAAAAAATGAAAGGTTTTTTGTTTTTTTAAAATATATAAATTTTTAAAAAACTAAAGTTTTTGGGGGGTTCGCAGACCCCCCCCCCCCGTGACCGTCGTACTGCAGGTGTCATGTTGTTGAACCTTCCTTGCAGTTCTTTCTGCCATGGTCTTCCAGACTGGTCCTGCAACTACCATCATGGTCTCGTGACCTATCGTCGTGGTCCTGCTGCTATATCGTGTAGCCACCATTGTTGTACCCTCCCGACAGCCTATCAGCCCCTCACACCAGCACCGACTTCCTCCTCTGTTGTCGGCACCGGTCCCTACCTGTCGGCACCTCCATTCTAGTCACCGACCTCATCTCTCTGGCACCGGCCCCTCCTGTCAGCACTGGCCTCGGCCCCTCCGCCACCGGCACCGGCTCCTGTCGGCCCCCCAGCCGCCAACTGTCACTGCAGCCCCACCGGCAGCCACCTCCTCAGTGTCTGGCCCAGGCCCTCCTCACTGCCCGATGACTTCTTTCCCTGCCACGTGGTTCCCACCGCCACACGGAGACCCTGCCACGTGTCACCTACAATTCTGCCAACTCAGCATCCTCTCGGATGCCACGTTGGCTTTGTCACCTCAACAGTCTCATCATCACCATGTCATTTGTTCGTATAGTACGGACGCCACGTAGGCAGGGAGGTGAAGTTTTTGTGATGACTAGATGGCCATCAAATTTAGGCTCACAGTTTGCTGACATCATCAATTTTTTGAAATTTTTGCAGGCCCCTCTCATTGAGCTTTTTGATTTTGCAGTTCAACTTCAAATGGCCATATCTTGCTCATTTTTGCTCCTTTTTTGGTGCAATGTTTTTTGAAATGGGCTAAATTTTGTTGTACTTTCTCATGGTGGCATTATTTTCTGATTTTGATGGACAAATTTTTCAAAAATCTCTATTTTTGGTGACTGTACCTATCCAATCCTCGTTTGTGCAACTTCTAGGACTCCGTTTGGGCTCATACGAACTCCTTTTCAGGTGCCATTTTTTTTAAAGTGCATAATTTTTCATCTACTCTCATAATATGCTATCAGTTTATAGAAATTTTGGGTAGAAATTTTACTTTCAACATATGGTCCTTTTTGGCCAATTTGGCACTTGTATTGCATAGATCTATCTTGTTGGTCTTTTGCTTTGTAGTTCTCAGCCTATTGGGGTAGTTGTAAAACAAAATCATAAGTCCACATTTCCATTGTTTGCAAGTGGCCTATTATACACGCACTACATATAAAGTGCCAAAATCGTCATTTTTTTTTGGGGGGGGGGGGGTCTCTTGTGATTTTGTGCTCTTGTGTTCCTTCATTTTTGTTGCTATGGGTTCTTCTAAGTTTCCTCTCTTAACTCCTCATAATCATGCTACTTGGAAAATTGATGCATGGAGTAAGCTTATGGAAAAAGAACTGACTCATTATATTGATGGAACTATTGTTGCTCCCGTTGATCCTAAGGTTGATCCTGTTGGTCACTTGGATTGGATCACTAAAAATATCATGGTAATTGGTACCTTAAGAAAGTATGTATCAAAGGATCTCATTTTCATATTGAGAAATGTACTCTAATCAAGGATGCTTGGCAAAAGTTTCAAGACTTGTATGGTCAAATTGATGAGATTAGGGGATATCAAATTGATAGTGATCTCACCATGTTAGATCCCAAGAACTTTGATACTATACAAGATTATGTCACTAAGGAAAAAGAGTTGAGGGCACAACACAAGGATTGTGGCATTGATAAGAAGGATACTCAATTGATCTTCAATTTGATGGGCAAGTTTCCACAAGAATATGCAACAGTTGTTTCTTGTTTCCAAACCCATAGGATGATAATGGGTTCAAGCTACACAATACCTACATTTGATGCTTTCGCTAAAATGTTGATGATGGGACAAACTAAGTTGATAAGAATGGGCATTCTTAAGACTTCTAAGTCTCAAGTATTAGTGGAAAATCATGGGAACAAAGGAAATCAAGGAAAAGACAACTCCAATAAGAAGAAATAGTAATCAAAGCCTAAGGACAAAGCACCTTCTCCACAACAAGGAGATTCATCCTCTTCCAAGAGGGATAATTCGCCAAAGAGAGAGAGACCTACTTGTGCCTATTGTAAAAATTTTGGTCATGAGGAGCGTCGTTGCCATTCTAAGAAGATTGATGAGCTCACACACATCCTCAAAAAGCATAACATTGATTTGCCTAATGTCTACAAGAAGGATGATTCATCAACTTCCACACATTCAAAAGGAAAAGGGCAAGCATTCATGGCTTCTACAAGTGGGAAGACTCACTCTTTTGGGACAAGAAAAGGAAAATCTATTTGTGCTACTACAAGTCATGATTCAGGGAGATGGCTTCTAGATTCAAGGGCTTCTCATCATATGGCATCTTTGTAGTCTATGTTCTCTTCATTTGAGTCTTGCACCATGATGCAGATTTTGATGGGAAATCATACATACATGGATGTGATTGGGAAAGGATACATTGCCATTGGGGATAACTCCTTCAATGATGTGTTGTGTGTACCCCATTTGACAAACAATCTCCTTTCCATCTATCAAATCACGCATGGCGCAACTAAGAGAATTATGGAGTTCACACCTGAGTCAGTTTTCATTAGAGACTTGGAGACTAGAGCTATCATTGTGACTAGGGTGGTTGATCATGCATCTCGATTATATTCCTTTTTAGATTTTGTTGATGATGATGATTTCACATATGATGATTCTACACATGATGATCACACTTCTTGTGATGCTTTAGATTTTGAGGAGAACTTTGGGTTTTTTAACGTGGGGATTCTTACATGTGACCTCATTCTTGAGCCTTGTTCTTTATCTCCTCCTATTGATATTACATCACCTATTGCACCTGATGATGTAGATAATGCAATAGTTTTGCCTTCATGTGATTCAGTGCTGTAGGATATTTCATGTCTTCCAACTTCAATTTCATGGTATGAGTACTTGACAGATATTGTAGGCTTGTTTGTGGAATCCTACATTGCAAATTTGGGAGACATCATTGATGATATTCATCTTCTCCTTGATGAAGATGATTCTTCTTCGATTGTTGTGAGAGAACACTCTAACCCTCTTGTTCATTCTCTACATGATCATTCTTTCGAGGTTGACATGATTGTGGATACTTATGTACAGCAGTTGGAGGAGGTCTCTTTATGTTTAGAGGAGACGTGTGAGTCTTTGGGACATGTTCTACATCCATCTCCACTAGATCTTGGAGTACCTTTTTCAGCAATGTGGGGCAATTTACCACCTTTGGAAGGGGTATCTTTCAGCATTGACATGGGGACACTTGAGCAGTTTTTAGAGACTTCATTCATCATGCATTTTTTCCATACATCTTCCCTTCATTATTGGAGAGACTTCATGGATACACCTTTGGTTTTGTTTCTTCCTAAGAAGAGGAATGTTGTTCGACATTCGTGGAGCAGTTTCTTCATATATCATTGAGCTTCTATCATTGGTGCAAATTCTACATTGAGGGGGAGCTTCCTAGCTTCTCTTCTTCTCTCATATGTGGGGGACCTTTTTCCTCACATGGGGTTTTGTTCCTCACATACTTCTATGAGAGTTCTCTTGTATACTTTTATCTCTCTTTTGGGGGAGGGTTTTTTCCCATTGGGTTTTTCTCTCTTTCCCCGCTTTGTGAGAGATTTCATTGCATTGCTTTGCTTTGCATTTGCATTTGTACATGGGTACCTAACATGGCCTTGTAGTTGGGACCCATCTTGCATTGCTTTGTTGCATTGTAGACTTAAGTGCATTCCCCTAAGTTGCACTTAAGGGGGGGTGTTGGTGTAAATAATTATTCATGTTGGATATTATTACACTTCGTGTTGGATAGTATTACACCTTACTTAAGTTTACTTAGGATAATGCATTTCATAGTAGTTTGGGTATGAGACACTTGGGTGTTTGTGCCGCATTGGGATAGTGTGTGTAGGAGAATTTCCACCTTTTTTGGTTTTATCTTGTTGTTACATTCCATCTTCAGTGGGTAATTTCCACCTTTTGTGGTCTTATCTTGTTGTTGCATTCCACCTTCAGTGGGTGATCCACCTCATGTGGAATATTATATTGTTTCTCCTACCTACCACATCTATTTCCTACCTACCCTTGTTTCATATTGAGCCACATGTCATGTTTGTGTGCTCACATATCCATATTGCCTTGCCTATATATGCAGGCTCATATTCATTGTATTCAACAACCATTTTTTATCTATTGATGAGAATATACAGTTTATTCTTGTCCTATATTTCTTCTCTCTATTTGTACATTTCATTGAGCTCTTGATCTTGGAAAAATCTCATAGTAGTTTCAAAATTACCCCAACCTACAACAACAAGGATTAGATCTTAAAATGAAATAAAAAGGGACCTTCTATATACAATGTTGGAATATTCAATCTACCTATAGGATTAAAACACAATAGAACAGACCAAAAATGCATTAAGAGTTAGGAAAAATGCGATAATATCAAAACCCTGGACGCAACAAGACAAGCCACAAACACTACAAAAACTTGCAAAACAAAAAATTGTCAAAACCAGAAACGCAGTAAGACTGATCGTAGATGCAACAATATAAGCCAAAAATGTGGCCAAATAGATCACAAACACAATAAGAACTAATTACATTAGATGTTCAGAAACTAGCTTCACTATAAACACATCAGGAATGCACAATTACATAGTAATATCTGACAAAAACTCACTGAGAATGACATGATGAGAACATGCAAAAATGCACTAGAAATTAAAATCATCGCAAATTTCGGACCTACAAATCTGAAAACACTAAAACAACACTAAAATGTTAGAAAATAGGGACTAGAGTCTCATCGGGCATGCCAAAATGTGTGCAATGGAACTAGGAATTCTAAATTGTTGTAAAATCAAATAAGATTCAACCACATAAAACCCTAGTTATACAATCAATCCACCATACACTAATGAAGAACCTAAAAAAATACAAAACAACAAATATGAAATGATTATACCTTCACATGCTCATAGGGTTTGATCTCCATTGTTTCCTATCTCCATTGACCTTGTTGTATATTGATTATTGTTGCTCTTAGATTGTGTGTGCAAAAGAGCTCAATAAAGAATGAATTGTGGTTGTGTAGATGCTTGATTTATTGCTATGTCATTAGGGATGAATAGAGAAAAATGATCCTCTTTTATATAGAGTACCCTAGAAATGGAGGGGTGAGATTAATAGGTGGAGGGATAAATGATCAACTTAGATTAGAGGGTAGGTATAAGAAACAAGAAAATATTAGAGAGGTGGTTAAAGATAATTTAAGAGATGAATGACAAGTGTCATGGAGAGAAAACAGTCAATGAATTAATTAAATAAATAAAGATTTATTTAATTCATGTAAGAAGTGGGACCAATTAAATAAATAAAATATTTATTTAATTTAGGGGAAAGATAATTTAAATAAATAAAAATATGTACTTAAATAGGACAAGGCTAGAAAAGGATTTGGTGAAATAATTAAATAAATAAAAATCTATTTAATTAATAGAAGGCGTAGTATAAAATTATTAAATAAATAAAAATATTTATTTAATTAGGTCGGGACAATTTTAGGTGTCTACAATAATGAATATACTTTAGATCACAATTATGATGCAAACCTAAAATAATAATTTAAAATCTAAAAAACTAATGTGATGTAGATCTGAAGCTCAATGTAGAGGCATGAGAACAACATGAAATCATTCCAAATCCTTAGAAAGAGGTACAAGCCAATCGATGATTTCATTAATATCCTCCAATGTCTCTTGAAACTTCCATGGTTGATGAAGACTTGAATAATGGATGAATTTGCAAGTCGGAAACTTCACATATAATAGCACTTTGACTTCACAAGGATCCCCTCTTGAATTCCTAGATAGATCGCCAAATGAGGGAAAGATTTGTCTTATATATGAAACCCTGGGTTTGAATTTGATGAAAAGCTGACTTAGAATTAACATAATTTGGCACAGAGCGGGATTTGAATTAAAAAATACCACCAAATTATCCTCCCAAAATTTGTGGAAAAAAGTTTGAGACCAAGTAATAGAGATTTGCCCTAGTCCTATCAACTTTTTCCCAAATCTATAGGGATGCAAGATAATGGGATTCTAATGTTGATTCCAGCTCAGTGGCTCAAACCAAGATGTGTAGATATGTAGGATGTGCTTTGAAGATTGAAATTAGGGTAAGATTAGGATTAAATAATAGAAAGCAACAAACCTAGGATTAAGGGCACAATTTTATGCTATGTGGATTAATGAGAGAGGACTTAGGTTTAATTAAATTATTAATTAAATGCCTAAAGAAGTCCTATAATGCATAATGCAATGGAACACACTAAGGTGAGTGCTAACTAAGCATGGAATTGGACAGCCTAATTAAAGTTGTATGCTTTATGAACGCTACATTTAGCCCCCACTTTAGCATTCATATGACACTACATCCATAAGCAAGCTAAAGTATAGAAAAGTAAACACTCATAGGGAAAAGGATATGTCCATAAAGGTTGAACAAAGCCCCCAATAGTATTTGCAATACAATGTTAGGAACCACATTCTACAAAACCACAAATGTTGTTAGTTGAAATAGAAAAATATCCCAAAAATGCTTACTAAGAGTGATGAAATTTGAGGATAGTTATATGCCCCCCCCCCCCCCCCCCCCCTTTTAGCTTGCTAATTAGGAGGTTGAAATAGGGTATCATGTTTACCACTTCAAATTGTGAAGGAAAATTGATGGCAAATGCTCACAATGAGGTTCAATACAAGATCAAAACTAATGGAGGATTATTTGGAAAGCTAGAGATGTTAATCACGATTCCAATGCAACCAATAGTACGGGAATCAAAGTGCTATAACTCAAGATGTGAAAGATTAAGTACAAAATGCAGAATTAGGGTTTTGAAAAAGAATTACATTTAAAAATAGTGACAATAACACTATTCATTTGTCTTTTCACTTTTTTTGTCTTGAAGTGCAAAAGGGGAGCCCATAGAGTGAAGAATGTCATGTTGATGACCAAACGTGCCCAAGAGGATGGAGAACCTGATACAATCAGTTTTGGAGGATCTCCTGCTAGATGAGGTAGGCTTGCCAACTATACTTTGATGATTTAGTTTCATTTGAATTATTATCGGTAGCCCTAATTCTAACATGGTACACCCATAATGGGCACCATGGTCTCCTTAGGGTTCCATGGTCCCCTCTAGACATGATGGTCCCATCAGGGCGTCATGATCCCAAAAAAGGGGCACCAAGTGGCACTCATGGGGATAGAATAAGTTTTGATGATGATGATACTAATGCATGAATTTTATGTCTATGGGAACTATCCTACATATAGGAGCATACCTTAGGTCACATATACAACCATCTTTGGAGTCAGATCCCTCACCTTACTTAGGACAAGTAGAGGCCTCTCCAGGTAGTTGTCTTATGGTGGGTATGTTGCTTGTAGGTAATCAAATCTCATAGGCCAATGTTAATGGCCTTGATGGAGAGATGGGATCCTGATACATCTACCTTCTACCTTCTTGTTGGAGAGAGAAAAATCATGCTAGAGGATGTATACAATTGCTAGTGTGAGGGAGGACTGTGAGATCTATCAATTGCATCGATCATGAGTTGAGATACGGAGAGATCAAGCATGTTGCATTGGTAGATAAATTCCCAGAGAGTCAAGGGGTTAGATACTCATCTGATGGTTACTACATATGATAGGTGATATCCCATTGCTTAGGAGACTTGTGATTGCCACAATGGCACTAGCCATATGTCCATATGGTCAAGGCAGTCACATGCATGAAGGATTGGCCTATGTCATACATGAGATGGAGGAGTACGACAACGTGTTCACATGGGAACGTAGCATGTTATCACATCTCTACCATGATTTAGGAGACTATGTTTATTATGAGGTGAAGAGCTCGATGACATGCACTCTCCTCCAAGTCTATATATTCGAGCACTTCACATGTACAAGGTCTGAGGGTTTCTTGTAGATATCACCCTTAAAGAGCCCTGAGCACATAAATATCCATGCACTAGTTTGTGGCAGAGAGGAGACTTGTTATATTGGAGAGTTGTGATAGACCACCTACGGCTTGACGATATTATATGGACGCCTAATAGATGAATGTATGATTAGACGGGACATAATGTATAGTTACAACATATGTAGCAGAACTGTCTACTAGAGGGTCACCATAGTTACATCATTGTCCCATTTTACTTTGACAAAGTGATGAGGTAGTTTTCTCTAGAGTAGGGCTATCTTATAGCTATATTGATCTACATACAACACACTTGAAGTATCATGAGACCAGGAGCCAAGCCTAGACCTACAACATAAGATGTAGAGATCACACATGATGAGGAGGAGGAGACACATGACATATATGTCCCCCCACTAGAGGATGATGCAAGTGTACAACATAACTAAACTAGATATTGGGACGCTACATATCTCAGAGCCATATTTCCTCTAGACTACCAGAGAGGGAATCTTGATCCATGGGTGAGACCAACAAATTCACACAATAGGGAGGGAGGAGGAGAAGAGGCATCCAAGGAGCCTAGTAGGATAGATGATGAGGAGAAAGAGAAGGAGGAGGAGAAGGATGATATTGAGGTTTTTGATCATGAAAGGGATGAGGCTTAGTATATCAACCCTTCATTGACAGAGGATAGGAGACAAGGTGTGAAGGTAAAGGAGGATGACATACCCTTATAAAGGCCTACCTCAAGGATATGCAAGTCATCACCACCCATGGCATAGCTTGAGGTGCCAAGGCAATATGAGCAATGAGAGAGCATCAGGATTATGCCCCTAAGCATAGTATCTTTCTCTCTCACCTCATTTGATTCTACCTGGCAGGAAGGGGATCCGGGTAAGAAGATATGGTTAATTCAAATTTGTTTTATTACTTAGGAGATGTATGTATATATGTGACTAATATGAAATTCTCCATCTCTCCATGACTAGTGTACAGGGATGGCATAACTTTATCTATCATGTACTTGGTCATATCATAGTCTCAACACACATTTCATGGTCCCTGCAGATCACATAGATGTCTCAGTAGAGTTTCAAGTGGCATGAGGATGTATTTGATGCCATTAGGGTAGCTTTGGAGGTTGCATGAGAGGAGAGGGAGTGACTACGGAGTGAGCTCATGGAGGCTCGCCTAGAGTCAACGATGTATAGGGATATCATGTTGGATAGGGATCGGAGGAGCTCCTCTAGGATTCACTCACGTTCCACATCAGTCCATCAACACACACCTATGGGACCACTACATCAAGGACCAGAGGGCTCAAGTAGCCACCATCCATAGATTTAGGGATGTATACACCACATTTTGTATGAGTGGTGATGATATGTACATTTTATATTGAGAACTATGTTTTATATATATATGATGATGTTTTTTCAAATTAGTTCCTTGAAATGCAAAACAACGTGTCATGTTACTTTGAATAAAGATAACAAACATGGTAAACAACATGTATGTCTTATTTAATGCTCATGTGATTAAATTCTCAATATCATCATGATTAAATTGATACAAGTGTGATTTAACTAAACAACTTGTTGGGTAAATATTTTGTCACCAGCATACCAATGACAAAATATGTATTTCACACACAGCTATGTTAAGACAAAGTCTTTCCTCTCATCAAGGGGAGGTTCCTTGGAAGAATTTGGGTATTTCAAAAATTTTGAAAACAAAATTCGGTGTTAAGTTTAGGGCAAGTAATTCTCTTTTTTCAGAATTAATGTATCTCCCTTCACTTGATGATCTTTCTTACAACTAACAAAACTAACAACTAATAGGACTTCTTTACAATGATTTTTAATATCTCAAAAATCATGTAAGCTCAAAGTCTTATGTGAATGCAACTTACTTTAATCTCCACAATTACAACTATAATCACAACTCATAGCTCAAAGTCTCCAAGATGTGATTCATTTTCCTAAAAACTAAGAGAAACTAATGGCAATACAAAGCTTACTATGTAATCACTTTTAACTATCAGAAGATTTCCCAAAAATGCAAAAAGCACAAAGTCTACTTATCACAATTAGAAATCTCTCTTACTCACATAAACAATATCACCAATAAGATTCAAGTATTTAGGAAATGATTATGAGAACTGGACATAAGAACAATTCAATCATAAACAAAATCTTTAGTCCAACACAAAGTTTGGAAAGGATTGCTATCTTTATTTCCTTGAATCAAAATTTACATCAAAAAGCTCAAAGTCTTTGTTGAGGCAAAAATTCGACAGAGTCTCGCTTAGCATAATAAAAGATAAATATTTATAAATGAGGTTCCTCCTTTTATAGGAAAAGGAGTTGAGAAAAATGTTGGCTCAGTTGACTAATTCAACTGCAGATTCCTATTTTACTACATCTATTGCATAAAATGAAAATGCAACTACAAGAAAATGTGCAATAACTAAGAATGCAACTACATGAAAAGATAGTGTCAATGGGCACACTTTGTTCTTCATTTTCTTCCCTCTGGATTTACTTGGAGAAAGATCAGTCATCTGCTAAAATATGCAACATTTGCATCACGAAAATTGGTATTCACCATCAGATCGCTAGCTTCAAAGATCCAGAATGATGTCTGAAAGATAAAAATTACCCTTAGACAAAAAGACAGAAAAATCAGCAGATCGGGTTTTTGGGTAGGTCAAGGCTGCAGGTGGGGTTTTAAAACCTGATTTACAGTTGGGAAAATTTTAGGTTGTAGGTCAGGTTTTAAAATCCAACCTACACATGTGCAAAAAATGACCTGCAACTGGGGAAGACCTGCAGGTCGAGAAAAATTTCCCAACTTGTTAATAAACAGACTTGCAGGTCAGGAAAATTTTCCCGACCTACACATAGGCAGACTTCTCGACCTGCACATAGGCAAACCTATAGTTTGGGAAAAATTACCCAACCTGCACATAGGTAGACTTGCAAGTCAGGAAATTTCTACACATAGGTAGACCTGCAGGTCGGGAAAAATTTCTTGACCTACATTACTTTGCAGACCAAAACTTGACTTCGGGTTTTAAAACTTGATGTGCAGGCAAACACAAGAAACACTACACTTCGGGTTTTAAAACCCAAAGTGCAGTCAAAAGATGAAATAAAATATTAAGGAAAAAAATATGAAAACAAAAAATGAAAAAAATGAAGATGCAAACTGACACGACTTGCGAGATAAGTCGATCAACCTTGGAGGACATGGGCTACAAAATGGATAAATTTTGTAGGGGTTGTACCATGATTCAGGCTAGTTGAAATCGATGACAAGAAAACCTAAGTGTTTAATTAAATATTGGTATTGATGATGTAATGTATCTATGTTAAAGTACATGGCCCAATGTGATATAATTAAACTAATCCTTAATCAAACACACCATGATGTAATCTAACATAATACATAGAAAGGTTGAATGATGGGATAACACAAAGAAATGTAAATTCCTAAGAAATTACATAATGAATTAAAGGCAACCAATTATTGTCAAGAATGGAGCAATGCGGACTAAATAATAATCTATCTAATACAACATGCTCTAATGAAGACATGCTAGCACATCACTCAATAAGGATGAAAGTGAAGCAGTCACCGATGAGGAGGGACCTCAAGGAGATCAATCCAGACTGGTCAACAAGAGTAAACACAACGGAAACACAAAGATATGATGGAGGCAATGCAAAACATATTGTTTTATTGCATGAAATTTGATTACATCCAACCAGTAACAACCTGGTTACAACATACTAGCTCATAGGCCTGGTAGAATAGGTCACAATCGGGGCCTTGAATCTCAAAATCTATCTTCTATGTACATTATAGCTACCTAATTATCTCCTTGATTCTAATTAATTACATTCTAATGCATAATTACAAATATATATATTGATCCAAAGGATCCAGTCGGCCCAAAAGGGATAAAAACCCGAAGAACGAGACCTAACATTTAAAATAGACAAGGTCGACCTCCACCAAGAGATTCCTCCAGAAAATCCAAAGGATGAAACGTAGATCATGGTAAAAGGTCGGCCACACACCAAGGAACATCAGAATCAACACCCAAGGCTCTGTAAGCTTCGGAATGGGTTTCGGTAGATCACCAGAATAGGTCCAAGCAACCGGTAATAGGAAATTGTCATGGAAACTGGTAGTGATATCTTGCTGGAAAATGATCCAAATGTGATGCAGTCATAAAGTAAGAAAGATGATCAAGTCTTCAAGTATAATCCAACTGCACAAGATCCGATGAGCCAAAACTGGGACACACAGAAAGGAAAACTGAAACTACAATCAGAAAACAAAATAGAAAAAAAAATGTTTTTGGTTAATGCAAGATTGCAATGAACCGGGGATGCTCCTGCATCAGAAAGAAAGAGAAGAAATGAAAGAGAGAAGAGAATATTAAGCATAATATCCATGAAGATGCATAGCATTTATGGGTTCCTTAAGAGGTGTACCTTCCATTTTTTGTTATCATGTAAGCACTTGATCCGTAAGCATCAATGATGATGTATGGTCCAAGCCAATGTAGGCTAAATCTTCTTTTTTCACCTGATAAAGCATTCACGTCGCATTGATTCTCATAGAGCACCAAATCACCCACAAAGAAAGAACGTTGAATAACCTTATCATTATAGCTTTGTTGTAGAGTTTTTTGATAGGCTTGAATATGCTCGAGAGTGTGTATATGCTATTCATCAAGAATCTCAAGTTGTTTAAGATGTTGTTCCCTATAATAATTATCATTAATTATCCCCTTAAGATAAATTATCAATGAAGGAATCTCTAACTCCAAAGGCATAATTGTGTCGGCACTGTAAACAAGACTATAAGGAGTTGTACCGGTAGTTATGCAAATGCTTACATCTAATAGGTCAAAAGGGAATAGTCAACTGAGTATGCCAATCCTTATCATGCTTATTTAAAGTCTTATAGAGAATTTGTTTAATAATATTATTAGAAGCCTCATCTTGACCATTCGATTGAGGGTAATATGGAATAGAAAAGTGATGTTGGATATGATATTTCTCAAGGAACTTCTTCACATATTTGTTCTTAAATGAGGTACCATTATCAAAAATCAAAGTGGAAGGTATTCCAAATTAAGAAATTATGTTATCAAGGATGAATTGACAAATTACATCAATGGTTGTAGATTGAAGAGGAATAGCCTCTACCCACTTCGTAAAATAATTTGTGGTGGTGAGAATGAAAGTATGTCCTTGTGATGGAGGGGAAATTTTACCAATAAGATCCAAACACCATAACAAAAAGGGCCAAGAGGCAACTTGGGACCTAAGTTCATGAGCGGTAGTATGGATCAAATTGTTGTGTTGTTGACATTGATGACACTTTTTGACAAAGACAAAAGAAATTTTTTCCATAGTTTGTCAATAGTATACCATTTGGAGTAACCATTGTACCAAAGATTTCCCACCAAAGTGCCCCCCACAAGCACCTAATTGTGCTTCCTCAAGACCAATGGTGATCTTGGTCTTGTTGACACAACAAAGGAGAAGACCATTATAACCCCTTCTATAAAGAACATTTGAAAGAATAATGTATCACGTAACGAGTTTACGAGTTCTATCTCTAGTGTTTTTACTTGTATAATCCCGAAAGGTACCATTAGTCAAGTCTCAGAGGATATGAGAGTGCCATTCATCAAAATATAAAGCTTATCAACAAGCCACTTCACTAGGATTATCAATAATAGCAGGTGATTTAAGATTGGGAATGATGAATTGATAATCCACATAAGGATCTTCAAGGTATATAAGGGAACTTGCACTTGCAATATCATCCACATGTCAATTGTCCTTTCAAGGGATAGGATCTATGGTATAAGAAGCAAACTTCTTCAACAATGATAAGGCCAAGTTACAGTATTGTGATAGTTTATTTTATTTAGCTTGATAAGTTCCTATAAATTGTCTTATAACCAACTGTAAATCACCATAGATACGCAGATGTTGAATGGTAAAGGAAAAACCACTTTTAGACTAGAAATAAGGGCTTCATGCTCAGTGGTATTATTAGTACCCATAAAATTGAGACAATGGGATAAAGGGATTGGTTTTCTTGAAGGTGGTGTCAGAATAACACCAACACCTAAACTAGTTCAACACTTAGATCCATCAAAGTACAATTCCTAAGTATCATCAATATCTAGGGGGGGAATAAAATCATTAGAAAATGAATCTTGACTAGTTAAAGTAAAAGGAGAAGGAGCATCAGCTAAATGGTCAGTTAAAGATTGTCCTTTTATTGCTTTTTGAGAAACAAACTTAAGATCAAATTCAGTTAACAATATAACCCATTTTGCTAAGCGTCCTGAAAGATCATTTTTAGAAAAGAGATAATTTAAAGGATCAAATTTGATGATGACATGTGTTTCAACATTCAAAAGATAATGTATTAGCTTTTGAGTTGGAAAAACAAGAGCAATACATTGTTTTTCGATTGCAGTGTATCGAACCTCATAATCGAGTAAAGTGCAACTTATATAATAAATCAGATATTCTTTACCATCACTATTATGTTGTGCCAATAAAGCTACAAAAGCATGAGAATAAGCAATGGTATAAAGAAGGAAAGGTTGACTAGGAATAGCAGGTTGCAAAATAGGAGGATTAGCCAAATAAAGTTTCAAATCTTCAAAATCTTTTTAACAATCTGTATTCCACTGAAAAGTAGTATCTTTTTTACGCAATTGAGTAAAAAAGAAAGTTTAATCCACAAGTTGTCAAAAAAAGCTATGAATAGCCTAAATTTTTCCTTGTAAACTTCACAATTGAGAAATATTTTGAGGAGATGACATGCTCACAATGGCATCTATTTTCTTTGTATCCACTTCAACACCACGATGTGAAACAATGAACACTGATAGTTTTCCACTATCCAAACCAAAAATACATTTTTCAGGGATTCAAGTACATGTTGTATTTATAAATTCTTTCAAAAAAATGGTGAATGATCCTAACATGGTCATGGCAAGGGACAGGCTTATCTAGGATATAATCAACACAATCTTCTAAGATTTTATGCATATAATCATGAAATATAAGGATCAACACATTGATAGGCGGCAGTATCATTTTTTAATCCAAAAGGCATCACAACCCAACAAAAGGTGCCCCGAGGAGTTGTAAAAGCAATTTTATATTGACCTTGAGGATTAATAAAGATTTGATTGTATCCAAAAAAACCATCCATGAAAGATAACAAAGCATGACCAGCAGTAGAATCAACTATCGTATCAATGTTCAAAAGTGGAAAATCATCTTTTAAAGAAGCCTTATTGAGATATCAAAAGTTAGTGCACATTATATTCTTATTATCTGGTTTGGCAATGACAACAATATTTGAAATCCAAGGAGACTAATCAATACAGAGAAAAAAGCCAACTTATAGAAGTTTTTCTATTTCAGCTTTAACAAGCAAAGCTATCTCGGGGTTCATTTTCCTAATATTTTTCTTCACAAGTTTAGCATCGAAAATAAACACAATGTTATGAGTCACAATCTTAGGGTCAATGCCAGGATTATCTGAATAAATCCAAGCAAATATTTTAGTGAATTCATGTAATAATGAAGAATATTCATCTTGTTCATCCTGACTTAAACATTTCCCAATCTTTATGATTTTCTCCTCATTATAAGGATCCATTTTAATGTCAATGGTATCACTCACAAGAAGATTACTTTGTTGGGGAACATCCATTAATTGAGGAAATTCATAAATCATATCATCATTATCACCTCCTAATTCAATGCCTTTCCCAAAGTATCCCTCGGTATTTAAACAATAAGGAAATCCATGATTATGATGATAACGAGGGAGATTATCTAGACTCCTAAAAATTTAGCCAAGGAATCATTAGTAGAAAAGATATCAAGGGAGGGCGATGAGTCAAAATCAATTGCATGAGGATGCATTAGAGAAAGGGAACTAGAGGAAAAGATGAGATTGACATTGAGGGACAGTCTCTTAGAAGCCTTGGTGGGCTTAGAGGGATTATAGACAAGTACAAAAGATGCCTTACAAGTATGATTCTCGAAAGGAACTTTTATACCTTGTTCGTTTGTGCCACAACCATCTCCATTATATCACTTTTAGCTAAGATGTGGAAACTAGGACCATAAAGAGAAACCATTTTTGTAAGGGCAGGTGGGGCCTCATATATCTCAATATCATAAGTAGATGAAGTAGAAGAAGTGTTTGATTTTGAAGCAACCACAAAATTGTTACTAATTTGTTTAGACAAAGTGGGTTTCTTTTTATGTTCAACCTTATCGTCCTCCATTTTAGTCTTAGGCTCTATTGGGGGTATTTTATATTCTCCTATAAAAGAAGGTGTAAAATTTAAAGACCCCCAATAATCATCTAAGAGCACCTCTTCAAATGAAGAAGTATCTTCAAGAGGAGATGATGATTCATCTTGAGTGATAGAAGAAGTAGAAGTACTTGAAGAAGATTTGGAACCAGTTGAGGTTTGCAACAAACCTGTAAATTGGTATCAACAAGAAAAGTATGCATCTCGTTGTTATAAATGAATTTAAATTGGCAATGAAGAGTAGAAGGGATAATTTTTATACTATGAATCCAAGGTCGTCCACATAAACTATTGTAGGTAAGACTATCAGGCATGACTTGAATAGGTGTAGGTAAAATAATAGGTCCTACCTTAATAGGCAAGGTTATAGTACCTAAATAAGTTCTAGAAACATTGTCAAAACCATGAATAGAAAGAGATTCATGTTTAATAAGAGAAGTATCCACATTAATGTTATGCAATAAATCAATGCTACAAACATTAAGGTCAGATCCATTGTTAACAAGGGTTTGTCTATATAGAATTACCATTAATAAGGACAACAATCATAAGAGGATCATATTGATTTTGAGTTTCCTTAGAAGGTAACTCATCTTGTGAGAATACAATTTGAGCATTAGGTGTTTTCATAGAGTCAATCAAAGAAACCATATTATTAGGTTTCATTGCAAGTGGGACATTGAGTTCTTTAAATCATCTTGTAACATTATTTGATGTGTGGATGAAGTTTGAATCAAATCCCAAAGGGAAATTTTGGTGGGAGTAGCTTTTAAGTTGTTCAATAAGATCATACTCTTTACCAAGATGTTGTGATAAACGAGGTGTTAGAGGAAGTATTGATTGAGAAGAAGTAACAAAAGAAATAATAACTAGATGAGGATTAGATTGCCTATTGTTTCTTGTATTATAGGTATGGGTAACTGAATTATAACTCTCTTAGGTGATTTATTTAACATACACACAAGGACTATTGGTGGGATAACCTCCTTGCACAATAATAATTGGTTTTGTTATCCAATTCAAGTTGTCCACTTTAATTATACATGGAGTTGTATTTTATTGATTTTGGTCTTCATGTTTGGGGCATGTCATTACTTATGTTTGCATGTTGGTTTAGTCTTTAATTATATGAGGCTAGGTTCATTTGAAAGGTTTAGTATTCACCTGAGTCTTTAAAATATCTTTCATAATGTTTTATCCTTTGAAAAGGTTTGCTTTCAAGTAAGATATAAGGGAGAAGTTGTGTTTCAATCATATCTCAAAAAATACAAACTAGGTTTTTGTGATTTTTTGACAGAAATAAGAAAATAGTAAAAAGAAAAAACCCAATAAATTTCATGCAAAACTAGTTCATAGTTTTTTAGAAAACTTCACCAGTCCTAAAGGCAGTTTTAAGAGGAAAATCAGCATGATATCTTTAGTTCCAACCCTATTTTTGTGGTGTTTTCAAGTATTCTTTACCACAAAAGTTTTGATTTCAAATTCAAAAGTAGTTAGCACCTGATTTGGAGGAGAATGTGTAGCCAACATGCCCATGTCTTCAGTTCGCTCAAGTCTTCCACTTTAGTCAAGTCAAACAATTGGAGCATGGAGTCCAAAAAGAGCCAAGATTTCAAATTCAAAATTTTGGAGTATCTTTTCAATAAAAGGCAACTTCATTCCTCTTTGAAGGTCATTCTTGCTTTTTCTTTGTATGTACACAACGGTGAAAAGTCAAGTATTTTAATGTATTGTAATCAAATTATGCTAAAAAGTCAATAAAGAAGCCTATTGTTCCTACTCATTTTCATTGTATTATGCTAAGCATTCAATATGATTTGTCTTGGAATCCTTTATTGTTCCATGCATTAATACAATGTTTTAGGAAGTATTCCTTTGATTTGATCAGGTTATATATTGTGTCAAAAATTTATTTCAGCTAGTATTGTTGTATGATTCACTTAGTCTTTCGTACAAACTAAAAAGAAAGGCATCCATATGAAATTTTTATTATCATCATTGGTAGAAGTGAGTTGTGAATATAATTATTTAATTGTTGAATCAGTTGTAATCAATTAGTTTAAAACCAAAAAGACAAAATTGATGCATCACCTCAAGCTAGTGTAGGTTTATGTTTATGCATTTATCTCTATCATTTTACCACATCAAACTTAGTAGTTTTTAGAGAGTTTCAAAGGGAACCAGACCTCTCTAGAGGTCCACTTTCACCATAGGGTTCCAACAACCTAAAATTAGTCCCACGTGTCATGGGTTAGCTAAGTCTAGGCTTAGCTAGGATGCAAACTTTAGTGATAACAATTTTTGGCATGCCCGGTGGGACATGATTAAACTTCTTTAGTTTAATTATTGGCATCAACTTGCTAGTATTTGGTGTATTATCAACAACATTAGCCTTTGGAAGCATTTTTCTTGAACACCATGGTAACTCTGAGTTCAAATCTACTGGTTCAAGTAGTCTAAGTGCTGGCATGCTATATTTTTCAAAGAGCAAGTCTTATTTTCAAAGCATTTTTCAATAAATTTCTAGCTTGTTTCAATATCCTAGAATGATGTATCAGCAAGGAAATTATGCTCCATTGCCATCCTGTAACCAAAATCCATCTTTTGAGCCTTCATATTATCCATACCAAACTGGAAATGTTGTTGGTTTTATCCTAGAGAACCCTGCTACAACAAGTAACCAACATGCTTATCATGCTTGCCTCCCACCCACCCCTACTCAAGCCACTTAGCAGCCTGAATATGAGAGTACTCAGCTTCAAAGTATTGATATAATGATCTTAAAAGATATGATCTCATACTTTCAAAAGCAATTTGATGAAATTGAGAGACAACAAGAGTTTGAGTTGCAATAGGGTGAGTGGGCTTATCAAGCCTATCTTCATGAGCAGCAAGAGTTGAAGATGCAAAGGAAGTTACATAAAGAAGATATCACAAGGAAAGTTATTGTAAATGGTGGTCAGATAAAGCTTTTACTTGCCCTAATTCAAAATATGGAAACTTAATTAGTTCCTAGCATTCCTAATCAACCTATAGAGAGAGAGGTTTCTACACGTAAATTTACAAGCTTCCTGCAAGGTGAGTATCTTGAGTCTTCTAAGTTTTTTATTCCTAGTTTTAGAGGGCTACCTTTATTGCAATAACCTATACCTAAGCAATAAACCCACCTAGCTATTACCTTTCCAAATCCCTTTTTTGGGAAAAGAGGTTCCCATGTTCAAAACATTATGCATCATGAAAGATGAACCTATTAAGCCTTCTAGATTTGAAATCCTAAGTTTTAGGAGTTATCATTCATCACAAGAGTCTATACATGAACAAGTGTAACCTATAATACCTCAAGAGAAGCCTTTAGAGGAGTCATTTGTCTTTCAAGAAGCCCCGCAAGCTCTCCAAATTTCTTTGCCAAATGAGTCATATCAAGAGAGTAGGGTTTGTGAGAAAAGTAAGGAGTTTTGTAAGATAGAGGAGGATGTTTTTCCTACTCATATTCTTGTGCTTGAGGTTCAAAATGAAGAGTCAAGTCTGCTGCAAGAAAATGAAAAGCATACTCAGTTAGGGCATACTCAGTTAGGACAACAAATTGAAGAGCAAATAATGGTTGAAAAGGAAGAATCAATACATTTGTTTGATGAAATTCCTAATTTTATTGTTGATGATGATGAAAGCGTAGATGAACTTAACCCAATGGTAAGTATTGAACAACAAGAATACATAAATCACTTGGATAGGGTGTTGGTCTTTCAAGAGGCAAATGAAGGCAACCTTGTCTTAAGAGATGGGAAAAGTGATATGGGCAAAATAATTCATCAAGTGAAGCCAAGTGTAAACCAAGAGCCTATTTTTTGAGGTATAGATCCGAATATTATTTCAAATGTTCAAGGAAATAAGCATGATTTTGAGATGAATTATGATGTGCGTGGAACTATCAATGAAGAGTTTGATGAAAATCATTTTTCTAGAATCATAAATTTTGTTTTAGGTTTGATAATAGATTAACTTTCTGAGGCAAAAATACATGAGCAACACAATCAAATAGGGGAAGAATCTATTATTCTTTCTAATTCATAGGAAGCATCTCATCTCAACCAACAAGAGATCAATATGGGAGTTCTAATTTGTGTACATTCAAAAGGTTGTCCTATCAGACACCTAATTAGGATAGAGGGCATGGAAACATCACAAATCATGCTTGCACCTAAGCATGAAAATCCAAAAGAAGATGAGGTTGAGCATGAGGCCGTTGTAGTAGAAGAACAAATCCAACTCACAAATGCACTTCAAAGCAGTAGTGTGCATGCACAACACAATGAAGTAGGTGGGTTTTCTTATACTTTTGAAGGAATGTTGCAACTCTGTTGGATTTTTATCCATTGTATATCTCTTTTGGGCTACCCAAGATCATCTAAAGCACTGTAAGTTAAGAAGAAAAGGGAGCTATTTTAGACAACTAGTGAATGGTTTTGTTTAGGTTGGTGTTTTGTTGGTTAGTTTAGGAGTAGGTTAGGTGTTTTTGAATTCAATAAGGTACTGTAGCACTAAGTCTTTGAGTCAAGTGTTAGAAGTCTTAGTTATATTTCAGTCTTGTTTACTTTCCCTAAGTGTTTGTACATAGTTTTTCAGTCTAGTTTGTAGATAGTTGATGTTGTTTAATGTTTCTAATAGTTGAATCAAGGTCTTATCTGGGTTTGTTTTAAGTCAAGTGTTGACTCTATGCCCAATGGATTGCAAGGCTACTAGTTCTGACCATTTAGGAGGAAAACACCCCAAGATGTCACCAAATTGTTATCCAGTTCAAGTTGTCCACTTTAATTGTACATGGAGTTATATTTTATTGATTTTGGTCTTCATTTTTGGGGCATGTTCTTATTTATGCTTGCATGTTGGTTTAGTCTTTATTAAATGAGGCTAGGTTCCATTGGAAGGTTTAGTATTCACCTATCTTAAAAATGTCTTTCATAATATTTTATCCTTTGAAAGGGTTTGTTTTCAAGTAAGATTCAAGGGAGTAGTCGTGTTTCAGTCATATCTCAAAAAATATGAATTAGGTTCTCGTGATTTTTTGACAAAAATAGTCAAATGAAAATACTAAAATGAAAAAACCCAATAAATTTTGTGCAAACCCAATTCGCAGTTTTTTAGAAAACTTCACCAGTCCAACAGGTAGTTTTGAGAGGAAAATCAGCATGATATCTTCAGTTCCAGACCTATTTTTGTGGTGTTTTCAAGTATGCTCACCCACAAAGTTTTGATTTCAAATTAAAAAGCAGTTAGCACCTAATTTGGAGGATAATGAGGAGCCAACACACCCATGTCTTTAGTTCACTCAAGTTTTCCACTTCAGTCAAGTCAAACAGTTGGAGCATGGAGTTCAAAGAGAGCCAAGATTTCAAATTCAAAATTCTGGAGTATATTTTCAATAAACAACAACTTCATTCCTCTTTGAAGGTAGTTCTTGTTTTTTCTCTATATGTACACATTAGTGAAATTTGTCTTGAAACTAAAAATCTTTTGAGTTCTTTCAAGTATTTTAATGTTTTGTAATCAGATCCTGTTGAAAAGTCAATAAAGAAGCCTATTGTTCTTGCTCATTTTTATTGTAGTATGTTGAGTATTCAGTATGATTTGTCTTAGAATCCTTTGTTGTTCTATGCATTAATATAATGTTTTATCAAGTATTCATTTGATTTGATCAGGTTATATGTTGTGTCAAAATTTCATTTCAGCCAGTATATTGTTGTATGATTTGCTTCATCTTTTGTACAAACTAAAAAGAAAGGTTGCCATATAAAATGTTTATGATCATCATAGGTAGAAATGAGTTGTGAATGTAATTAGATCTTTTTTGAATCAATTGTAATCAATTAGTTAAAAACCAAAAAGACAAAACTGGTGCATCACCTCAAGCTAGTGTAGGTTTATGTTTATGCATTGATCTCTATCCTCTTACCACATCAAATTAGTAGTTTGTAGAGAGTTTCAAAGGGAACCAACCCTCTCTAGAGGTATACTTTCACCATAGGGTACCCACAACCTAAAAGTAGTCCCTTGTGTCACATCTTAGCTAATTCTAGGCTTGGCTAGGGTGCAAACCTTAGTGACAATAGTTTTGTTAGGAGTGCAAAAGATATGGTTACTATAACCACCTTGAACCATAAAGAGAGGCTTGTTGAGAGGTTAAGAAGTTTGAGGAGAACTATCACCTTAAACCACAAAAAGAGACTTATTAGGTGTTTGGAAATTAGGTTCATAGCCATTCACATTTATCATGTTAATCAATCTTTTAGACATATATGTGGTTAGTTTGTTTGAAGAAGTTTTAGTAGAAATGAAATAATCAAGAAAATCATATAGCATAACATAGTCATTACTACTAAATGGTTGATTATCATATTAGAAGGGAGGTAAGTCACCATAAAGAGGATTATCATATATCACCATGTTACTAGATTTAGTGGATAACTTGATAGGGATGACTTCATGAGGAGAGTAATCCGACTGATCTAAATCATCACTACGAAATGGCATAGTAAATATGTTGATGAGTCTTTGGTAAAATATCCGAACCTCAGATAGGTCTAACATAGAATCTCAGATAAGACCTTGACTTAACACAAACTCATATAAGATACCATGACTAATGCCATATAATATCACAACCAACAATGATTAATGCCATAACACCCAGAGATCTCAAAGATGTTTCTCGACCATATAACCATCATATCTATGATACCAAAACCATAACTAATAAAGATAACAATAATACTCAACACCAACTATAAATTTCAGACCCAAGCAATTCTAGAACAACTAACAGAATAACTGCACCAGCAATAACACAACAAGATAACTTTGTACCACAGCTATTCCAGACCAAACCAGAACAAGTTTGACGTCAATGACAACCATAACAACATATCAACTCATACTTCCAACAAACCAAGCCCGACTTCTCACAAAAACCTTGCACCTGTTTGTTGAGATCTTTTAGAAACTTCCCGCTCCACCGGATACCTATAACTATACCTGCAAGCTACAATGGTAGGATTGTGGATATATAGGGGTTTGCCTTTGTCAACCCCCTTGTTTTGGTAATTTCCACCTCCACAAATAGCCAGTATTGTAACTGAAAAAGTGTGTGTGCTCTTGAATCTTGTGTGTTTGTAAAATTGTTATGAGTTAAATGCAAACTAGAGTTCTACCCAAGCGTGCTAGAGAAAACCCTAAATGATAGTAATGAATATGTTTTAGATAACAATTATGATGCAATATTCAAATAATAATGTGAAATATAAAAACTAATGTGATGCAGATCTGAAGTTCAATGTAGAGGCATGAGAACAACATGGAATCATACCATATAATTAGGAAGATGTACAAGTCAATCAACAGTCAATGATTCCCTTATTATCCTCCATTTTCTCTTGAAACTTCCATGGTTGATGAAGACTTGAAAAATGGATGAATTTGTAGGTATGAAACTTCACATATAGAAACACTTTGAGTTCAAAAGGATCTCCTCTTGAATTCCTAGATAGATCCCCAAATGAGGGCAAGATTTACCTTATATATGAAACCCTAGGTTTAAATTTGATAAAAATCCAACTTAGAATTAACATAATTTGACATAGAGTGGGATTTGAATTAGAAAAGACTGCCAAATCGTCCTCCTAAAATTTGGGGAAAAATTTTTGGGACCCAGTAGTAGATATTCACCCTAGTCCTATCAACTTTTTTTCAAATTTCTAGGGTTGCAGGATAATGGGATTCTAATGTCGATTCTAGCTTGGTGCCTCAAACCAAGGTGTAGATATGAAAGTTGTACTTTTAATATTAAAATTAGGGTGAGATTAGGATTAAATAATAAAAAGACTCACACCTAAGATTAAGGGCCCAATTTTATGCTATGTGGATTGATGAGAGAGGACTTAGGTTTGATTAAATTATTAATTAAATGCCTGAAAAATTCCTATAATGCATAATGCAATGGAGCACACTAAGGTTAGTGCTAACTAAGCATGGAAATGGACAATCTAATTAAAGATGTACAATTTACGACGCTGCAATGATAAATAAAAAAATCCATGAGAATGCAAAGTTCTGCAAGTATGACTTTATATTACTCAGACTTAGACTCATATTCTACCTATCCATGTTGGAAACAACAATGAAGAAAAACTGAGGGGGGATTGAATCATTTTTCACCAGAGCTAAAAAACTAACCACAAAAATAGATATGATAAACTGCAGCAATAACAAAGATAAGCAAATTGATAGCACAACACACAACACCAAGATTTTGATGTGGAAAACCTGGTTAAGGAAAAAACCACAGTGGAAACCTACCCACAATAAGATGATACTCTGTAGTAGTATGTGTAAATATTATAATGGGGAATGCACATGCATTTAGGCACACTACCTAGAGCTCACTGCTCAAAAGATAATGACCCGAGAGGCTACAACCCTCAGGTAAGTCTCATTGACTTACAATAAGATTCAGACTACAATCCGGAAGAAATGAACTGCAATAATAGCATCTCCAAATTCCTGATGACAGTTCCAGTTAAGCACAATTGTTTGCTCTCCAACACCAATCTCTGTGCAATCACAATGTCAAAGGATGAATCACTTGTCCATGCATACACCACTCTCTGATAATGTAGACACAACCTCAACACCAAAATTACATGACAATACCACCTATTTTAACAATTCATCAACCTTAACAATAAGGTTGGCTAAACCCTCAACTCACAATTACAAAAATACATCATACGATACAAAGATCAACCACCGAACTAATACAGTGATATACATGACATGACATGGTCCTAATTCAAATCGCCAAACATGCAACACCACCGAAAATCACACCAAGATCAATCGCAACACGTTACACCACCAGGAAAACCATATAACACGAAGAACATCACCAATCCAGTAACACAATGATCAATATGGATCATCAAGACAAATAGGACACAATCAAGAAACACCAACAAGCATGTTAGGATCGTCAAAAATAGTTGTGCCAACAACACTTATCAAATCGTCACCTGTCAAAGTCTGAAACTCATGAACACTCAAACATCAGCAACTGTCACAAAGAAAGATAACTTGCGGAGCATGAAATCACAAACCATCAAAAATGGAGATACACAAGACCATCCCAAATAGTCTCCCAAAGACTCAAATTAAGATCTGATCACACTAGAATATACCTGAGGAAATACTGAACTCTGCAAAGCATTGATCAAAAAAACAAACTGCAAAACTAGATCATATGATATGATCAATTAAGCTTCTTGGATCACTAAGACCAATACAAAAGATATAGTGATAATAGAAATGCTCCATACATCAAACCATGATCCCAATAAACCAATATGCAATCACCTGAGAAGGAATATGTTGACATCAATGACAACAACATATCCTAGCAGCAGCAATGTCCAACAACCCAGTTACAGTATTTTAGAACCCCTTACAAGTGATCTTAAATTTCCTTTTATAAAAAAAATAAAGGGAGCAAACAAGCTTCAGATCACTTGTACACATGTCAAAATTTGCTTCAACTACAATAGAATATGTTAAAAGCATCTTTACACTACACATGAGATAAAAAATATTTGCATTTTTAAGAGGGAAATGCAAATTTAACCACTTTTTGTTCAAAATGTTGCTGACTTGTCTTGTTGTGGCAGCATGTTGAGCTATTGCATTCATGACTATGTTGCTAATGACAAAATGTGTTATTGTTGTCATGGATTTTTTTGAAATGAAAAACTAAAAGAAATTAGTTGAATTGAGAACAGAGTATCTATTAAAGACAATTGAGAATTTTTTACCTATGGATTTACACTTCAATGGACAACCAACTTCTCTAAATTTGTGTATGGTACTTGTAATCAGTTGATCTAGCAAGGTCCTTATGTAAATAGCCAAATTGTGATTGAGAATGTATTATGTCTCTCCTTCCATATGGCTTTTCCTTCATCCCTTGTAAGTGCAATATTGTTGATACCACTCCATCGTTATCAACTCATCTGGCCATTGAAAATATTGCAGTAGTTGTACTCTTTATGGAGTTTCCTTTGTTTTATTATCAAGAATGGCCCTAGTATCATTAATGAATTTTCTATATCCTACACTAATCTCAATTATCTTGTCTAGAACTACATAAAATACCATCATTTGCAATTTCTTTCCATCATCAAGTATTGAAAGAATGAAAGGAATGCAATTTTCAAATTCATTTTTCTAATCTTCAAAATTCTTTACCTGTTTGTCTTTATCAAATACATCTGGTATTGAACAATGTGTCAGGGATTGAAAGAATTCTATTTTACTTTTAATTAATTACTCTTTTCCTTTAAAAAAATACAATTCCTCAATTAACATAGTAATCATTTTCTTATTTGGCTTTATTTGAGGAGGGGTTGTTGGTGCAAACTATGTAGTCAAGACTAAAGTAGCAAATGTGTGAACTTTCAGTTGCCACCTTTCAAATATTGGTCTTAGTATTGGCAACATTTCCTTGCATTATTTATCTACTTGTAATAAGGCTTGATATCCCTAGTACACCTCTTCAATTTTGTCCAAAATCTTGGGAAACATGTGTTTGATAATACATACATAACATCTAAAGCCTTATCATTTACAATTTTTCTTGTGAGAAACAATGCATCCTCTGTTGCATCCAATTTCCTTGCATATTGATTAATATTTTCCTTCAATTTTATTATTTCATTTGTGGAAGACTCCCCATGGGTCATGGTTGGTGGATGATAGATGGCCAAAGTCCCTTCAGGAGCAGGAGGCTTTTCAACAATTCCTAGAGCCTTTTTCAGTCTTATATTTTCCATACATGTGCTATTAAATGCCTCATTTAAAGCAACATGTTTCTTCATCAATTCATCCATTCTCTTTTGTTGGTCTTTTTTTATAGCTTGAGAAAACATGGTAGCATGTAATATAAACATTGTGGCTTCTAATGCATAAGTATCCTTTAAAGTTTTAATCGTTGCATTGCACACAGTTTCCTCCACACCATGCAATAGTTTAGGCTTGTATGGTGCTTTAGTCCACTATGCCAATGACTTAAGGATAAGATTATATCATGTTCCTCTCGCCCCCTAACACTAACAAATTCTACCACAAACATGGGATCTTCTTGTTTCCTAGTTTTATCAAGCAAGAAGACCTCCTCAAGATCCCAATTTGGGACTAAGAGAATCCCACTTTCCCTAACCATTATTCTTGCTTCATCAGGTGTAATTTCAATGTCACTGACATTAATTTGAGAAACTTCTTCTTCTTCAGGTGTAATGTCAATGTCACTGACATTAATTTGAGAAACTTCTTCTTCAGGGGATTCTTTCAACTTCATTTGTAACCAAAAATTCTTAAACTCTAGAGACTTAACAAATTCATCATCAACAATGAACTACATAGAATCTATCATTCTCCCATCCTCCACTTGCTCTACAAAAATGAAATTAGGTAGGTTAACATTATCATCTTCTTCTTGTTCACCTTGTTCTTCAGGGTTGGCTCTTAGAGTGGAAGGTAGATGTTGATCAACTTCTTGTTCAAATTTAGTCCTTGATACATCATCGAGTATCCTTTCAATTGTACCTCTAGTTCCCTCACTTATTTCATGTATTTCCACCTGATGTAACTATTCAATTCTTGGCCTTTTTTGTGGAGGGTGTGGTTCTTGATCACTTTCTTCAGCAATTCATTTTCCTTTTCATGTGGCTTCTCCCACCCTTGATGATGTTGGTTTTGGTCTCTCCTCCAAAGGTGGTGCATTTGCAACTGATTGGCCATATATGATTTCAAAGTTATCAATCATGAAGGTCATTCTTTGTACTTCATTTTCTATCTTTGCATAAAAACTTGTAAAACTTGGACCCTAATTTCTTCTTTCATTTTCGAGCCTTAATAGAATACTCCACTTCTTTCTTTTGTCCAAGGTTGTACTAATATTTGGTAATTTTTTCACCACATCTTCTTCATAGAATATATCATGATGATAGGCCTTTATTTTCATTCTTACAACTCTTAAATAATATGTGTATCCTAAAGAGAAATCAGACACCCCAGAAAAGATATTTGAGATCACTATGTGCATCCAATATTAATTACAAGCGCATGCTACTATGCCATAAAGTGGAATTAGGCACAGTTTAAAAAGCACACCCCATGCATTAGGAATTATTCTACTGTCAAACAGGAGCTTCAGACCAATATCATTTCAATGTGACCAACTCCATTTTCTTTTTCTTAACCATCCTTAAAAATGCGTTTTGTCACTTGAGACTGAAACAAATGCAAAACCTTCACTCGCCAAAGGATCAATCTTCAGTTGATTCCTTCAAATTCCCTCAAGCTTGTCAGGCTAAGAAATCTTCACAGAAGGAATACCCATAACCCAAAATACTAGAAGGATCTTCACATGCAAGCAACATGCGAGTCCATGCAAGTACATGCGACTCACAAAATGCACATGCAAGCAACCTCCAAAATCCTAGAATATGGCTCTAATACCGAATGAAGGGAAATTGGGCATCCTAGAAAAGACATATGAGATCAGTGTGCGCATCCAGCATTAATTACAAGTGCACACTACTATGCCATAAAGGAGAATCAGACACAATTTATTTCCCACATCAACCCTTAGAGGAAAGTGATTGCAATTTAATATCTTGCCAGATCAAAGAGCGGTTTTAGCAGCATGCATACATTTAGATTCAACAACACAAAATCATAAAACAAAAGAAAAAGACAATAATAGAACATAGATTTACCGTGCGGAAAACCCTTTCAGGTAAAAAACACCCCACTCCAAAACCAGAGAGTCGTTGTATTATTTAGCAACAAGAATATAGTTACAATACAATATTCAGGCTCTAGGCGTTTACATGGAGATTTACATCTCGCTCCATCTTGGAGAAAATCTGGCAGCATAACCCCTATAAAATGAACTCCTCTTCTCTTCAACTCCTCTGGCAATTCTTACATTTATAGAGCTTACAATGCAAAAGCAAGCAACTTCTCAAAAGCGTCTGCACTCAATGTATCTACAACATATAATTAGAAACTTCCTTTGTGCACAACTCTTTCATAAATACTAGTATACCTATATTATAAAAATATATGTAAAATATGCCAAGAGATATCTTATAACATAAGAGAATCATCTATAAAATAAATGTTCTTCTAAAATACTAAACACCAAGAATACAAATCCATCTGCATGCAAAAAACTATGAATATAGGTGGAGACAAGTGGAAAGGGTTCTATTTTATTTGGAGTAATAAAATAACACCTCCACAAATGCTGAAACATGGCATATTCCATGCATTTACCTATCATTTGCATGTCAAATTGTTTCAAAAAAGATTTTTTATTTATGGACACTTTGATGTCATTGTAGATGCCTCTCGACATAAATATATAATACAAATATTATTTATTCCATAAACATAAATCATCCAAGATGAGATAAACAAGCCTTTTGCTAATTTGGAACTTTCCATTTTACTCTAAGCCTATCCAAGTGGAATATTTGGTCCTGCTGAAAATATTTCCAAAAACGTGCACAAGAGAAGGAAACAAAACTACATAGCCACTTGTTGCAAAGGCGGAGCTTTGAAGAGCTCCAAAGAAAATTTCTTCTCAAAGTTCATTCCTTGTGACAAGCGTCACAATTTCCTTTCACCTCAAAGCTTGTTGCATCCAACATGCCATCAGGCCCCGCAATTAAGCTTTGCAATTTAGAAACTTAATATATTCCATTAAATAAATAAAATCAGTATATATGACCATTAAATTAATTAAATTTTTTTTTGGGGACTCCTAAGGTTGAGGCACCTTAAACCCAACATATCCTTCAGGGTCAAAATTCTTGACTTCCCCACTATATAAGCAATACATGTCTTTCATAAATTCTTGAACCCTTTTCAAGGTATCATAGCCAACAATGAGGTCATAAAATCTGGTATATCATGGCATATGTGTCCCCTTCTTCTTGGATTTTACACATTGTTGTTCCATCCACATCAGTTTCCACATAAATTCCAAGAAAGCAAGTCTTGTGGGAACAACCTTGGGTAGCCTATGTGGTGCTTGAGGGCACCCATACACTCTAATCATAGTGTATTCTGCAAAGTAGAATCAATCAATAAAATTATGGATGAATGCACCCTTAGGTAGTTGTTTGTTGGTTGGATTTAAATATTTTTCTCTTATAATTTACTTAATAGTTGGTGGTAGTCTCTAATATGATAGTCACCATCCTAAAAAAAATATTACAAAGTGGATATGAAAAACCACATAATCTAAATACCTAGACCTCTGGTCCCAAGTTTGTGTCCATCTTTGCACGGGCCATGGGTCTCCCTACTGATCAAACATGGCAACTCTCATGCTTTTACTCCACATCACTCTATTTTAGAAAATAATCATGTGGCATAGGAGGGAGTAGTGTCTGAAGTTTACATCCATTTGGTCTCTCTAAATTATATACGTTCCCCCATGCAATTCATTATGAATACAAGTAGCAAAATCATACTCATAATTAACATTAGGGTGTTGTATTCTCATTTCCATCATCAACATATTGATGGGCATCCTCTCTTTGTCTGCATCCCTCCCCAAAATCTAACACAAAGCATAATAATTTTTCACAAAATAGTGCTCAAATGTTATCAGTTAAACATGCTCCTTCTCTAAACATGAAATTTCATTTATTCCCCCTTTGAATATCTTCTTTCTATATCTTGGCACCTCATTTGTTCTCAAAGCTTTTCTTTTTGCCTTATATTCTTCTTCCAACTTGTCCAAGTTTATTTTCTTCAAAGCTTTTCTATTCAAGTCAAAACAAGCAATAATAGCATCTCTACTTAGGCTTGCCATAATCAAGCCTTCGGTGGTTTTGATTGTATAGATTTCAACATGGTATCTTTTAGCCAAGAACCTAATTAATTATGGCTTGATAAAAACATTTGGGAGCACTACCTTCCCTACATCTTACACCCATGGTTTGGACACATTTATATCCTTATCCCTATTCCCATAGAAGAACCAAAACATGTCCCATCCTCTTATGACAATGACAACATTTGTGCACCTTGAGCATCTATCGGTGAGAACTCTTCTCATGCTCTCTTCCTTCCCTAACTCAGGAAAGATATCATGGATATCTTGGTGTAAACCCTTAACATCCTTCTAATATTTCTTCTTTGTCTCAAGTTTTTCAAGATAATCTAGAGAGGGTTCTACAATTTGTGGGGGTGGGGCTGAAAGTTGTGCAAAGGGAGTAGTTTTCTTCCTCTCATTTTTTGAGCTCTCTCCTCATGTAGGATTTGTTGCAAGTGCAAGTTTCTTTTTTGGGGCCATTAGATAGTCTAGGGTTTTGTTTTAATCACTACTAGGTTACCCTACTCCACTCTACAAACTTAAAAATCATAAAAATTCACTTGAAATTAGAACAAGGAAATGATGGTAACTTACTACTTTTTAGGCGTCGAAAACCCAAGCTTGCTGTGAATTGTTCTTCTTCGCTTGGATGCTCTTTTTGTTGAATTCTTGAATGCAAGATGAGAAAATGCACCTTTAATTTTAAATTTATGGCTTGTCTCAATATTGAGTCTAATTTCTATTAATCATCTTGTGTGAATGCCTTGAGGTGGTGGATGTATTGATTGAAATCTCGCTATTAATTATTGATTGGACGACCTTGATTAAGCTTGACCAATGATGACTTAGTGATGTGGCTAGCACCTATTTTTTGCATACCTTCTTTCTTCCACCTTACATATCTTGCAAGCTCGTGTCATATTTATATCCATTTATTTTTCTGGTCGCATAGCAGGGAAGTCAATTTCTATTATCACTTTGCACCTTGCCAACCTGTGTCACTATTTATCCTCTATCCTCTTTCTTGTAGGAAAGCATGATTGTTCCTTTTCTTTATGTTCTCATTGTAGAGGGGAAAAAATGAACCTCTTCAACAAGCGGATAACAACCTCTCAAAGATTCACTAATTGACCTCTCCACTCAAGATGTTGTATGTCTTTGTATGTCCTCTGATAGCTCTCTACATAAGAACCCACATGGATTATGGACAACAGCGTGATGCGCTACTGTCCTGTACGAACAGAATGTAGAGTTCGCACAGAAGGGCACAATGTAATAGATATGTGTTTTAGATTAATGTAAATGTGATAAATGTATATAAAAGAAAGTAAAACTATTATATAAATGGAATGAAAGACACAAAGAAAAGGATGAAGATAATCTCATAACGAGTCCATGATATGAAGCCTCCAGCCAAATGAATATTTTCTAATGCAACCTGCACACAAGCTAGAAAAAAAAAATGTTTGGGGCTGCTTGGGGACTTGCCTCAGTCAAATCCCTATTTTGGTGTTTCCACCTCCATAGACAACCAGATAGATTGATAGAATAAAAGATGAATGCAAGATAAGATAAATGATAAATGATAGAAAAGGGATGTGATAAATCCCAAGATACCCAAAGACATGATAAATAGATAGATATTACCAAAGAGGCTTGAGAAAACCAAGAGAGTTGCAAAATAATATTGTGAGAGATTGAGAGTGTTGTAGAAAAATAGAGACTACTATAGCAAGCGAGAGAGAGCCAAAGACAGATGAGAGAGCCCAAAGAATAAGAGAGATTGTGTCTAGAATCTAGAGAGCTTGAATGAAGAGAAAGGATCCATTTAAAATGAAAAAAGAGGAAGGAAATAGAGGGTTGCGAGCTATTTCAAAAGATTCATTTCCACCGACCAAGATAGGTCACAAATGTTGAAATATGCAGAACCCACATTTGAACATGAAAATGTCATGGGATGAATGTGCAGCGCATGGACGTCTACGCGACACACTAGTGTCCAGGCGAATCACACTCAGAAATGACAAGTGGCAAGAGAAACAGGCAGCTAACATGAAACATAAGTTGAAGGATAACTACAGAAAGATGTGTATGGAGCATCCTGAGAGAGGGAAAAAGCTAATGCAAGGGCTAAAGTGAGGCTACTCAGGTGCTAGGGGAATGGACACCAAAGTGGTTACAAAATATGTAGGTCAAATTACAAAGGGGTATGCAATTTTTGACACTATATTTTGCCCCCACTTTAGAAGGCTTATGAATGAACATCGATATGCACGCTAAAGGAAATCTACTGAACAAGAAATAACATTATGATACCAAAAAGATATTATAGAGGAAGCAGATAAATCTCCAAGCTAAGGAAGCATGCCCCCAAGCTGAAGACCTACAAAACAAATGCATTAGATAGAAAAACCTTCACAAGAGAGCAAGGTTAGAGAATAAGGGGATCCCAAGAGAACATAGTTAGATCATGAAAGCACAGAACAAAGAAACTACGATCTTGAGTCAATAAAGTAAAAGAGACCTTGATGTAAAATGTTGTCTCAGTACCATGCATCATCCCCAAAATAATAAGAAACAATAAATACAGGAATTCAAAAATGAAGAGAATAATGTGAGGATTGATCACTTAAAGGAAGAATGCACCTAGAAGTCAGAGAAGCAATCAATGTCGAAGAGATAGTACATGACCTATACACTAGCTTGATGCATCACTAGTGGTCATGTAGACATGATGATGATAAAAAAGATAGATCTAGCAAGTTTTTTTAATACTAGATGATCAAAGATAAGTATCACCAACCTCGCTCTGGAGGAAGGCCACTACCAAAAGACAAGATAAAGAAGATAGTCGTGATAGGGAGGCAGATTTTCATTCATCAGATGAGGTTACCCCCAATGAAATGAAGCTGAGATTTGAAATAGATATTGTTGCTTAATGCATTGCAAACATGCTAGTTCCAAACTAACATGCCAAATTATAAATAAGACAGTGTAACAGAAATGAGCCTCACTTTGGAGGAAAGCCCCTTGTTATGAAAAGATACAAGATAAGCGATCGTCATTGGTATGAGATACGCCAGTATGGATAGAAAAGTGCATTATGTTAGATATCCATACGAAAGGGTGATGAGATAGATATATTTTGTCGACATGGGTAGCAATACGCTAGATAGTCATGCAATCGGACGATCAAAGATAGATTTGGTAAGTAGTAGATTCGCCCTTACAAAGGTGAGCAAAAGTGATAGATCAAATGGTTTGGCCCCCATCTAGGAAAATGGAAAAGTGATAAAAGGATAGTCACCATGACAGGTGAGAGATAGACATGCACCTTTGTGGGTGAGAGATAGAGACATGATAAGAATGCAAAACAAGTTGAAATATGGTAAAGAACAAGATAGAGATACACCTAAATGTCACTTTATATGCAAAGAAGAACAAGGAGGCATATCAATACATGAAAGATCGATGACACCTGATTGATGAAGTTGTTAAATCTTGTCCTTCAAAGAATTACATTCACTAGTGGAATGGCCAAGCACTTGATGGTATGCAAAAAAAGAATCATTCTTAGGAAACTTATTATGTGTAGGAGGAGGAAGAGCAATCAAGTGGGCTTTAAGTAGCCACAACAAAATAATCTCTTGTCAGATAAAGGATGAGGAGTAGGGAGAAACCCTTTCTCTTGGGAAGAATAGCTTGACTGCTCACAAGAAGAAGAAAGCATAGGAACATTAGAGAATGAAGGGGATAAAGACAAAGGAGAAGCTTTGTAACCTAAACCCATTGTAAAAGAGTGTAACTTTGATTCCAAAAGGACCTTAACTCCTTGACCCATGTGCCCAAGACCATGTCCTCTATATCCATACTTGGAAGCAATATCTAATCCTGGACCATAACGTGATTGCAACTCCTCCAAAGAGGGAGGATCACCTTTAATGGTGTAGTCAATGGTGTTCACATGATCCCATGATACAAAAGAATAATCATTTTTTATAGCGGGTGTGAATGATACTTTTGAAAAGTTAAGGTGTATAGGGTCAACTTTATATTCTCCAATGAAGGAGTTTGTAAAGTCTAAGAAACCCCAATCATCACCAGGAAATGCATGTTCAATTGAGAAGGAGTAGACTTAGGAATTTCTATTTTAGGAGGATCTTCTTTAGGGACAACCTTTTCATGGGTTTCCTCTTTAGGAGGGTCCATGGGAATAGTTGTCGGCATATTAGAAGATAAAGATGGAATATAATTTTGAAAGGTAGGTGTAACTGAGGCATGACCAGCAGCCACAATTTGAAATAAATGCATAGCTTCAAGATCAACCTCGATTGTAACTACCTGATTGTTAGCAACAAACTTAATAGAACCATGAAGGATGGTACTGACCACTCCTAAAGCATGAATCCAAGGTATACCCAAGAGAATATTATACAATAAAGGTCCTAGCATAACATGCACCAGGGTTGGAATAGTAACTAGTCCAACCTTTATAGGCAAAATAACAGTGCCCAAAGTGGTTTTACCAGTATTATCAAAACCATAGATGAACATAGAAGATGCATCAAGAGACTTAGAATTTACTTTGATTTTGGGCAATAGATCTAGACTACAAACATTGAGTGCTAAACTAGTATCAATGAGAGTTTGTCTAATGCCAACACCGTTAACATAAACAATTATCATTAATGGGTCTGTTTGATTTCTTACTTCTGGAGGAAGGAGTTCATGTGGATAGAATGTAATATTTGGCAAGTCCGCATGAATATGATCCATCAACGTATTTACATCTATCGATCCAGAAGAAGAAGGCAATAATATATTTTGCAAAGCTTCCTATAGCATACCTTGATAAACTAGAGCAGTTTGAAGAAATCCCAAAGTGAAATCTTAGCAGGAGTAACAACATGAAGTTGCTCAATAAGATCGTAATCACTAGATTGCTTAACTAAAGGATTAGGTGATTGAGGAAGATCTGGTTGTGAAGGTGGTAAAGAAGGTTGTGGATGATCAAGATGTTATAAATTTCTTCAAGTATTATAAGTATGGTCTAACATTTTATAAGAAGGAGCCTTAGACTATGCATATCTTGTAAAAATATTCGATGAGTCATTTTCAAAAGGAATACCATGAATAGATTTTACCTTCTTTGGAGAAGGACTAGCTGTAGTCACATGAATGATTGGTCTCTTAGGGGCGACAGAGACAAATGAAATTCACAGACTCATTATGACATGTAGAAGATTTATATGAAGGAATTTTCTCAACATTGACCTTTGGAAAATAAAATATGAGTTGAGACTCATTCATCACTAATGCACCATATCTAGAAGAGAGTGCACTAGAATGAAGAGATGGTAGAGTAACATTAAGAAAGGTGTCGATGATTTCATCCTCTTGTAACAAAATATCCTCTGAAATAAAAGATATATTACAAGAGGGATCAAAGGAATAGAGTGACATAGGTAGAGCTAAGTCACCATCACAAGCATGAAAAGGAACATCATTCGCACTTTGAATATAGCTAGAAACTAAGTTAATAAAAGAACATAACATATGCATTTTTAAATTAATAAAATTAAACTTAAGAGAGAATGCATAAATTGGTTGGTTGAAGGCCAAGGAACCATTAAATGGGGTTCAAGGCAGTGCCCTGATTTTATTTTATTTTGGGAAGAAAGGGAAAGATTTAGAATTGTCCTTTTTTTTAGGGGGACATCGAATGACGCAAGGAATGATAAAGAATTCTCTAAAAATATTACAAAAGAAGTGTTCATGTCGGGTTCACTAAAATGTAAAGGGGGAAAAATGAACCTCTTCAACAGGTAGATAATAACCTCTCAAAGATTCACTAACTGACATCTCCACTCAAGATGTAGTATGTCTCTGTACATCCTCTAATAGCTCTCTGCACAAGGACATGCATAGATTATGGACAACAGCACGATGTGCTAGCATCCTGTACGAATAGAATGCAAAGTTCACATAGAAGGGCACAATGTAATAGATACGTGTTTTAGATTAATTTAAATGCGATAAATATATATAAAAGAAATTAAAAAGATTATATAAATGGAATGAAAGCCACAAAGAAAAGGAAGAAGATAATCTCACAACTGGTCCACGATATGAAGCCTCCATCCAAATGAATCTTCTCTAATGCAACCTACACACAAGCTAGAAAAGAAAAAAAAAATTGGGGCTGCTTGGGGATTTGCCTCAGTCAAATCCCCATTTTGGTGTTTCCACCTCCACAGACAGCCAGATAGATTGATAGAATAAAAGATGAATGCAAGATAAGATAAATGATAAATGATAGAAGAGGGATGTGATAAATCTCAAGATGCCCAAAGACAAGATAAATAGATAGATATTACCAAAGAGGCTTGAGAAAACCAAGAGAGTTGCAAAAGAATATTGCAAGAGCTTGAGAGTGTTGTAGCAAAATAGAGACTTTTGTAACAAGCAAGAGAGAGCCAGAGAAAGTTGTGAGAGCCCAAAGAATAAGAGAGATTGTGTCCAAAATATAGAGAGCTTGAATGAAGAGAGAGGATCCATTTAAAATGAGAAAAGAGGAAGGAAATAGAGGGTCGCAAACCGTTTCAAAAGATTATGAGTTGTTTCCACTGACCAAGATAGGTGACAAGTGTCAAAACGCACATAATCGACATTCAAACATTAAGATGTCATGGAATGAATGTGCAGCGTGCGGACGTTCGCACGACACGCTAGTGTCTAGGCGAATCATGCTCAAAAACAACAAGTGGCAAGAGAAACATGCAGCTAACATGGAATACAAGCTGAAGGATAGTTGATGAAAGGTGTCTTGAGCATCCTAAGAGAAGGAAAAGGATAATGCAAGGGCTAAAGTGAGGCTACTTAGGTGCTAGGGGAATGGACACCAAAGTGGTTACAAAAGATGTAGGTCAAATTACAAAGGGATATGCAATTTTCGACACTACACTCATGATACCCCATGAGTTGTTTTTCTTCTCACATTCTTCCTTGCAGGATGGTGGGGATCATTTTCTTTCACATTCGTTCTCCCGCTACCTCGTGATCTTTGTTTTGATCACAATCAAGTCCTGCGGGACCGTGGGAAGAACCCCTCTCATTTGTTGTTATATTTTGCCAGCCTACAGCTCAAAATTTACCTCATTTGTATATTTGTGAGGCTACAAATTTTTATTTTTTGAACTTTTCCTACTTCCCACCAACCCATGACATCCTCTCTACTTTCCTTTTATTCTCGCGGGAGGGTGAGGTCATAACCCCTACCACTAGTTGTTCCACATGAACCTTCCCCTTCCACCCTGCAGTCTCCATTTAGCACTCACCGCCAACCTACAACCATCAATTTGGTGACATCACCTAGTCCACGAGATCGTGAGGTCTTGAACTTCCATATGCTCCTTATTGATCTCACCATCCCATGGTTGAAAAACTAATGGAAATCAAACCTTGAGGGGATGCAAGGGAGCCAAAACTTAAAAAACAATTATCACACATGTACACTTCCTAGGAAAACTTAAGTGTCATGGGGTCATGTAAGTATTTTAGGAATATAAAATTATGAAACTGACTATACTTAAGGAATAAAAAAAAAATTGTCGATTGATGCCATGGGACCTAATAGAAGGGGTCAGTTTCCATACGAATTAAGGGGGGTCAAAGATAACTTAAAACCTTAGGTGACCTGGATAGCCAGTCAATGGTGAATTAGAACAAAAGGCTAGAAAATGACTAAACAAGCCCTAGTTATTTTTATACTTAGACAATTTTTGCAACCCTAACATCACTCAGGAGCAAACACAGAAAAATCTTAAGAAAAATATAACACTCCCAAAAATTTATAAAGTAATAAATGTATTCACAAACACAATAAATTTGAAGCAAAAGTGCCTAAAAGTAACTTCATAACTAAAAGATCAGATTGTTAAAAAAACCCTTCAACACTAGTTTTGCAATTTTAATAACTTTGGCATATTTTGAGTATAAAGTTTGAGAAAGAAACATCACAATAAACTAAAATAAACCACTCTTATGGTAGTTCGATAACAAATATACAAAAGACAACAAAATAGAGGTGAAGCATTGAACTCAATATTCTATGAAGATATACATTGCATTTGAATTTTATAATCACGAAGAACTAAAATAAACCAAGCAAACTAACAAATATATATAACCTAAAAATCCAAAGACCAAGCATTTAGCTCAACATTTTATGAATAGATAGATTGTATTTTAAGATTATAACAACCACAAAGAGCCAAAATAAACCAAGAAAAATAACAAATATACAAAACCCAAAAAAATAGAGACGAGCAATATATGGCAACCTTACCTTTCACTTACAACTATATAGATGACTAGAGTGAAGAAAAGCCTTAATAAAGCTAAATTCAAAGATACAAAAGTAAAAAGTGCTATTTCATTACCTTAACGAGGTTTGATAATCTCACTTCCAAATGCAAACCCTATGGACCTACCATTTAGAGTTTACATAGGTTCAACCATAGAAGATGATACATGTATCTTTCTCCTTCGAACTTATGGATATGTAGGGTTTATAGTTTATTTAGGTTTTACCATAAAAGATGATAATAAAATCTCGCATCCAAATGTCGACCCATTCCCTCGAGTCAACACTTAGAAATCCCCTACAAGCCATGGGGAAAGAAGAGTAGAAAAGAACGACTTCCATTGTGAAACCAAATTATCGTTCATGAAGAAGAGGGTCAATAATGAAAAAGTGGTAAAAGATTATTGGTAGAATATGTGGCATTGAAAACTCCATGGTTTTAAGACTATGTGCCATCCAAAAGACTAACAAAAGCAAACAAAATAGAAGCCAAAACAATAAATATGAAGTAATGTATGATGACCTCACCTTCCATTTACAATCATATAGAAAACTAATTTTTATTAAAAAATATACAAACCCCCCAAAATAGAGACAAAGAAATGTCTGACAACCTCACATTCCATTTATAGCAATGTATAGGACTTAAGTTGAATAAAATATATATATAATTAAAATAAAAAAAGAGAGGTTACAATGCATGAAAACCTCGCATTCCATATATAGCAATATAAAGGACTTAAGTTGATTAACAAATATGCATAACCCAAAGAATAGAGATGAAGCAATTGGAATGTCCCAAATTTTAAATTATGAAACTTTAATTTTGTAAAGTAGAAAGTTGGAGGCTTAGCAAATTCACCACTTGAAGGAAGAGGGAATTTACTAAGCTCAATTTTCACTTAAGGAAACTTTACATTCAAAAGAGGTGGATGAATCTACTAGATCCAATTCTAAAGGATGCAAGAACTGAATATTAAGTAGATTGGTTATGTTTGAAATGTGTTTGACCCTCTTTTGTGAATGGAATAAGCAAAGTGTTGAAATTGAAGGCAAAGTATGCGAAAACAGTGAGCTACGGATTTGGGATTCAGCCGTGCACCTGGATCTGAGAAGTTTGAGATGATTTGAAGCTACCCTGAGAAATCTAGCAAAATTTGCAGGGAGTGTGTGTCTAGACAGGGGCGCCCTCCTATCAGTACTCTGAACTTTTCGTGAGTCAAAAAGGGTTTTTCCATCTTTGCGAATAAAGCTTAATTCTAGAAGTACAACTGTGCACCTATTTCCTACATACAGAAAGAAGAAGAAAGAGGTTGGGAATAGGGGTTTTCCTAAGTCAAACCCCATTTTGGAATCAACCTTGAAAGAAATACTGCAAATGATTGAAATAAATGATCAAAATGTATACCTTTAGATCTACAATAGATGATAATGATGCTTTGCTTCTTGAATGTAATCACATATGTTGTATGAAATGGCATGGACATGACAAAACCCTAACACACACACACACATGCTTGCACATGAATGATGTAATGTTGCTCCAATAGATAGATGAAGAATATGCAGCCTTGAGAAATGCTAGATGATGAATGATTGAATGCTTGAATGCAGTCTCCTTGCCTTATGATGGTGGATTGATGTATTGACAAATGAAAGGGAAAGATCTCCTTATATACTTGCCTATTGTCAAATATTGTTTAATTTTCTGACGGAGGCTGATATAGGGGATTTATTGATGAATACTAAGAGGGGGGGTGAATTAGTATACCAAAAAATATTGAACTTAAACACTTAAACAGTTTAGCAGTAAACCGGTATAACAGTTTTACTAACAAACCGATTAACACAAATGCAAACCAAACAACAAATAAGGCATTCACCCACAGAAGCACAATCACCATAACACAATAGATTTTGACGTGGAAACCCAAATGGGAAAAACCACAGCGAGATCAAACTCACAAGTAACTATCTGTAGAATAGTAACCAAACCGGTTAAGGTCAGACAAATTAAGGTCATACAATGTTCTTTACCAAAACAAATCTTGTTAGGAATCTCAATCTCTGTTAGGAGATAAGTCTGATTAAAGACTACCTTGTGAGAGGATTTCAGATCCACAATTGTGAACCACCTTGTTAGAGGATTTACAAAGGCTTTGCCAAGCCTACTTGGTTAAGGGTTACAGACTTGTCGAAGATGTGAGTAATCAACAAGTGAGTGATCTAAATACTAGCACAGTATGCTTGGTTAGATCCTTGATAGCTCATTGTTAATGCATTTTAGCATTACTTCTGTCTTCAATATCTTCACACTCTATTTCTTCACACAGACCTAATCTTCTTCTGTGATTGCACATGCAAAAACTTCATCAACCACACAAAAACCCTAACTCCTATCTAAAACCCTAGACATGATGTCCTTATAAAGGAATCTGATTTCATGTCGGTCCAATAGGATTACATTGCAAGTTCCTAGGTTCAGTGCATCTGGACACATTTGGTAACATGGCACATAATCACCGTCAAAGTGTCGGTGGATGGTAACTCATCACAAAAATACCAGTTAGTAACTCATCACAGAGTATTATCGGTTCATACAACTTTACTGATTACCGGTTAGAAACTCATCACAAAGTAATACCGGTTCAAATATTAAACCGATTACTGGTTGACAAAAATGAAGACTGGGAAAATGATAACTGTTGCTTTAGTTCCTTCGTTCCACTTGAGATCTTCATACTGCTTGGGATCGGTAAACACTTTCTGCAAAACACCGATAGTCTAAAGACTATAATACATGATACCGGTTGGAACAAATACCGGTTGAGCATAACTCATACATACAAAAAGTGATCTCAAAGCAAGTGTATGTCCATCAATGTCAATCACAACAACATCATAAAAAATGCCAACATTTATTTCCTGCTCACAATTGAAATAGGGCCAAGGGGGAAGGGCCTCTAGATAGGTCCTACCTAGGGAGGATTAGGGCATGGCGCCCTAGTCCTACCCTAGTTTGGGCTAGGATCAAAGGGCTATGCAAGTTGTAAAGTAAAAAATGAAGTTTGGTTGCATAATAGAGGCATAAATAGGTCCCGATCAAGCATGGGGAAAGAGACCTGTTGGTGTCATTATTTATTCTTATAGGATATAATTACACTTTACTTAAGTTAACTTAGGATAATGCATCTCATTATAGTTTGGATATGAGACACTTAGGGAAGTGTGCACATAGGGATGTAGCTTGTAGGAGAAATTCCACTTTTTGTGGTCTTATCTTGTTGTTACACTCCACATTCGGTGGGTCATCCACCTCTTGTGGAATATTATATTATTTCTCCTACCTACCCCTACTTTTTCTTACCTAGCCTTGTTTCACATTGAGCCACATGTCATGATTGTGTGCTCACATATCCATTTGGCCTTCCCTATATATGCAGGCCTATATTCATTGTATTGGTTAATCCAGCTGATCATTTGTATGTTGATGAGAATACAGTTTGTTCTTGTCATACTATTATCTCTCTTTTGTGCTTTTCATTGTGCCCTTGATCTTGGCAAAATCTCACAGGTATTAGAGCCATTGAGGCTTCATTGATTGTTTTGGGAGACATCTTGGAAGGCTTCTATCTTCGGATTTGAGGTACTGTGCATTTTGGAGGCATCCTAGAGCATTTTCAACCTCACTATTGTGTCTAGGAGGTTGTTTCCATAAAAATTGAGTATAAACTTGACCTATTTTGGTGAAAGTCGAATTTTAGGTGTTGGAGGAATTTTTACCCAATTCAGGTAGTACGATACAGATTTTCGAAAAATATTTTTTTATTTATTTGAAAAAAAATATAAATATTCACAGATTTAAAAAAAAAAAAAAGAAGTTGTTTTTGCAGGGGCCATACCCTGCACAACACGCAAGGTTGTACCACCTGCAGGCCGCTTGCAGCAGCTCATCCACCGTACTCCTCCGCCCACACACCAGCCGACCACTTTGTCATCGCCAGCTACAACCCGCAACACCTCGCTCAACTCCATCGGCCGCTCACTGGAGCACCCCACAACAGCGACTGCCCGTCCTCGGCAGCCCCGTCGCCGACCTGCTCACTGTCGGCCCCACCACCAGCTCTAGCCAACCACCGGCCACCAACTTCAGACGTCGGCAACCTCCCACTAAGTGAAAAATCACATCCTTGATGAACCCACGTCTGCCACGTGGCAGGAGGCCACTGGTCTGTGGCAAACTTTTTGACACGTCATTTGCCCAGTTGGCCACCACGTCAACATTTTTGTACAACAATGGAGAAGGGTGTGATGACCATTTTGAAGGTCATACGATCATCAAATTTAACATAGTGATTTGCTGATATCATCCTACTTCAACACCTTTTTGAAAATTTTAGACCCCTCTCCGTTGAACAGTTTGTTTTTTGGGGTCAACTTTGGAGGCTCATAACTTGCTCAATTTTGCTCCTTTTTTGGTACAATTTTTTTTTATTTGGGCTATTTTTTTGTTCTCTCCGCAGTGATATGGTTATTTTATGATTTTGGTGCATAGATTTTTCATAATTTTCAGATTCTCTCAGTTGTATCTATCCAATCCTCAATTTTTCAACTTCAAAGGCTTCGTTTGGGCTCATACGACCTCCTTTTCGAGTGTCATTTTTTTTTAAAGTGCATATTTTTTCGTCTACTTTCATAATATATGATCATTTTTCAAATATTATGAGTGGATATTTTACTTTCAGATATTGGTCTTTTTTTACCTACTTGGTACTTGTAATTTGCCTGGCTCTTAGTTTAGATCTCTTGCATTTTCAGTTTGAGTCTCCTTTGGCCTCCTTGAGGTAGTTGTAAAGTTGAAATCAAAAGTTTACTTTGCCATTTTTTTCAAGTGGCCCATTGTACACGCACTAAGTATAAAGTACCAAATCATCATTTTTTATTTTTTTTTTGGGGGGGGGTTCTTTGATTGAGTGAATTTGGGAGGGTGTATTGTGTGATTGTGCCTCTCTTTCCTTGTGATCTTTCATTTTTGTTGCTATGAGTCTTCATAAATTTCTACCTTTAACTCCTCATAATTATGCATCTTGGAAAATTAAAGCATGGAGCAAACTAATGGAAAAAGGGCTCATGCATTACATAGATGGAACAATAGCAACACCACCAGATCCTAAGGCTGATACTAATGCACAGTTAGAATGGCTCACTAAGAATTACATGGCTCTTGGAACTTTGCATAAGTATGTATAAGATGACCTCATTTTTCATATTGAGAAGTGTTCTACAATCAAAGAGGCTTGGGATATCTTTCAGAAATTGTATGGTCAAGTTGATGAAATCAGAGGCTACAAGATTGACAATGAGCTCACCAACTTGGATCCCAAGAGTTTTGATACAATCCAAGATTATGTCACCAAAGCAAATGAGCTAAGAGCAAAGCTTAAGGATTATGGAATTGACAAAAAGGATGCTCAGTTGATATTCAACATGTTGGACAAGCTTTCACCTGAGTATGCAACATTTGTTTTTAGCTTCCATACTCATCGTTTGACAGTGGGGAGTTCCTACACTATGCCTTCATTTGATGCTTTCACACAAATGTTGATGTTGGAACAATCTAAGTTCTTGAACATGGGGATTCTCAGGTCTTCAAAGTCCAAGGCTTTGGTGGCTAATCAAAGGAATCAAGGGAGTCAAGGCAAAGATTCCAACAACAACAAGAAGCAATCTAAGTCAAAGCCACAACAGGAAAAAGGACAACCATTCTTTCCATCACAAGGCGATTTTTCATCCTCTTCCAAGAAGGGGACTCCACCTAAGAAGGATAAACCAACTTGTGCATATTGCAAGAAGTATGGTCATGACGAGCATCGATGCCACACCAAGAAAGTTGATGAGTTGACAAATCTTCTTAAGAAGAACAACATCAATTTGCCATCCGCCTACAACAAGAAGGATTCATCTCCTTCTTCTTCCTCGTAGTCTAAGGGAAAAGGGCAAGCATTTGTGGCTAAAACAGGTTCTTCACAGCAGTGGATACTTGACTCGGGTGCCTCTTATCACATGGGTTCTACAAAGGAGCAGTTTTCTTCATTGGAGCCATCGAAGGTACCTCACATTAACATAGGTGATGATACACAAGTTAAGGTTGAAGGGAAAGGTTCAGTTGACATGGATGATGGAACATTTGAGAATGTTCTTTATGTTCCTAACTTGTCTACCAATATTCTCTCTATCTACCAAATCACTCACTATGGGAATGGGAAAAAGGTTAAGTTTACACCTGATTCAGTTGTGGTAAGAGAACTTGTTAGTGAAGCCTTGGTAGCAGTGGGACAAGTTAATGACAACTCAAGGCTTTATTCATTCTCCCACTTTGTGCCAAGTTCTCCTTCCAGGGCCTTGCTTACTCATTCAAATTCTGAAAGTAAGCTATGGCATGAGTGGTTTGGTCACCTCAACTACCTCTATCTTCAAAAACTTAGCACTAAATACATGGTCACGGGTCTACCTTGAATCAATTTTTCTAAGGGTGTATGTTCAGGATGTTCCATGGGTGAGCATCTCAAGGAGAAGTTTGATAAGGGGAAAGCTTGGAGAGCTTTGGAAGTTCTTCAACTTGTTCACAACAATGTCGCAAGTCCATTTCCATCACCTTCATTTAGTAGGGCCCACTATGTCCTCACCTTCATTGATGACTACTCCCGCTTCACTTGGGTCTATTTTCTTGTTCATAAGAGTGAAGTGTTTGACAGATTTCTAGACTTCAAGGCTCATGCGGAGAAGCAATCAAGGAAAGTGGTCAAGATTCTTTGCATAGATAATGGAAGGGAATATGTGAACAAAATACTTGAGGAATTTTGTACATTTGAGGGGATTGATCTTCATCATTCAGTTGCCTACACTCCATAGTAGAATGGAGTTGAAGAATGTAAGAATATAACTCTCAAAGAAATGGCTAGTTGTATGATACGTGCACATTCTCTTCATCTCGCCTTTTGGGTAGAGGCTATCAGTTGTGTCACACACATCCAAAATCGGGTTCCTCACAAAGCTTTGATAGGTATTACTCTATTTGAGGCTTGGGCTGGAAGGAAACCGATTGTGAGACATTTCAGAGTCTTTCGGTGTCCAGGATGGGCTCGCATTCCTCCGCAGAAACACAAGGCATTGGAACCTCAGAGTCGGCCTTGTATTTATATTCGATATCCCAAGGGTGTTAAGGCATATCGATTGATGGATCTTAAGACACATGAGGTGTTTATTGAGAGGAGTATTCATTTTGAGGAAAGCTCTCCTAGCTTAGCCTCTCTTCCTCCTCTACCTTCCTCAAATGTGGATAGTGATGAGAATGATTCAGATGGTGAGACTCCTTCAACTCTGACTCGCAAGGTTACACCTTCGCAGGGTCCACTTGCATTTGAGGAGCCTCATTCTCCACCTCCACCTAGACCTTGTTGGGCTCGACAGACACTTGAGTCAGCGGGTTCTCTTGTTGGGGATCCTTCAGATACACAGAGGACTCGATCACAACATCAGGACCTTCCACATGCATACAATGCTACTATTTCCGATCCACAGACATTTTAGGAAGCATTGGGGGTTCCCGAGTGGAACCAAGCTATGGAGGAAGAGTATAGTTCCTTGATGAGGAATAACACATGGGAGTTAGTCCCTCTCCCTAAGGGGAGAAAGATGGTTCGATGTAAGTGGATCTATTGGACCAAGTTTGCAGCGGATGGTAGTGTGGATAAGTATAAGGCTCGACTTGTTGCGAAAGGTTTCTCACAAGTTCTAGGTGTTGACTATACTGAGAACTTTGCGCCCGAAGCCAATATGAACTCCATTCGCTTGACACTTTCTATTGTTGCAGCTCATGGTTGGATTGTACATTAGATGGTTGTGAAGAGTGTTTTTATTCATGGGGATCTTGATGAGGAGATATATATGGAGCAACCATAGGGTTTCATCTAGGATTCTTCATTGGTTTGTAGACTAAGGAAATCTCTCTATGGCCTTAAGCAGGCCCCCAGGGCTTGGTACGCCAAGATAGATTCCTTTCTTCTCTCAGTAGGGTTCACCAAGTGTCATTTTGATCTGAATGTCTACATTTTGTGACAAGATGACTCCCATTTGATACTTGTGCTTTGTGTTGATGATTTGATCATTACAGGGAGTACTGCATCCATCATTAGAAGTGTCAAATCTGCTTTGCATGATAGATTTGCTATGACTGACTTGGGTCTTTTGCATTACTTTCTCGGGATAGAGATTTCATAGTCACCTTCTAGGATTACATTATCATAGCCCAAGTATTCTTTTGATCTACTTGCACGCTTTCATATGGTTGATTGTAAACCTACACTGTCTCCCTTTCTTTCAGGAGTCAAGCTTGAGGCTAGGTGCTCTTCTCCACCAGTTGATGCCACATTGTATCGTTAACTTGTCAGTAGTCTCATCTACTTGACTCGCACATGCCCTGACATTTCATTTGCAATTGGCATGGTTTCCCACTTCATGCAGGAACTGCATGAGCTTCATTGGAAAGCTGCCAAATGCATCTTGGACTACACTACATCCTAGGTACACATCACTATGGGATTCACTATGCAGCAGGCACATGACTTCGCTTGGTTGGTTACACAGACTCCAATTGGCCTGGTGATCTTGATGATCGTAAGTCTACTTCTGGTTACAGCTTCCACCTTGGTTCGGGCCCCATTTGTTGGTAGAGCAAGAAGTAGCATGTTATTTTTCTCTATTCGACTAAGGTTGAGTATCGAGGGGTTGTTAACGCAATGACTGAGACTATTTGGCTTCAACATATTCTCATAGAGTTTGGGTTCTCCACTCCATGACCGACAGTTCTACATTATGAGAATTAGAGTGCTATTGCAATCCCTAAGAACCCAATTCAGCATCAACCGACCAAACACGTCGAGATTCATATGCACTACATTTGAGAGCTAATTCAGGAGCAGGTCATTGATTTGCAGTATTGTCCTACAATGGAGCAGGCTGCAGACATATTCACCAAAACCTTCACTGAGAGTAAGTTCCAGCAATTGTGAGCTCTCTTGGGGGTGCAAGATGTTTCATTAGGGGGGGTCACCTGACTTCTCCTTCCTCTCTTATGGGGGGATTGTTTCCTCATTGAGGTTTTGTCCTTCTTCTTTGAGAGTCTTTTGTACATTTATCTCTCTTTTGGGGGGGGAGGGGGTTTCCCATGGGGTTTTCTCCCTTTCTCTATTTGTGAGAGATTGCATTGCATAGGTTTTCTTGCATATTGTACATGGGTACCTATCATGGCCTAGTTGTCGGGACCCATCTTGCATTGTTGACTTGAGTCTTCATTCCCCTAAGTTGCACTTAAGGGGGGGTGTTGGTGTAATTATTTATTCTTATAGGATATAAGTACACTTTACTTAAGTTAACTTAGGATAATGCATCTCATCGTAGTTTGGATATGAGACACTAAGGGAAGTGTGCACACAGGGATGCGACTTGTAGGAGAAATTTCACCTTTTGTGGTCTTATCTTGCTGTTACACTCCATATACGGTGGGTCATCCACCTCTTGTGGAATATAATATTATTTCTCCTACCTACCCCTACTTTTTCTTACCTACCCTTGTTTTTCATTGAGCCACATGTCATGATTGTGTGCTCACATATCCATTTGGCCTTCCCTATATATGCAGGCCTATATTCATTATATTGGTTAATCCAGCTGATCATTTGTATGTTGATGAGAATACAGTTTGTTCTTGTCATACTATTATCTCTCTTTTGTGCTTTTCATTGTGCCCTTGATCTTGGCAAAATCTCACAAGACCGGTAAGGTGAGAGCCCAAAATGCGGTCAAAACTACAAAGGTTGCAATTTTCGGATGCTACAAATTTATTTTCTAGCAAGGTACAAAATATGAAATACCAAATTTGAAACCATGTTTATCATTCAATTTCAAAACATATGTGAATCATCCACTAGAGATAGCATAACAATGAAATTTGCTCCCGATCTACACTATGGAACTCCAAAAATCACAATACTAAATTTATTATTATTTTTAAAATTTTGTTGCAAAAATATAGCTTGTCACATGAAATTAAAGCGTGTAATTTTTTTTGCAACCCAACTAAGATTCTACAAGAAAACCCATAATAAATAGGGTGTATACAAGCCACAAATAGAAAACCATAGTAAAATATACAACAAAACAAATTAAAAAAAAATCCCACACCTGACACTTAGAAACACTGCAAACACAAAAATTTGAAACCCCACAAAGCTGCAACTTCTTCAACACATGGAAACCTCTAAATTAAATTTCTCATAAAAAAACTATAACCATCCCACCAACGGGCCTCCAACTCCAATGGTTTATCAACCATTGAAGGTTCCACAAGCGTTCCACTCTGTGAGAAAAAATGGAAGATATCAGAATGAGGGAATTCATTATTTTTACTTATGATATGTTGCATGCCCAAAAACCCCATGTCATGATTTCAAAGTGAAAATAAATTTGAATTCTAAATTGGGTCTCATTTGATAACTCTTGATCAAACCCAATGATTTGCTTGTTTTCTGAAGATGCTCTAATAAATGCAAAATTAAATCTAATTGACCCTAGAGGAATCCAGTGCTCCTCTTGTGTTGGTAACAATAAAATAAAATAAATTTAATAATTATTTGTCCAAGGTATGTCAATTGAGCTTGGAAAATATATTATCAAATAAGTGATTTCTCCCAATGTATCCCATCACAACTGACTTACTATTTTTAGTAAGTTTTTTTTTTAGAAAAGGGACTTGACAGGTCCCCCCTTCCTATAATTTCTTGTTCTTAAGCAATTGCAAACATATAGCTCCAAGATCCTAATGCCAAAATGACTTGTCATAACAAACCTTGACCCTATACCTATGAGATGTTGCATCTTTCTTCCTAACATCTTTAAAACACCCTAAAATGTGTACCTATATTATGTAATAGTGTGATAAAAATATTTAATCTTCAACCACATATTCCATATTACATCCTCCCCTTTCCAACTCTTGTATAAAACTGTGTATGATCATTATCTTTTAAAAATCTAAACTAGAAGCTCCTACAACCTTTCCTAATGATATGAATCTAATTGATACAAACAACAAGACTATTGCAATAGTAAATGCATCCTCCTTAACATTGAGTACACAACTTGAGAGTAGATACCTTTTTTACCTTGGAGTTGTGGGGATACCTCTTATAGGAAACAACAAGTGTTCCAAAATTTACCTTAGCTTGAAGAATGCAGTATGAAACTTTAGAATCTAATCTACAACAACCAAATTAAAGCTAAGTGAAAAAAATTAACACTGTATAACAACAACACATACTCCTCCCAACTCTAAATATTGACACTACAAATTGGCTTGGGTCTCTAGCTAGTGATGCACTGTCATTGAGAAAATTGTACTAGAGACTCCTAAATCTTTTGGTAATTGTTAAAGTCTTATTTTTTCAATGTGATGGCATATGATAATAGTCATGGAATCCTCTATGATAGAATACATTTATTGCAAACAACTCTTTCATTCACCTCTACACTGTTGAAATATATATTGCAAAAATGCACATCAATTACCTCAACTTGTGAGATGTTATCTTATCTTCATGAGCTAATATATTGGAATAAAGGTATAGTAGTGGAGAAACCTGTAGACACCTAAAATTAATATTTAATTAATTTAAGCCTATCAGTATAATTAATTGACTTTAATTGTGTTATCCATATTCCTCTCAGAATCAATTAAATCTAATTTAATTAATCATGTCACTATTTTCCAATTAATTATTCCCCTATTCTTCTAAAGTCCCCTCCAATAATTATTTCCTCTAAACCTACTCAGTTGATTAATTCTAATTAATTAACCTAGTCATGTGATTCCTACAAATCACTTTTCCTAATCTCATTAGCCTAATTAATCCTTCTAGAATCTCTCATAATCATGCTTATCATTATCCCTCAATTTTTAATTCCCACTCATGTCACATCAACATTGAGTCTCTCAAAGAAATTCAAATTTCTTCGAATCCCTCAATGCATCCTTATTTTGGAATTTTTAATTCCTCATATTTGAAATTCAAATTTCTCCCCCCTTTTTCCCAAGGAATTTAATATTCTTGTTTATTTTCCCAAGGCACCCTTGATCCATGCCTTCTATCTAAAACCAATCTCAACCCTTCATGATCAAATCAATCTTGGCCCTCCATTGGCCTCATCCAATCTATAAATTGGACCCTATTCTCCTCACAAAGAATCCACTTCTCATGCATCACCACGCTGCCTATTTCTTCTCTCATCCTCTTCAATATCCTCTATCAAATCCATGCATCCTTAATCTTCTAATCCAAATCCTCCTATACATCACTCAAATCCAATCCAATAATCCACTTACCTTGTTGAGCATTTGGAGAGCATTCCACATCCATCAAGAAGGAGCCCATCCAATCAAGTTGAAGAGAGGCGCTATTCAACTTCACCAAAGGCTCAATCTGAGGGAGAAGGTAAAGGTTTGCAAGGTATAAGCATTATCTTCATATTTTTATGTGGTTTTATGCATGTTTCATGTTTGAATATCTTTTAGTGTTTTGTTTGTGCACTAACCACTTGAATCCACCTTGATGGCTTTTCCCCTCTTCATTTTGGCACGCCCGGTGGGACCCACGTCCCAAATTTAATAAAAATTTGAGTTTTTTGTGAAGGTTTCTCGCAGGATTCACGCTTCAACGCAAGTGCATACGCATTGGCACAACTGTTTCTGGATCAACGTGGTAGCCTGCTAATCAGCGCAACTGTCTCAGGTTCGGCGCGACTACAGAAAATTTCAAAAAAAATAAATTGGCGGCTCACTGTGCTTCAGCGCGACCACCGCGAAAATTATTCTATCTCCTCCTCATTCTTCCTCTTTTGCATTCTTCTATCTTCTCACTTCTATTTCTTTTCAGCTGTCGATTCAACGCGACCACTCTGTGATTAGCGCGAGCGTTTTTGTAAAAAAATTAAGTTTGAATTTTTTTTTGGGTGCTAACTCTAGTTGTTTTGATGCGAGCACCTGATAATCAGCGCGACTGTAATTTTTCTTTTTCTGTTATCTATCTGTTTAAATATTAATAATCTGTCTGTTAGCGCGACCGCTCGCGTATTAGCGCGACTGTCTGCTAATCAGCACGGCCGCAGGGATAAATCAAAAAACAAAAAAAGTAAAATTTATTCTGTTTTTTCACCATATCTTCATCTTCACTCTGTTTTCCTCCAAACTTCACTAGATCCCCTGCAATTTCATTTTTCGCATTTCCTTCCTTGAGGACCTTATCCCAAATTCCACTTTTTGAAGCCTGAAATCCCACATTTCTCTATTTTTAGGGTTTGCCATAACTTCTTCCAGTTTTATCCAATCACCTCCAAATTTTGCCATATTGTCTATCTCCAATTTTTGCTTCTTTGTCCCTCTTGGACAAATTTTTCCATTCCTTCACCTCTCCTCTAAAATCCCCATTTTATGCTTGCCTATCCCTTAGAGAGTGGCAAAAACCTAGTCAAACCCCATTTACCCATCAAAGTTTCCTCCAAATCCACATTTGTCATTAGTAGAAAAGTTTTTATTCTTATTTTTCTACTCATTCCCAAAAAGTTAAAAAAAATAAATATTTTTGTCATTCTTTTGTCTTTTGCAGGACGCTTGTTGAAGACTTCATTTTCAAACTACTAATCAAGTGGTTTTGCAGGTTGCCTAGGAGGTTCAAGCAAACATTGTGTTTCTTTTATTAGGCACCTAGATCTAATTAGGGGGTAAATAAATCATTACTTTTTGTGTTTGTGTAAAGCGTAAAGGTAGGAGAGTATGCTTTCGTTTATCTAGACGATCAGAAATCCAAACCATCCAAGCTTTTCATGTTTGTTGCATGTTTACCCTTAGCGAACCTGCCCTCCCAACTTGCTCTTTGAGAAGGTAAGAGGGGAAAGACCCAAGTGAGTACACCCGGACCTGAAGTTCCCAACTCACTATAATAAATAGGCCATTGACTATGAAAGGGTCAATGGTTGGGGCTATATGAGAGTTCACTCTCACGTTGGGTGCTTAGTAGGATCCTAGAGATCTTAATCACGCTTGCATGACTACTAAGTTCTTGGTGCTTCGTTGGGCTATAGGCCTCAATTGCGCTTATGCAACTGCGAAGGGTAGCTCCTAATGGGAAGCCATACTAAACACCTTATGCATAGTGGTCAAACCCTTCTAGTCATTGGTGTAGGAGGTCGGACCTCCGAAGCCACCCATATTTTTACGGCCCTTAGTAGAGACACAAAGTTCGCCATGAGGAGTTTTCATGGGAATTGATGTTTGGTTGCCCCAGAGAAGTGAGTGTCGTGGAGAGGAGCCAGTGGGGTCAAGCATCTAAGTGTCTGCTCTGGGTAAGCGTAGCTGGGAAACCAATTGGGATCCATTGACTATTGTCTTTTCTCGCTGTAGGATATATTGTGAAGGAGAATGAGTGTATTTTGAGTCTAACTTCTGTTGACCATTGTGTTTTCTTTACTTGACATCTCTTGCCAAGTCCATCCCCCACAACCAATCAATCCTCCCTCTTTCCAAATTCCATCTTCTCATCATCAAATCTTTAATCCATTTCTATCTATCCAAGAAATTATCCAATACCCAATCCACTTCATCCATTCAAACAATCATCCTTCCTCAACTAATATTCATTCTCCCTCTAATCCAATCAAATCTCCAAAATTCCAATCAATCAAATCCAACCAATCAACCAATCTAATCTAATCCAAATTCAATCAATTCCTAATCCAAGGACCAATCCAAATCAAATCCAATCCAATCAAGCCAAGTCTTAATTGAATCTAGTCAAGTCCTAATCCAAGGACCATTCAAATCAAATCAAATCCAACCTAATCTAATCCAATCCAATCCAATCCAATCTAATCCAATTCAATCCAATCCATTCAATCAATCAACCAATCAAATCAAATCAAGTCCTAATCCAAGGACCAATCCAATCAAGCCAAGTCTTAATCCAAGGACCAATCCAATCGAACCAATTCCAATGCAAATCAAATTCAATCCAAACCTAATCAAATCTAATACATCATCATTCCAAGCCAAGTCCTAATCCTCATCTTCATTTAACATCATCTTATTAATCTTTCCCCTCCAAAACATATTCATCCAATTCCAATATAATCATTCACTCTCAACATGACTACCCAAAATTTCAAAGCTTGGTATGAGAAGATGCTCATGGAAGTTCATGAATCTTCCTACCAAGTTAATCCCATAATCTCCAACTCGCCTATCATACCTTAATCCATCCCATCTCAACACATTACACCCAATCCCAATCTATACCATATCTCTTATCCTTCCTCTACCTTCGAAAAGGGAAATTCGTCTTATTCCCCATCCATATCTCCATCTTATTCCCCATCCATATCTCCATATTATCCCTCATCCACATACTCCTCTAACCCAATATGTATACCTCCATATCCCCCCCATCTACATCCCAATCCCCATCCTTCTATAATGCATTCATTACCTCTACTCCCCATCCAAATCCTTTACTCCATAGTCCTCCAATCATTAATCATAATTCCCCAATCCATTATCCTAATCCTCCATCTAATTCCAATCCCAATCCTAATTCTCCATCCCATCCCAATCCTCCATCTAATCCTAATCCTCCAAAATCCATATTGTCCACGTCCTCCAAATCCATCATCCATAATCTTATCCAAGACATGCTAGCAAAGGAGACAAAATCCTCACCTCAAAGCAAAGTGGCCAAGTCTCCTCAACTCCTCCATCCACCCCAATCACCTCCACCTCAAAACAAATCCCAATCCCCCACACTTCATGATACTCCCATTTCCCCATCTACTCACATCAAAGCTTCCATATCTCCCTCCATCGCACAATCCCCACGACTCCCAACATGTCAAAAGCTTGTTACAAAGCATGCTAGCATAGAAACCTCTCCATCTCATGATACATCTCCCTCCATTCCATCTAATGATCCCATCCCCTCCACTTCCTCTCATGATCATATGATTCCTCTATCATCGCATGATCCTCTTCCATCTCATGATCCAATCACCCCTCCCACTCCACCTCATGATACCCTCCCTAGTCAAGATCAAATTATCCCCTCATCTCCATGTCATGATCCCAATCCATCCAAAGATCTTGATCTTCCTTCCACATCTCATCCCCCTCAAAATGGACTCTCATCTTATTTCCAAAATAATAAGGGTCCTCAAGATAATGCTCAAGATGTTGGTACATCCTCTACTCCTCCTAAATCCAAATTTCCTTCATACAAATCAAAATCCTGTCATCCCTCATCTTCCACATCCATTTTGAGACCCTATGTTCCAAAGTTAAACCCTTCATTCCTTCGATCCATTTTGGGCCCCTATGTTCTGATGCTCAATCCTCCATCCCTTCCATCCATATTGGGTCCTTACATCCCTCCATCCACCACTCCATCACCTCAAATAATCCCTAAGAAAGATCAACAAAGGCACACATCCTTGGATGCCTCCCAACACTCTCTTTCCACCATCCCATCCATAAAATCCATCAATCCTTCATCCTCATGCACCCATCCCATTGTTATTGGAAGCAATTTGGATGCCCAATATAAAATAAAGCTCAAAATCCACAAAAATCAAAGGATCAACATGTCCCCTCAAAACGACATGCTCAAAACAAAAATATGATCCAAAAGAAAGAAAAATTAAAAAGGCCACAAAGGCCCCAAAAGAAAAACTCAAAAACTATGTGGATTCCCAAAGAAGCAATGCATCCCAAAGTAAAATCAAAATTGGCATCCAAACTTGCTAATCCAAAAGCTCCATCCATTCATAAATCCTCCAATCTTCAATCTAACACTCCTTCATCTTCAAAGTCTATTTTGGGTCCTTATGTCCCGAAGTCCACCATCCCAATTCCATCGTCCCCTTCTTCTATTTTGGGTCCTAGCTTCCCAAAATCCACACTTTATCCCCCATCCAATTCAAAACACTCTCCCCCACTACTCCACCACCCTTCAAGGTGTGTGGCAATGTTGATCTTCCACAAATTCTTCAAAACCCCATCCATTATCCACCATCCATTTTTCACAATCTCATTCTGTTAGTCCAATCCTTTCCAAATCCTTATCTTCCATCCCCTATCCATTTCATCTCCCCAATTATTGTTACCAACATCTATGAGCATACCTCTAGTTCAAAGAAATACTAAGGGATACTATCTATAGAACTAGATGCTTGAGTCCCCCCTTCCTCCTTTACGCATCTACTATCTTCTATATCCACTCATCCTCATCCTTATCCATCCAAACTATTCTAAAAATTCAAAAAAAAAAGAAAATAAAAAAAAATACAAAAAAAAAATCAGGAAAAAGTAAAAAATCATTTCATCCAATGGTGAAAACCACTTCTTGTGGTGCCTTGGGTAAGTACCATGATGAAAACTTGGCAAACAAGTGTCATGTGTAATCCCCTCATCCCCTTGCACTCTACACTTGGGGGCAAGCTTCATCCGCACAATCCTCTCATCCACCTACACCATATCTAGGTCCATTCTCCTTTCATATCTTTGATCTTGACTATCCTACCCATATCCTCCATCTCATATCCCTCATCCTATCAAAACAAATCCTCCATTCATATCCTATCAAAACAATGTATATGCATGCATGCTTTGGAGCATTCAAGCCTTAATCCTCTACCATCCATAACCGTTACACATTATCCTCCCACCTCATACATCTTTATCCACTATCCTTGCATCCTTAATTCCACTACCCTTTAGTATGGGGCATTGCACTCCTTTGCAGCATAGTCCTTGGATCTCCATCACCCTACCCTCCATCCTTTATTCCTCCATTTCCTATCCATATCCATCCACTTATTCCCTCCATCTCCTATCCAAACAAATCCCCCATCCATCTATCCTCTTACCAATCCTTGGTTCTCCCTTGTCATTGGTTTCATTCAATAAAATCCTATCCATCAATCCACCCCATCCAATCCAATTTATAATCCAATCCTATCTTATCCAATCATATTCTCCATCTCTTCCAATTCAATCATTAATCTCATCACCAATCTGATCCTATTCAATCATCCATCCCCCTTTTCATCCTATCTAATCATTTATCCTTCTTCCAGTCCTATCCAATCCATCAAACCGAGCTTTCCCCATTTACGTGAGCTCTCATTGACGTGTCTAATCCAAGCACCCATCCATACTTTGCTAATCAAATCCAAGTGGCAATCCTCTCATCTGCAGACTTTGCACATCCAGCTTGTCTTTTGTCATCCACCAATCAATCCATCACCTACCCATCGAGATGTATCCTTCCCTAGTCTGACAGTTTATCCAAATCCATGTCCTACTCTTGGTAAGAGATGTCAATTGGTCATGTGCAGGTTGTTTGCATGCTTGAGCTTTTCGCTTTGTTTTTATCTTGTGTCCCAAGACTATACTTGTTCAGGACTGCCTTGATCATCCTATATCTTGGTATGTCTTGGCTGGTGTATAATGGGGCATAGTTTTCATGGCATGATGTGTTTGAAGGTCTTCCTTGTATGAGCCGACAACCCTTCATTAGTGTTTATCAACACTTGCATGATTGTGTACAAGGCATTCCTGTTTGACTGAGTGTCAGTCCACGCCTCGGATCTTCATATCATCCTAGTTCTTATAATCAGTGGTGTAGACTATCCATGTCAATATCAAATCTAGGTTTGCTCTCTATACTTGCTCAACAAGAAATCCAATCCATTTATCATTTCTTTTTCTCATTTCATTCACAACACTCCAACTCATCCTACTTCCCTCTTTCATTATCTCCATCCTTACATCACTTATTCTTTTAATTCCCATTTGAGAGCACACTCGTGTTCTTTGAACCCGCATGTCCTCTCGAGGGGGCATACCACTGCTTCCTCGTCGTCCTTACTCCTCATCATTCTTCCTCATCTCATGACTGGGGCATCATGCTACTAGTCCTTATCCTTTTCTTCATCTCGTGACTGGGGCATCATGCTACTAGTCCTTATCCTTTTCTTCCACTATGTTTTATTCTTCTTTGATATAACATCATTTCACGATGATATATCAAAGAGGGGCAAAATGTAGACACCTAAAATTAATATTTAATTAATTTAAGCCTATCAACATAATTAATTGACTTTAATTATGTTATCCTTATTCCTTTCAGAATCAATTAAATCTAATTTAATTAATCTTGTCACTATTGTCCAATTAATTATTCCCCTATTCCTCTAAAGTCCCCTCCAATAATTATTTCCTCTAAACCCACTCAGTTGATTAATTCTAATTAATTAACCTATTCATGTGATTCCTACAAATCACTTTTCCTAATCTCATTAGCCTAATTAATCCTTCTAGAATCTCTCATAATCATGCTTATCATTATCCCTCAATTTTTAATTCCCACTCATGTCACATCAACATTGAGTCTCTCAAAGAAATTCAAATTTCTTTGAATCCCTCAATGCATCCTTATTTTGGAATTTTTAATTCCTCATATTTGAAATTCAAATTTCTCCCCCCTTTTTCCCAAGGAATTTAATATTCTTGTTTATTTTCCCAAGGCACCCTTGATCCATGCCTTCTATCTAAAACCAATCTCAACCCTTCATGATCAAATCAATCTTGGCCCTCCATTGGCCTCATCCAATCTATAAATTGGACCCTATTCTCCTCACAAAGAATCCACTTCTCATGCATCACCACGCTGCCTATTTCTTCTCTCATCCTCTTCAATATCCTCTATCAAATCCATGCATCCTTAATCTTCTAATCCAAATCCTCCTATACATCACTCAAATCCAATCCAATAATCCACTTACCTTGTTGAGCATTTGGAGAGCATTCCACATCCATCAAGAAGGAGCCCATCCAATCAAGTTGAAGAGAGGCGCTATTCAACTTCACCAAAGGCTCAATTTGAGGGAGAAGGTAAAGGTTTGCAAGGTATAAGCATTATCTTCATATTTTTATGTGGTTTTATGCATGTTTCATGTTTGAATATCTTTTAGTGTTTTGTTTGTGCACTAACCACTTGAATCCACCTTGCTGGCTTCTCCCCTCTTCAAAACCATTAGAATCATATAGTAGAAATATCCATAACTCAACACTTTGAGCAACTTATTTTGATTAAAGTTGATGTACACTATTATAGTGTTGAGATATACATAGTTGAAATGCAGATCAACTAACCCATCTTTCACCTCAACTTGAAAAAAGTTATTTTTAGTTGCATGGACTAATTTTAAATAAAATAATATAGAAAAAAACTATAAACAACCTACAATAACAGTAAATTCCACATACCAAATTTGAAAACATAATCTCATGAAATGAAAGGATTACCTCTTTAATCTTTCTAAAAACTTCTTGTGTAGAAGTCCCATGTTTTGTTATAGTGCACATAACTTCTCTAAAGGATATTAAATTATTCCATTATGCACATCTTTTGGCCACAAATTATTTTTTATGGAATGCATGTTCCCAAATTTGATCACATCCCCTCTCCAAAAGTTACATTTGAAACCAAATAGGATATTGCTCCATTCCTATAGGAACATGAAAAATGGAATCCTCTAAATCCTCGTGTTTGACTCATAGGATGCAACAATTGAACCATGTAATTCTTCAAATAATTTTCCTTATGCCTTTGTTTATTCGATATGAATTTCCTTGTACATGTTGCTAATATGGAAAGTTGAGATTCTACTTTAGCAACTAGTGTATACCCCTTTTATGTGCATTGTTTTCAAAGCAATCATCTTGGGATTCCTCATAATCAAATAGGGTAGCAAATTTCAATGGAAAATACTCAATGCAACTCATTTCAAATACTAAAACATATTAATTTCTTTTATCATGAATAGAAAACCTATTTCTTAGATTCTACAATTTCTTACTATCCACTTGAATGGAGTCCTACTTTTGTGTTGATAAAGTTCAATTATCGTCTCTTATAACATCACACTCTACTAAAAATGTATGTGATAAATTTGAATTAAAAACACAAAACATGATTTGATTACTTTTGCAAACTCATTCAATACCCTTATCATTGTTGCCTCTTGAAAATCATGGACTCTTGTGTCTTGACCTAGGTGGGTCAAATCTTTCTTCCACATGGGATCTTGATATAAATTAGTTTCCAAATCAATGATAAATTGGGACCCTCTATCCAAAAGTTTTCTTGGGAACATAATACTAAATATTGTTATGTTGATTTGAAGGCTTCCATTTATAAAAAATAAGCCTAGGTTGTTTAATGGAAGACATAATTATTTGCTTGCTTGCTTTCATTGTACAACTTGCTACCCATAGATCTTGTCCTTTATCTACGGATAATTCTTTAAGACCGTGTAGTATGCCAAGCATAATACCTTTATCTCCAAAATGGGATTGAATTCCTATAATGCCCCACTAAGGAACCCCAGAGGACAACAACAAACTAACTAAATAAACATAACAATTCTTTAAAAAAAATAAAAAAATACATTAATTACTCATTACGAAATTAATTATTTAAATAATTTCACATGAGGAAGATAAACATTTATCGAAACCAAGTCCTCTTGCAAGTTCCTTAACGTCGCTACCTAAGTAACACTCTAAACAATATCTAAGAATATTAAACCATAATGCAACAATTATAACTCTAGACACCTAAAATTGTCCAATCTAATTAAATAAATATCTTTATTTATTTAATTGTTTTATCCTAATTCTTCTATTAATTAAATAAATCTTTATTTATTTAATTAATTCATTTATCCTCTTCTAGCCTTATTTCTCATTTAAATAAATACTTTTATTTATTTAAATTATCCTTTTCCTAAATTAAATAAATACTTTTATTTATTTAATTGATCCAATTTCTTCTATAAATTAAATAAATCTTTATTTATTTAATTAATTCATTAGCCTTTTCCACCCATGACACATGTCATTCATCTCTTAATTCTTACACTACCTACCCTCTCATTATTTTCTTATTTTCTCTACCTACCCTCTAATCTTAGCTGACCATTTATCTTTTACACCTCTTAATCTTATCCCTCCATTTCTTATAGTGTCTTCTATATAAGGAGATGCTTCCTTCATTATCAACCCCCAACTACGCTTTCGAATTTTCATATGCAATCAAGCCTACTTGTAACCACATTTCCGTTCTTTGTTGAGCTCTTGTGCACACATAAAATCTGAGAGCAAATATATCAAGCAAGATCAATGGAGATAGGAAGAATGGATATCCAAACCCTATTGGACATGCGATGGTATAATCTTTGTGATTTCATTTGATTTGCATTGTCTTAGGTAATCTTCATATGTTATGGTGGATCTTTGTTGTTGTTAGGCTAAGGTTTTGTGGTTGAATTCTATTTAGTCTTTCAATATTGTTGTTTCCATTTTTACCATAAACATTTTGGCATGCCCCATGGGACATGAATTTTTGTTAGATCTGTGTTTTTTGCAGGTTTTCCTAACCATATATTGTTGTTTTGTAAAACAATTTGGAGATTAACCTTGTGCAGCTAGGGTTTTGGACACAAAATTAAGATCTTGGAGAGATTAGATCTGATCTCACAAAGAACTTGGAATTTTTGCAGGTTTGGGACAGTATCAAGAGCTCACAATCCAAAATTCATATTTTTTGGAGGATATTTGAATTTTCTATGAATTTTTATGATTTTTCATAAAAAAAAATAATTGTGAGAGAAATAAGCCATTTTTTCGGATTTTTTCTTATATTTTTGGAAAGCTCTCTGATTTATACATAGGCTCTATTCTTTGTGATTTTAATTTTGATGCAAAATAATTCCTAAAAAATTGGATCTTTAAACATTAGGGTTTTGCATTATTTTGCTCATATCTCACAAACTGCTTGTAATTTTTGCAAGAATTTTAATATACAGGTTTGGAAGGCTATCAAAAGTGTCCAGTAAAAATTTCAGATTTGTTGGATCAATTTTGCATTTTATATGAATTTTATATGAATTTTTTATGATTTTTCATAAAAAAATAATTTTTGAAGCAAATTAGCAATTGTTTTGGATTTTCTTACATTTCTAGAAATGTCTTGAAGTTTTATAGGTGTTCTTTATTTATGATGAATCGGATCTTTGAATTGGTAAAAAAAAAATGCATTCTTGAAGACCCCTATTTCACAAAGTCTTTTGGATCTAAAATTTACCTAACTTGTGTGCGTGCAGGAGAGGTATTATTGCAAAACTACTAACAAATCTTTGTTGCAGTTCGTTCGTACCATGTGGTGGCTGGACCAACTGCATAAACAACTAGATCTACTGATGTTGCTTCAATAGAATCTACTGCATAACTAACTGACTCAAACTCATAATCGACAGAATCAAACTCAGGAATTCTCCTCCTTCTGGGCATATTAGCATTCTTGCAATTGCAGAATGCACCAGAATAATAGAATAATAGGGCTCCTACCCCTCTTCGCCAAACTTTTCGCAAGCAAAGTTCACCATGCAAACAACAGAACTATACTGCAGGCCCATAGAATTTGAGGGAGGGCTATGGCCATCAATCAAGTAAGTATGGGTGACGTGACCATTTGAATGCCTACCACTATTTTTGCAAGGTTTTCTTTTGATTTTTATTGTATGCCTTGTTTTCATAGATTAGCAAACACTTCAATTGGTGCACTAAAATTGAACTAGTGTCTTTTGTGTCTTGGGCAATAGGCTCTTTTGTGTTAATCTTTAGAGGGTTTGCCTCCCCGTGTGGTCATTAGGACTATTAGTGAGGAGTGAACGACCCAAGTGGTAGCGAGGAAAACCCACCTCTTCCAAACCACTATAAATAATTGTATCCATGGTGAAAGCTATGGGTAACGCGTGTTGATTAGTTCATACTGACACTATGTCTCCCCATAAACCCATTTGATCAAATTTATTTGATCATTTATAGGGCGTAACCCCTACCGACTGGGAGTCTTCTATATTTGCAGAGATGAAAGTTTCACATGTATGGCCACACAAGCAGATGCCCTTACTAGCACCTTTTTGTTTTAGAAAGCCAAAATCCTTCTAGTTGTTGGGGCAGGAGGTCGGACCTTTAGAGAGGCCCACACACATACGGTTCTTAGTAGATATACAAAGTTCGCCATGGGGAGTTTTCATGGGGACTGATGCTTGGCTACCACAGAGAAGTGAGTGTTGAGGGTGGAGCCAGTGGGGTCAAACATCTAAGTATCCACTCTGAATAGTGTAGCCTTGGGGGAAACCCCATGTGGGATCAACAACTATTGTCCTGGTCAGCCATAAGAATTGTGCTTGTCTTCTTTTGAACATTCAAACATTCAAGACCAAACATCATAACATTGTGTCTTTTGTGTCTTCAAGTGTATGCAAAACATTTTTACATCAAACAACACACTTTTCTTTGAGTCATTTTGAGTCTAAACACTTGCAAACATTGAGTCCTCACCAATATTGTGTCCTCTTGTCACGAAAAATAGTCAAAAATTCAGATTTGATCACAACAAACAACTTCACAAATTGGAAAAATTTACAGTCCAACAAACAGTAGCAATCAATTTCAGAATTCTTGAGCTTCCTAGGTTATTTCTCCAAGTTTTCATCTAGCATTCAACTTATCTTTAGGTCTCACAAAGTCCATCATTGCTTTACATCTTGCATTACATTCACATTTGTCTAAACTTGAATTAAAAGGTCACTTGCTTGTCCTCATCTTTCTTTGTCAACACACTACATACAACAACATTTTGCTAAGTGGTCCCTCATCAAGGTCTATCACCTTTGGGTCTCATTTGGTCTTACTTAGAGTCAAGGTCAACTTACCTCATCAAAAGAAACTATCATCTCTTTGGAAGCCACACCTACTCTACTACATACATACTTGGTCTTACACTTTGGACATTCCAAGTACACCTCAGAATTCATTTACATTTCATCAAACTCTTGGTCTTCCATACTCTTTTCCATTTTCATCTAGTCTCAAACACCTTGGTCAAGATCTAGTTCATGGTTGAAACCCATTCCCAAAAATCTAGGAGAGAAGCTAAAGAGGCTCAAGAGTCCGCAAACATGAGTGCCTATGAGTATGATAATGATGTCTTTTTTCAATTCTGATCATACCACATTACCAGACATGGACGCTTATAGAAATATTTGAAATTTTGAGAACATGGATAACACAAACAACAATGATACACACAATGACAATATGAACAACTTTTTCGTACATTCGGCAGAAGTGGAAGACTCCATTATGGATCCCTATTTTAATCGATTGGTTGAGGAAATAATGAGGAGAGATAGACAATATTTTCTACAAGTAATGGCGCAAAGTGGAGCCAAGATCCCTCATGATTTTGACATGTCTCAAATAATGGAAAATCAACCTTTGCAACAACCTCACCTCAACATGGATCAAAGGAGGCCTAATAGTGGAGGCAATATAGGACCACATATTGTTCATGAATCACCATCATCTTTGTTTCAAAAACCTGAGGTCCTACATACACATGGTCAAGCATATGATACTCACCTTCACAGACCATTATGGAAGTCTTATGCAGTAAAGTATACTCAATGACATATCAATGCTAAGGACCAACCACCAAAGCATTTGGATATTCAAAGGCATGCTCAAAATCAAGACATAAGGAAACCCTGTGTCAAATTTGGGGGCAACACACTAGAACAAACTCATGACGTGCCTGTAGAGTATGGTATACATGGATAAAACAAATATTCCATTCCTCATTGTGACTCTATACCAAGTGGTCCTTATACGCAGCATCATTATAGACCTCCTCCATATGAACATGTGTATGATCAATACCATCCATATATGCAACATGCTCCTCCTCCACCCGGTGGTTCAGGCATGGGGTATGGTCCAAGAAGTCGGTCTCCACCCAAGAACAATTTGGAACAACAAATTAAAGACTTACAAAAGAAAATGGAGGATATAAATACACCAAAGCCAACTTACACAATGAGAGACATATGTCCCTATCCATTTGACAAAAGCATTCCAATGCCTCCTTTTCCTACACATTTCCTGACAACTAAGTTCGATAAGTACAAAGGCAAAGGAGATCCTAAGGCACATATAAGACAATTTTTCATAGCTTTCATTGAGGTAGCAGCATAAGAGACATATTTGATGAGATTATTCCCACAAAGTTCAGGTGATCAAGCTATGGAATGGTTCTCCCAACTCCCACCTGGAATTAAGTCATGGGGTGATTTAGCAGAGGCTTTTATCCAACATTTCTCATACAACATAGAGACAAATATATTAGTCACCACTTTGTGCAACACCAATCAAAAGGATGGAGAATCTTTTTCATCATTTTTACAATGATGGAGGAATTTAGCCAGCAGATGCTCTTGTGAAATTCCACAAAAACAAATGGTAGAGATGTTCATCTAGAATGTCAACAAAGACATTGGTTATGACTTAAGAAAAGCTTATTTGTCCACCTTCAAGGATGTCATTGAAAAGGGCTTAGCAACAGAAAAAGTCTTAATTGAGCAAGGCATCGTCAAAATATTCAAAGAAAATAAAGATGACTTTAAAGGAAAAGACAAGCCATGATTTTGGAACAAAAACAAAAACACAGTCAATGATGGCATTGTCGATGCAAATACAGTGCGACCTAAAATCATTTTTTCTGGATCAAGCTCTGCAAACAACCAAGTGAATACTCAAACAACTTCCAAACCATGAAGGAAATACACCCCATTGGGAGAACCACTTGAGTCAACTTTCAAGAAGCTAGTGGCAAACAAAATAATAACAATTTCAGATATGCCTCCATATGAGCCAAAGGTCAAACCAACTTGGTGGAATGATGATGAATACTGTGAATATCACAAGAGAAAAGGCCATAATACAGGAAATTGTCATCGACTAAAGAACATCATATACAAGATCTTATTGATAGAGGAGACATTGAGATCGAAGGACACTCATCTAACCAAGAACATGAAATATTTAAAGAACCATTCCCAAAACATGACAAGGGAAAATCCAAAGCCACAGATGAGCAGACCAACTATACTAGAGCATCTTATAACTATGATTCAACTGTTAATCACATTTCGATGGACAATTATGTCTCCACCATTATTATAAAGGACAAAACGCCTGAAAATTATGCCCAAAGACCCAAAATTGTCCTAAAAGGAATTGGATCTTCTTCTGAACCTACCTTTGAATGTAATGTTACAACTCGTTGAGGTAAGGTCACTTTGCAAGGTGTTCCAGCTAAAACCACTACTTTCTCATCAACTAAACCTGAGTATGACCTTGTAGAATAGTTAGGGAAGACACCCGCGCTTATGTCCATCCTTGAATTGTTACGCATATCCCCTGCACATAAAGCCATTCTTGACAAAACTTTGAGAGACACTTCCATCCCCACTGATCTAAATGTGGACCAGTTTCAAGCCATGGTGGGATACCTTTCCGTTCCATATTCCCTTACATTTACAGAAGCTGACGATGCATTCGTAACCCAGCCACATAATGCACCTTTACACATTGAAGCCTTCCTACACAAACATCGAATAAAATGAGTCCTAATAGATGGAGGAGCTAGTCTCAATATATGTACTTTGAACACAATAATACAATTGGGATATTTTGAAAAATTTGTGAATGCTACAAACAAAATTACCATCAAGGCATATGATGATGAAGAGCGCTCATCCAAAGGCACGGTCACCTTACCTCTCAGAGTAGGGCCAGTTACGAAGGATATGGTTTGTCAATTCCTTGATCTAGATCTCACATACAACATACTCTTGGGATGTCCATGGATTCATGAAATGAGAGTTGTTCCATAAACATATCATCAATGTATCAATTTTTCACACAATGGAGTTGAAGTGACCGTTAAAGGTGATCAAAATCAGTTTATATATTGCAATAACCTGCAACATAGATCAGAAATAACAATACCAGTCAATCGAGAAGTTGTTCCATCTTCAACATATGTGGACCCACAATCATTGAAAGCCTCTACATCAAAATAAACAGAGCTCAAAGAAAAATTCAAGGTTAAAGACCTGGGATGTGGTGAGTATATCTTTCATGTTGATCAACTCCCACTATCTCCTAAGACATTCAGTTGACAGGAACAAACCTACAAATAATTTTCAATGCCAAGGAATTAGGTACGAAGAACCTAGTGTTGTGGCTACTAAGTCTGAAAGCAAATCTCCTCTAGTGGTGCAAGCAACTCTTGATATCAATGGTCCTAAGAGTGGTTCCAACAAAGAATCTATTGAGCGTATCGCCAGCCCTCTTGAGAACTTACATAGCTTTACCATTTCATCCACTCATTCCATTTCCACTCCACTTCCAGACTTGGATCAACAAGAATCACAAAAGCCCTTACTAATTGGGGATCAAAAATCAAGCTTTGAAAAGAAAAATCTAAAAGTCAAAAATAAAGAAAAGTCCTTTAGTCCAAATCAAAATCAAAAGCTATTGGACTCTGCAAAAATCAAAGTCAAGGATAAAATTCCTATGAAGCAAAAATAACAAGAGTTGATCTCCCCTAATATCAAAATAACTGGGGGCAAAAGTTCTACAATTTTTAAGTCAAAAAACATACTTGTTGATCCTAAGTCTCCATCATGCTATCCTACTTTCACTTCTTTTCGCAATCATAAGCCTTCATCACTCATCCACTTGTTCCACACATCCTTTCCCTTCTAGTGATACATCATGGACCTTTAATGGAGCTTCCTCCAGGGACTTTGTTATCAAGGATGCCCAAACTTCTTTAGGTGACACGCATATGGGCCTATGTAGTTCACACTCTAGTAATTTTGCCTTAGTTCCTTCATCAAGGAAGACAATCACTCAAGATACACATCATTCAGTCAAGGAGCGACACAACTACAATCATAAGGTTAAGCCTCATACACTTGAGGTGGGTGACTTAGTTCTCAAGGAACATCCTAAAAATCAGCAAGACAGACAGAAGAAGGACAAGTTCGAACCAAATTGTCTTGGTCCCTACATCATCACAACAATCTATGGATCAGGTGCATATCATCTTTCGACACCATATGGAGAACCTTTGGAGGATCCTATCAACAACATGCACCTTCATAGGCTTTGCACATAGCTCTTTAGAATATCCTAATTCAAAAATTAAAAAAACTACAAAAAACTACAAAAAAAACTAAAAAGAAATAAATTCATCCAACGGTGAAAACCACTTCGGTGGCGCCCTGGGCAAGTACCATGGTGAAAATCGGGTCACCGACGCCATGTGTAGAGACATTGCTCCTCCCTCCTTGAGGATTCAACCTCATCCTTTCACTTTGCACACACTCATAGCCTATCCATCCATAATAAACTTACCCATTTCCATCACGACTTGTTATTGATCTACCTAAGATTGGTTAGCCATTCATAATAATCCCTCTTTTTCACCCCTTTTCATCCATAATAAATCAGCTCCTATCTGTGGCTAAGGCAAAATGCTAAGTCTAGTGATGGGCATGGAACTGAGAGCATCACACATTTTGAGGAGTACAATTTCTTCCAGTTTCTCTAGTCTATCCGCTCACAATCCACAATAAAGCAACACTTGCATCGCCAATCCGCAATAAAGTTTCATCTTCTCCGTAATAAAGTATCAGTTGCATAGATTCAGTTAGTTTCAGATGAGACACAACAACAACAATGGGCTTCAACAAATCAAATCTTTCAATAGACTCAAACAATATTATGGTTCAATGATATCTATCCTTTTGCGAAAGTAAACATTGTGACCACAATCAAATAGACTTATACAAGTGACAAGAGACACTAAACTTGAGGACTACAGTGAATGTTGGTGTCAAGTCTGGTTTTCTTTTGATTTTATCTTTTGGTGACATGTCTTTTAGCTTTTCCAGGATGTCTCTGACTAGAGATTTTATCTCCAAGATGTCTTTGACTAGAAAGGCAAGGATGGGGTATCATCACCTATTTCTTTGCTATCTGTGGATTGTCTCTTAGTAATTCTATGGCTTGTCCAAGGATACAAGGACACTTTGAGTCTAGTGTAAACTGGGGCATTCTTTGTTTGCGATTGTTCGATCTCCATGCAAACAGATACAATGACTTTCTAGGTCCAACATATATCTGGATTGTCATAACCTATTTGCCATAATAAAGCTCAATGATGATAATGCACGAGAAGCTCTTTCACTTTCATATCTTCTATCTTCTATCCCCCTTTCTTGATTGATCTTCATCATCCTTGAGTCCGTGTAGCCTGCTATCACATGATTGAGTATAATGACATGCCAAAAATATTTGCATTTCATGTAGTTTGCACCCACATTACCACATATTAGCATTTCATACATATAGATATCAATATTACATCACATCCTGCACACAACACGTGTTACCACATTTTACATTTTCATCATGTAAATAGTCATTTGCATTATCATATTCATCTGCATTTCATACATTCACATTTGCATTTGCATAACATATTTAAAAACATAAAAGAACAAAAATATTGCATTTCATCATGTACATATTTGCATCCATATCATAAGCATCACATAGATACATGAATCACATAGAAACATCACATAGGTACACATGCATATAGTTGCTGCAAGGATGAATCATCTCATATATATATATCAAAATCATAAGTGTCACGATACAATGATGTCAAAATACATATGGCTACAAAATTACCCGAAGGTGTCTACATCATCATACAAAAAAGGTACAAAAACTGATACATAGGGAGCCCTCTAAGGCTATGATGAACTCCCTCCCTCAGAGCCAACTGACCTCGATGGAGTTTGAGCCCTGGAAGTCCCTGCCCGAGGATCATCTTTCCTGCCCCCTCTATCTCATGGTGGTGGAGGACCCATGACCCCACCGCTAGACGCCTATCTCCTGTCTCTCCCTCTAGTGGTCGTCATCACCTATGATGGTCTCCGGAAGCTCCTAGCCCATTGATCTGGTGGCACCACTCCATAATATAGGTCTCTCTAGTAGGCTATCTCCTCCCCTTCCCATAGAACATAGGTGTATCCTGCCCTTATGTCCTCTATTGTCTGTCTCCCTGCCCTTAGTGTTGTCTCAACCTCTGTATAGCGCTGAATAGCCTGATTCCTCTCTCGCTCAGTGTCCCTTAGCTATCTCTTGAGCCTAGCTGTATCCCTCTCCAGATCCTGGATCTCATCTACCTATCCCTAGGAGATCTCCCTCAAGGATAGTAGCTCATCCTTCTCCTCTCCTCTCCCCTCACCCTGTCCCTGTGGTTGATCCTGTGGTTTCTCCTATCCATGTCCGGCCCTCATCTCCAGTCCTGGATCCTGAAACACTCATCTCAGTGCATCCCTGTCTCCGTCTCAATCGTAAGGAACCAACTCCCCATCGATCGGTATCCGCAGTATCCTATATACATCCTCTATGGTGACTGTCATCTCACCCATCGACAAATGAAACATACATGTCTCTGAGTGCCATCTCTAAGCTAATGCAGTTAGCAACCCCATGTTCGCCTGAAACTCAGGCACATGCAAAATATATCGCAGTCCCATGACCTCCACTGCTTCTCTATCCTCGAATGTCAGCTCTGCTCGTAAACTCTGAGTCGAAGGGAATCTCTCCCTCGACTCCAGCATAGGTAAGTCCTCCTACAGTCAAACAAATCAACTATGTCAATCCTAGTGGCATTCCCTGTTCATCACAAAGTGTTGCTTTTTATCTTAGTGCTTATATCTATCATATGGCAGTCTATCCTAGTGGTACTCCTTGTTCATCACAAAGTGTTGCTTCCTATCCTAGTGGCATTCCCTGTTCATCACAAAGTGTTGCTTCCTTTCCTAGTAGTACTCCCTGTTCATCACAAAGTGCCTCGATCTCTCCTATCCTAGGGCCTCTGCTTGAGTGTATCCTCTTGAGTAGTTCCCTGATTGGCAACGTATGTTCTATCACAAAATTGTCAATTTGAGCCCTATCTGCCATCCTAGTCTTTCCTAGAGGATCTTCTTGAGTGTATCCTTTCAGCAGCTTATCCAATCGACAAAGTATGTTTATCACAAAACTGTCGATTTGACCTTGAAGACATAAACGCCTATTCATGACACAAACACGCTTAAATACTTCACAAACATTTATGCATTTCACAGACGCGTCTGAAACACACAGACATGCCTATCCTGCACAAACACGCCTGAAATACACAGACACGCTTGCATCTAATACAAACGCTACTGGAATCGTAGATGCTCCCGACACGAACCCAGACGCGCCTGGCACCAACATAGACGTGCCTTAACATTTTCCCCCCCGCTTGACATTTTTCTCAACATTCCTAAAGCACATTTATTACATTACCTAGCATGCATTTATGACAACAATTAATGCAACAAGGTACAAGGAGGTTTTGTGGTACTCACTAGCTCTCCTGCATCTGCTAGCCTCTGATATCGGCGAACACAATCGAATCTATGCACCAATGCCATCATTGTTGACTGCTCTCTGCTCTCTCTACACTCTGATCTCTTAGATGTGTGGATGACAATGAGGATGTTTTCCCTCGTAATCTATCTTATAGACTACCCTAGCCCTAGTCTCCCATGTCAGTCTTCTTTATCCCGTGACTTTGTCACTCTATCCTATCTTGTCAGTCCTTTCTCACATTTCTTTCTTATCGAGAGATTGTCTGTGATCTTTTCAGACATTTTCATCCAATCTCTCGAGGGGGCATATCATTCCCATCTTGGGGCAACTTTGTATCAGTTCATCTTATCTTCTTTGAAACAACGCGACAAGCTGCATTGTCTCGAAGAGGGGCAAAATGTAGACACCTAAAATTGTCCAGTCTAATTAAATAAATATCTTTATTTATTTAATTGTTTTATCCTAATTCTTCTATTAATTAAATAAATCTTTATTTATTTAATTAATTCATTTATCCTCTTCTAGCCTTATTTATCATTTAAATAGATACTTTTATTTATTTAAATTATCCTTTTCTTAAATTAAATGAATACTTTATTTATTTAATTGATCCCATTTCCTCTATTAATTAAATAAATCTTTATTTATTTAATTAATTCATTAGCCTTTTCCACCCATGACACATGTCATTCATCTCGTAATTCCTACACTACCTACCCTCTCATTATTTTCTTATTTTCTCTACCTACCCTCTAATCTTAGCTGACCATTTATCGTTTACACCTCTTAATCTTATCCCTCCATTTCTTATAGTGTCTTCTATATAAGGAGATGCTTCCTTCATTATCAACCCCCAACTATGCTTTCGAATTTTCATATGCGATCAAGCCTACTTGTAACCACATTTTCGTTCTTTGTTGAGCTCTTGTGCACACATAAAATTTGAGAGCAAATATCTCAAGCAAGATCAATGGAAATAGGAAGAATGGAGATCCAAACCCTATTGGACATGTGATGGTATAATCTTTGTGATTTCATTTGATTTGCATTGTCTTAGGTAATCTTCATATGTTATGGTGGATCTTTGTTGTTGTTAGGCTAGGGTTTTGTGGTTGAATTCTATTTAGTCTTTCAATATTATTGTTTCCATTTTTACCATAAACAATAACATTATGAAAAGTAGATACATTCACATCTAAAGCTGGGTTCATTTTAAAACACCGAATGAAGTGTTCCTATGATAATATTTAACATAGAATATGATTAACCATCCATCCATAAAAGAGTAGCCACTACTAACACCACACTACTTAAACATTACTCAAAGATTACATAAATTTTCAACTACATTAACTAATATTACATCAACCTCCATAAGGAGTGTCCAATATATAAGAATAAGGTTACATTTACAGTAATATCCAAGTTACATAAAACTTTTTAATACATCACTAAATCATCTACAAAAAGAAATGTGAGAAGCTGGAAAGAAGATACAAGATCCATCTAATGCACATGAATGTGACCATTGGTTCGCAATGGAGGTAGGGAACAACCTCCCAACCATGTGGAACCATTAGGTCCACCCCACCATGCTTTGGAGATAGACACAAGGCCCCACACAACACAAGAAAACTAGGCTGACAAGACCAACCTCCAAGAATATACAAGAGACACAAATGGACAAACACGACTAACCACAAGGTTTTACTAGAGGCTTCTAACATGATCACTTAGGATAGGGCTCTAAGATATAGTTAGGGAAGAGTGTCATCACATAACCCCAACATTGGTTATCCTATCTAGCCTCTCTAGGCCCCGACCCCCATTTGAGAACTCATGTGGAACCGAACACTACTTTCATGAAGACAAGGATGTTCGATCATGCCAGCTCAACATCCCCAGGATGAACAAGCCTTCCTGATCCCATCCTTAGTTTGTACAAGAACTAAGGCCATGGGTGAGGCATCACAATTATCTTGTTAATGCGTGTTTATCCCTGTGGTTCATTTATTAGGTTATCACTTGTTAATGAAACTCACAATGGGTTATCCTAGCTAATTGATTTAGGGCCTCGACCCCCATTGAGAGCCACTCCCCCTAACTTGCACCCATACAACTCTAACCTAGGGCTTAATTACAAGGAATTGTAGGAATTCACAATACAAATCTACCAAATAATTCATACATGAATCATGATCTAAAAATTGAATCAGATATTCACATAAAGCCTTCCTAACCATATCCAAATAGATACACCAATGAAGGTTCCTCAAATGCAATAATAACTAAACATACATACTACCAATCATAGAGTAACGTATGTAGATAAAAATGAACTCAAATAAGACTCTACTAACCTCCAAATACAAATATAACAATGAACAACCCCAAGACAAGCCTGTGAAAACCACCCGAACTCCTGAAACTGAAAAACATGACAAAACTAACTCAAAACCTAAACTTGCATATATGAACACTGAATTTATGCATATGACCACTAATTATATGCATATGCTCAAGTTTTGTACACATAAGATCATTAGTTCTACGTATTTGTGCTTTGTACCCACACATTTGAACTAGAGACCGAGTAGATGAAACAAGGAGAACTTGGAAGGCACAACATACCAACAATCAAACCCTGGAAGTGAAAACAGATAAAGACCCATTTGATATGGATTTGTTTCTCTTCTATAAATTTAATTAATTGTACCGCAAGACAATAAAAAGTGGTTACAAGACTCACAAAATAAATAAAAAACAACCCCTTAGAAACTCCATTTGGAGAAGGCTTCACAACATAAACTTAACTCTCAAAACCAAAAGAATCAATCACACTCAAACCTCATAGAAATACACTAAATACACCATTTCTTTCTACCAAAATCAATCAAAACAAATTTCACTCATTTGCATAAAAACCCTAAACCAATCTATAGAAATCCATTAAGAAGGAGAAGAAATTCGATGCCATTTCCAACACAAATACAACCAACAACCAAAACAATATCAAACCACATTTCTAAGCACTGAAAACATTTCTTTTATTTTCCAATACAAAGAGAATTCATTTAGAAATTATGGGTATCAAACCCTACCTTGAATCCTATAGAGACAACAAGAAAATAAGAAGAAAGAAGAAGACCAAAGCACAAAAGCTAACCACACACAACCAAAAGCTCTTCCAAACAAAAATCAAGGCATAAACAACAAAAAAATTCTAACAATATCTTCAATCAACCATCCCAATAAAACTCCAAAATAATCCCTCTCCAAATTTGAACAAATACAAAGAAAAAATATTTTCCCCAAAAGGTCTCTCTCACAAATGCAAATCAATCTCAAAAAACTTTAGCAAAAGTCCCTTGAAATGAACAACATTCTTCCCTCTAAAAACCCAAGATAAACCAATAAAATTCCTTCACAAAAGTCATCTAAGGGAATGCCAGCCAACTCTAAAAAATAAACTTAATAAAATACTCATACAATGAATAACTAAGTTCCCATAAAAAAAAAATAATAAAATAACATAACCAGAATATAAATATCATTACCTCTCCAAAGTAAAATCACAATTAAAACAATATATATTAATTTTACCATCATCATATAATACTTACATAACAATAGTTTCATAATTAATAGTAATATAAGTGAATTTATAACATATAGTTATATGATTATTTTAATAGAAATACTAATAATCATAAGTACTCACATTTAAATAATATTATCCACTCATAACATAATCAAAATATCACAGAAGAAAGTATAAGACATAACCAAGATAAAACCATCTATCACATGAACATGACAACTAACTCATGGATTCAAATATTGCTTTTATGACAATTCGAACAGGTAGACTCAAGACCATAGGTGATTGTCCTAGTATGGGACAATGATTAGGGCTAAGTCAACTTGGGCCTATATGCTATCTGTATTACCACCATCGGGGATTGTTAGGCACGCTCAAAATTGTGTAGCCAGGTGGATTCGATGCTTAGTACTTGCATCAAAACAAAACACAAAACATCTACACACATACACATCCATATACACATCTAGCAAATAGGATTAGTAGTTCCACAAACATTCCTCATATATAATCATCCGAACATATGTTAGTACATCATAAACTATCATAAACATATTACATCATCTAACATATAATTACCAAGACATCATAAACATGAAACCCTAATATCATCAGTATGACATCATAAGAATAAACCATTAAAATCAATAACATGTCCTGAAACATAGAGATGTCATGAATAATCCATCAACATGAACCAGCTAAATATGTCCACACACACAAGTCCAAAGAAAGTCACTCACACAAAGAATCAATCATGAGTCCATCAGAAACAAGATAGGAATCAAACATGGAAGGGTACTACAATTCCAAGGAGTAATTCATGAATTGCAAACATCAAACTTCAACATCTACGTTAGAATTCACAAAACAACATTGCTGATTTTTCCTTCTTTTTTTTTTCCCCATGCAAGAGTTGAAGAATTCAATAAAGACTTAAAATCCTTCATCCTCTTTCCCATTTCTAGTAAACTTTGTTTGTTGATATATATATTGGGCTGACATAGGAAGAGGAAACAAATTTGAAAATTGAGAATCATTTCCACACATCAAGCTACCCACTAAGAATTCATTCTCATATGTGGAATTGTCAATTGTGGAGACACCATCATGAAGGGCTATAATCGACATGCTTATCCACCTTTTCCATGATCATTTAGATGTTCTCTACACTTTCCATCTTAAAATCAATCACTGGCACGCCATCTGTACACACAAAAGAAAATACACGTCTCCTCATATGGATCACCTCACATCCAACTATCAAGGCCTTTCCTTTCTCACATTTATCATGATTTTGCTAATTTAAGCAATCATCATATCTCAATGAAACATATTTCTTTATCAAATAGGTCTTAACTTTAACTTGTGTATTGGGTATGTCCAAGACATTTATATCCCACAACATCATCCGTGAGATATTTTACAATTATGAAGAATAATTTCCCTTCCACTTTATATATCATATTGTTGAGTTGATTCCTCATTCACTTCCTTGCTACACATATTTTCTTCATGTGATACCTTATTAAAGGTCACTAAAATATTTACCTAGAACATCCAATTTGGGGTTCCTCTTCCTCTTTGGAGCTGATTTAGACTTTGGTTTAATCTTTTCTTTCTTGATATTTTGTGGTTCTATTGCAACCAAATCACCTCTTCCAATTCTAAGGTCTTTTTGGGGTCTTTATCATTGATCTGTTCAATGATATTTTGTGACTCCACCTTCAATTGTTCTTTCTATTCCCTGATTTTGGTATCCTAATTTAGTTGATCTTCTTCCATTATTCTTTTTGGATAATATTTATAAAACGGTATTTCAAATCTTTTCTCTGAAAATTACTACTCAATTTTTTTGATCATCTCTCCTTCTTAGAGAATTTCTTTCTCAGTAAGCTCTGCATATTCATAAAATGTATGGGCTACCTTATAAATGATATATTTTATCAAATGTTCATCAAATCAATTAGATATCACCACAATACTAAATTTATTATTAGTTTTCAAAGTTTTATATAGAAATAAAGGCCTATCACATGAAATTACAACATGCATAAAAATTTGAAACCCAAACTAATCTTCTACAAAAAAACTACAACAAACAAGGAAAACTATTGAGTGTAGTACACTAAAAAAGCCTAAAAAAGCACAAAAAACCCCTCTAGATTGATATAAAATGATCTCGATATCCATAAGAGTGTATCACACACATATAAAAATCATATTTAAATATACAAAAAAACAAATAACAAAATGAAATCCCATACCTAACACTTAGAAATAATACAAATCACACACTGTGAACACACAAATTTGGAAACCCACAAAACTGCAACTTCTTCAACACATTGGCAACCTTTGGTTGAGATTGATTGTAGAAACCTAAGGCCTCCCATTCTTAGATAACTTGAAAACCATGAACATCCTATCCATGAGCCTTTTACTTCAATGGTTTATTGGCCACTAAAGGGTTCACACACATTTTGCTCTGTGAGATAAAATGAAAGATATCAGATTGTGAGAAAATGAATGAATTTTTATATTTTATATGTTGCATACCCAAAAACCCCAATGCTATGATTTGGAAGGGAAAATCAATTTGAATTGGGAATTGGGTCCTACTTGATAACTCTCTGTCAAACATGATAATTTGTCTATTTCTTGATGATGCTTCAATAAATGCAAAAAATAAATCTAATTGACCCCAGAGGAATTCAATGCCCCTCTTGTGCTGATACCAATAAAATAATATTAAATTTAATAATTATTTGTCCAAGGGATGTAAATTAATCTTGGACAATATAAATACTAAATAAATGATTTCTCCCAATATATCCCATCACAATTGAGTTACTACTTTTGGTCAATGGGGATTTACTATTTTTAGTAAGTTTTATTTTTGGAAAAAGGGACATGACAACATCACATTCAATTTACACTAATTGAGAGGACTAAAAGTTATTTAAAAAAAATACAAAATGTTAAAAATAGAGATAAAGCAATGTATGTATGGTGACCTCACATTCCATTTACAACCATACAAAGGACCAATGTTGATTCATAAATATACATAAACCGAAAAAATAGAGCCAAAACAATGGATGATGACGTTAGCTTCCATTTAAAGCCATACAGAGGAGTGAAGTGAACAAATGCCTTTTAGAAAAGCAAAAAAAATATTGAAAAGTTAAATAAATTCTAGTTCATTGCCTTGGAGAGGTTTAACAACCTCATCTCCAAACACATACACATTCCCCTCATGTTGGCATCAAGAAATTGCTTGGAAGCCATGACAAAAGGTGAGTGGAAGTGATCATGTTCTAGTCCCAAACCATGAAGAAGAGTCAATAAAGAAGTGTCAATGAAAGTTTAACGCTACAATACACAACATTGAAGGTTCCATCATTTCAAGACCTAGTGCCATCTTGAACACTGAACAATGAAATTCAAGGGAGACAATTGAGTGTGAGATGACATGGGATAAAGGATACCATTTTCGAATTAAATGGCCATCCACTATTTGATCTTGCAACATGGTGTACACATATGAGGTATGTTGACCTTTGCCACCAGGAATCTGCATGATCTACCCTCGATCAACATTGAAAATTGAAATAAATTGTGGGGCCTCCTCTTCATGTCATCCTCCACGTGGTTGTTGTGTAAGATAATCCTATAAAGAAGATTTTTATGTTCACTACATCATTGCATACGTGGTGGTTTAAAAATAACTGATCTTCATCTCATGTGACACTCCACATAAATCCCACAAGATAGGATGCCTTGTTGTGAGAGTCTCTCCCTTAGATAAAACTTCTTGCCATCCTCCTAAAAATTCAAAATGTAGCATGCCCCACTAAGGCTGGGGTCCCATGAAGGGGGCTTTAAGAACAATTTTAAGGAGTGGGAGGTCCCATAAAATCAAAACAATTTTTTATAGGATTAATTGGAATCTTTTCATGAAAAATAGTAGCCTCTACATTTGAAGGCTACGAATTTGAGTGGGTGCAAATGGTGGGGGGCTAGAAATTGCACACTAACTTTTTTCCACCACTTGTTAATCTTTGAAGTTTTTCATTTTTATCAATTAATTTTTTTATTTATTCACGTGAATTAAATATGTTAAATAAAAAAATTCACAAGACCACCAACATCTATGAATTTTGGAAACATTCTTAAATCTAGAATAAACTACAAAATTCATGAAACGACCCACTTTAAAATAATCTTAAAAAATTTCAACACAACCTGAATTTTTTTTAAGAAGTGCCCTCATAACACACCAGCCTAAGTGATCCTTTTGAAATGTGACCTACAAAACATGAGGGGTAAACGGTCAAGACGGCAAATAAACATTTTACTTCAAACGGGACGGCTGGCAAGTATGAACGCACCAAATATCCAAAATTGCTATAAAATACATTACAACCATCATATGTCTTCTCTTTGTTTCCTCCTTGGGAGGAAGACAGTCAGGGTTCAGGGTACTTCTATAATCGACTCTGGGAGCATTACACTTGTGTAGATAATTGAAGGATTTTGTTGAACTCAGATTAAGAAATCATGGCGGCACCCGAAGGACCTGTTTGTTATCAAGGAGTTGTCAGACAATCTGCAGCTTTTCGACTAATGAAACAAATGGTAAGTCATTTTCTCCGCTTTACATAGTACACGAAATACTTACTAGAAGCAAAGTATGATAAGGAATTGAGAAATTTACAGAAAGAAATTATTTTCGCTCCATTTCAAGTTTTAGGGTTTTAGTGCCAAAACCCTAATTTTGAAGGGCGTACAGTAGCATTCGAAAATGATAGCTATACAATAAATAAACAGAATTTTGAGAGGACATTTTACCTACGTTTTGTCCAGCGACTGGATCAATTCACATGGGAAGATCGATTTACAGTTTTGGAGCTATAACTGCTTAATTATATAACTACATTCCTATATGAAATCATTAGTCAAGACAATCATAGAAATGTTCTTATAAACACTCAAACACATTGTTATATGTTAGTCAGATTTGGTCTGAAGGACTTTAAAGGTAATCTTACCATACCATATGGTATGAGATTAGAATTTTTCATCACGTAATGCCTACTGGATACGAGCTCACAATACATACCCTAAATTTATATAATAATTACTAATTGTTTAAGACAAGCTTTTTGTAAACTAAAGATCCAGAGTCTATATTTTGAGTCACTCTTGTTCATCCATCATCAGTATCAAGCATCTGATCCGGAGTGTTGATTTTCAAAGTCTCTGTACTTGTCTTTTTACAGAAATTTTGGCTTCAACTATTGCGTAAAATGTCTATAAATTGCCAATGCTTTCTACTAGGTGTTCTCTTATAGCTCCCTCATATTTAATTTGTGGATATTTTCCAGTCCGTTGAGCTTTTAATATTTTGAAATGATCACACGAAGTCCCCTATAATGCATCATCATTCTAAGATCACCATGGGTGTACAATTGGATTCTATTAAGCCAAATATTTTTGTGTATTATAGCCTGTATTATAGCAGCTGCATTAATGGCTTAAGGGGCTTAAATTTTGGTCATCATAATGGCAATTGCTTCAACTCACATATAGCAGAGTGTTACTTAAAATCCCAAATTCACAGACTAAAAAAAACCAGAAACATAAATCACATGCATTGAGCTCTCATTCAAGATTACCTCAATCAACAGAAATTATGTCCATAAGATTCACTTCTAGAATTTTTTTTACGGATTCAGCCGTATCTGCTTCACTTAATGCTGAAGTTAAACACCTCTTGTGAGTGGATAATTTACATTTCTCTCTTAAATAGAAGAACCTATTTACATTTTCTAATTAGTTTCTAAAATCAGATGCTGCCTTTATAGTCTTCCCTACCTCTCCAGTCCTACTTTATAATGAACTTTATTACACTTCAATCCCTACATTAGCAACCTGTGTGTATGTATAGAAATTACACTTGCTATTGTGTATCTTTTCTCAATATCACTAACAACAATTTTTGATGGTTTGCAAGGGCATTGAAGGTAGCAATCTTTTACTACTTGACCGTTGTTTGTATAGATTTTGTAGAGTGCATAATACTTTTACATATTTATTTAATTATCCCATGTTGACTATGCATAGGACAAGTTTGCTTAGGTGTTGATTTGTACATGTGTCACATTGTAAGAGGCATCTTCACTCACCCATGTGTCTCATTCATAGCAAGCATCTTCTATTATTAACAACTCATATTATTCTTGCTCCCTTCATTGTGATTCACCTAGTTGTCTTATGGTAGGACTTTTCTTTTGTAATTCTTATAATACTTCTCTCATTCTCATTCTTAGATGGATTGAAGGAATGAGCTTGCATCATTGTAACTTCGCACTTGCAGAATCTTCTTTTTTTGGTCGGTAACATATAGTATATTTTATTAATAATTTTGAAAATGTACATATACTATATATCAATATCGACACCATGCCAGCTCTGTGCAAACAAAAAACAGAGCCATAATCACCTATCTACCATGCCAGTCCTACATATCATTTACAGTGTGAATATTCAAGCCACCCTCCTGGCCCTTACAATTGTGGCAGTAAGCCATCAACAAAAAACCCCAAACCATGAACCCAAAACCAAAATTTATCACAAGAGTGACTCCAAAAAAACTAACCCCAATACATCCCATTCAAACAGAGATTCATAAACACAAAGTCGCTGCCAAAAAAGGAGGCCACAGCTCGCAAAAAAGAATGCAGATAGAACCTCCTGGTCATGCCTTCACCTGCGCCTCCCGCCACTCAATTCCTCCTCTGCGCTCTGCCTCATCTCTTCCTTTTCTTTCGCCTACCATTGTCGCCGCCCTCTCCATCTGCCACCACAATTGCACCACCCCAACTACCTCCCTCTGCTTGAGAAAGTTTTTCAGAGAATCCCAAGCAATGAGGGCCTCAGCCCACCTTTCATCTTGGTTGAAACCGGTTGGCCACCTCATAAAGGGAACCAGCTCATGCAATTCAGCCAATGCAGGGTCTTCAAAACCTTCACTCACGTCGAAGCCCGCACTAGGTACAGCCCATTCCAATACTGAATTTAAACCCCCGGCCATTTGTCATCCACAATCGACCGCACCACCCACAACACATTGTCTGTGGTATCTCCCAGCTCCAGTCCCCATGGTACCACCATGGTCACAATATCCGTATTTGTCCGATAACGGTTTTTTGCATCCAGAGAAACATTTCCCAGCGACAGTTCCATCAGATGGATGAATTCCTCATCCCCCAATTTGAATAACTGCTTCATTCTCCTCGCCGTAACCAGCCCAAAAAAGGCAGCTTGGGGCTTGGAAGTAATAAGGGGAAAATTCGCCTCCATAATAGCTCCGCCACCCAACATCACAACAAAGAAACAGAGAAAGGCATAGACGAAACCGCAGCCAGCCGCTTTATTGCCAGCGCAACTTGCATAGTCCCATCAATCAATCAATACCCTTCCTCTTCATAAATGCCGTTATTATTAATTAGAGTGCCAAAGTACTCATTGAAAGGAATGTTGCAAAAATTTTCAAATTGTACCTCCCCCAATCTCCTCGAAATTTACTGCCCATTTTGATAGGGTGTCTGCAACCTCATTCGCCGAATGTCTCACGTGTGTTGTGAGGTATTCACACATCGCCCCATCGCAAATGGGGACCCCCACTTTTTTTCTTGCTTCCTTGGTTGTGTTTGTGTCCTTAGCTTTTAGCTTTTGCATTTGAAGGGGAATATAAGGTCAGGAGGCCAGGAGTCAGGTGAATAGCCTTGTGTGAAATGTGAAATGAGTAAGTTTGTAGGGTTTGCATGTCATGTCAGTAAATCAGAAGTTTAGCTAAAGAGTCTAAATGAAGTTGCTGATAACGATAATCCAAGAGTCCAAGGTTGTAGGTAAGCTCCATTGTTTTAGTTATCCTTAGTCAAAGTTGTTTCCAAGAGTTTTCATCTCACAAGTTTGAAGGAAGAAAGTGAACCAAGGTGATATGCATAAGGGCAATTTTAAGATGACAAATCACCTTAGTCTCTAGGCCTCAAAACCACACTTCATGTTGAGTGATAGATGAGCGAAATTTTTCCTTGAGACTTTTGATTGAGAATTGGTGTATGTATGAGTTTGAGCATTTGAATGAATTATTCCAAGGATTAAAATCTTGTGCAATGAAGTGATCAATAAGCTCATTTGCAATCCACCTCATCTCTAAGTCTTCTCCAGGTTTTAATTTCATGACTTACACTTTTGAAGCGAACTTCATGTTTGAAGGATATGGAGCGAACTTCATGAATGAGGAGATTGGAGCAAATTTCACTTATAAACTTTCATAAACAAGGTTGGCAATAAAGGAATGAAGTGAAGGAGTTGAGAGCACTAACTTCATGAGTTCACCTTTTGGAGCGAATTTTCAGCTTCATGAGTTGCACTTTTGGAGCGAAGTTCTAACTTCATGAGTTGATGATCTCAAGCGAACTTCTTGAGTTGGGGTATTGGAGCGAATTTCATGACTTGCCACCTTGGAGCGAACTTCATGAGTTAGACTTCTTGAGCAAACTTCATGCTTGAGAGATTTGGAGCGAACTTCTTCATGTTGAAAGTGGAAGAATGAGGGAAATTCAAAAAGTGCGAACTTCATGATCAAACACTCAAGAGCGAACTTCATGACTTCATGTTTTGAAGCGAACTTCATGACTTGCCACCTTGGAGCGAGTTTCATCAATGAGCATACATGAGCGAGCCTATATGAGTGAAGTTGAAAGAGAGATGAAGGATGTTTGATAGTAATTGCCTTGAATAGATTCAATTCCAAGCTAACTTCATGAGTTAGACTTTTGGAGCAAACTTCATGACCTCACCTCTTGGAGCGAATTTCATACTTCATGAGTTGGGTTTTTGGAGTGAACTTCATGATCTCACAATTTGGAGCGAACTTCATGAACTCAACATTTGGAGTGACTTCATGAGTTAAGGAATTGAAGCGAACTTTAGGTTTGAGAGATTTGGAGCGAATTTCATGTTTGGAAGAGACAAGCAAGCTTAGCAAGCAAGGCAATTGAAATAAGACTTCATGTGCACACCACTTATGGCCAAGAGCGAACTTCATGAGTTCAAGGTTTGGAGCAAACTTCATGAGTTCAAGGTTTGGAGTGAACTTCAGGAGTTGAGCAATTGGAGCAAATTTCCTACTTCATGAGTTCAACAATGGGAGTGAATTTCCTACTTCATGAGTTAAACAATTGGAGCGATTTTCCTACTTCATGACTTCACCTTTTGGAGCAAACTTTACAAAATGAACTTCATGAATCAATGAAATGGAGTGAATTTTACACAAAATGCACTTCATGAGTTAGGGAAATGGAGCGAAATTCATGATCAAAGGTAGAAGAGCGAATTCAAGTGTATTGAGAAGCATGAGTGCACTTCATGAGTTAGAGGTTGAGAGTGAATTTCATGATTTAAGAAAATGGAGCGAATTCCTTATGAAGGTGAACTTCATGAATTCATAATTTGGGCGAACTGCATGTTTGAGAGATTTTAAGTGAACTTCATGAGTTTAAGGTTTGGAGCGAATTTCAGGAGTTGAGGATTTGGAGAAAATTTCTACAAAGGTGAACTTCATGACTTAGAAGATGGGAGCGAATTTCATGAGTTGAGAAAGACAAGAAAACTTAATAAGCAAGGTGATTGAAACAAGCTTCACATGCACACCATCTAGAGCAATCTTCATTTTCAAATATACATAAGCGAATCTCAACTCCATGTTCAAACCTACATGAGCGAATATCAACTTCATAAATCGAGCTACATGAGCGAATTTTAACTTTATGTTTGAGATAAGTGAACTTCATGTAGGGGGCTTCAAGGGCGAATTCCAACTTCACAAACCAAGGGATACGAATGAACTTCAAGAATTAAAACATGAGCGAACTTCATGATTTGGCCTACATAAGCGAACCTCACAATTTGAAGGATATGAGCAAATTCCACAAAATGAGCTTCAAGAACGAATTTCAAATGAGTGAACTCTACCCCATGTATTCTTAATAGAAGGCGAAGTTGCAAGATTTGGAAGAGCCATTTTGAGTTGAGGGAAAATGAAGGAGAGCAAGTTCAAAAGACAATGGCAACTTACTGAATATCAAGAGTGGAGTAATTTACGAGCGAAAAACATCTTCAAGTGTTGATTCATGAGGGCGAATTCTCTTTATATGCTCTTATTAAACTTACATATTAAGTGTATTTGATACTTGCTTGTTTGTTTTATAGGAGATGAAGAAAGAAATAAGGAGATCACACAAGAAGCATTCACTTACACAAAGACATGATCTACAACATCAATGACATGTAGTCACAAGAGAAGGAATTCCAAAGGAGAAAGACTGGAATGATATGAGCTTAACTTTGAATTGTTCTACACTCATTGCTTATGCATTAACTTGAATGGTGAGCAATGTTTGATGGTATTGATTCGAACATCTTTGAAATGTCCTTAGAAGATTGCACCAAGCTTGTGTCAAATTGTTCAGTTTGATGGTGAGACCTTGCTCAGTAGGATTCCATCTAATCATTCACCCATCTTCCTGCATTCTTAGGATTAGAATAGACTCTCTGAATCCTTCATATTTTGCCATTTTTTAAAACTCTAGCTAGTTTAGGATCAAAGAGTATCACCATATTGCAACATCAATTGATCTAAGTTCCAACAAATCAAGCATTCAGGCATTCACACGTAAGTCCCCTTGTGATTCCAGCACAATCACATCAACCAACAAAGCTTATCCACACGTAGTGACCCTACATTCATGAACCTTGGAGTCTTCTCAAGTGATCCTTAAGCTAATCTTCAACATTTGAGAGATTTTGTTCAAGAGAGGATAAGATACTTCAGGTATTTTATTCTGTGTTCGCATGTGCCTAAAAAACACATCAACAACGTGCCCGACTTGGAAGCACCGTACAGACGCCAACTCACTTCAAATTGCCAAAACGAACTTCTTCAGATGCCACGCTTCAATATCCCTCGAGATGATAGCATAAATTATTATTAAGGAGTCCCCTTCTAAGCGCAATTTAGTGACTCCCAATTTCTTGCCAAACCTAATAGGATTCAAAGCCGCTAAGGCTTCTGCTACATTATTTGTCCCATTGCCGATTCTTTGAGCCTCAACGGCCATGATATTCCCTCTCCAATCTTGTGCTACGAATCCTATTCCAGATGGTCCAGGATTGCCTTTTGACGCTCTGTCAAAGTTGATTTTCACCTAACCTTCCTCAGGTTAACACCAATCGATCTTCACAGATCTATTAGCATTCAGATTCACCTGATGAAGCCCATGCATGGGCCCGCACTTGCAGAATTTATTATTATATCATTTTGCATATTTATGCTTTTTTTATTGGAATAACTATTGTTTTGCTACTATAATGTGCTTCACTCATTGAGATTGTGGGTTTTGTGCAATGTTGTCTTGATTATAAGCAAATTTACTTTGTATTAGAGCCATATGGTGAGAAGGAGCTTGTGTTGGCAAAAGGCATCTTAAAGGCATCCTAGTGTGAATTTGACATCTCTATTGTGTCTATGGTGTCCAAAATTCCCAATTTGCACCTTTGGTTTGCAAATATTTTTTTTGCAAACTATATTCAAGACAAAAAATAAATAATTTGTTTTGGGGCAAGGTATACCACCTCTCTCCTCATTCCTCTAATAATTTTCTTTTAAAGAAAAAAAATTGAAATTAAGTGAGCAGGTACAAATTGCACAAGAGCACATGCATCTATGAATATTTGCAATCATATACCTCACACCTTTTTTGGCAGTTTTTCCAATTTTTTATTTTGGCATTATGATAAATTTTGAAGAGCTCTCTACATTTGGTGGCACCTCTACATGTAGCAGTTCCTCTATTTATGATGGAGGTTCTATTCTTCATGGTCTTTTTGGCTTGGAGGAATTGGCTTCACAAATGAGCTATTTCCTCTTTATACCTTCACTTCACTTGGCAATATCCTGGTCAAATGGAGGTGATTTTAGCACTTTTTTTGACCTCACCCATTTTGTTGCTAGCTACACACTGGTGAAGATGTTTTTTTATGCCAATAGGCATCTACAATGACATACAAATATCCATAAACAAAAAATTGGTTTTGAATAAATTTGACGTGTAGATGACAGGTAAATGCATGCATGTTTCAGTTTCTCTATAAGTATCATTTTATTGCTCTAAATAAAATAGAATCATTGTCACTTGTCTCTATGTATATGAAACTGTTACATCTTTAATGAGAGTGAAAGAGTGCAGCTCCATGTCCTTCTTGACAACTAATAAACATGCAAGACAATTATGTGATATCTCTCAGCATTATTTAACGTTTTTTTAAAGAATATAAGTATAGTAGTTATAGATCACACCCATATTTTTTTTAGAAAATTAGACTTCTAGTAGACTTTGCTGCACAATCTTTGTTTTGTGAACTTGTAAACCTCATAACTTTCACAAATGAACTTAAGATTTGAGTGCTGTTTTCCCGAATGTTGAGTATTTTCTAAGCACTACAAATTGGTGTGGTGTTGGCCATTTTTTTCCTACTCAAACATTGTATTGTACTTTCAGCTTTGTGGGCCATATTGGATGTTGTAAAACTTTGAAAAATCAGTTTTGATCTCTCTAATTGCACTACCTATAAAGTGCCCAACACTAGTTTGCTTAGGTTGTTTTTATTAAGCAATTTTTGTGTGTAGGGTATTATTAGAGTATTTGTTTAATATTATAATAATTTATGTTTACTCTTGTAGAAAGTTAGGCTTTAATGAAGTTGTGTTGTAACCATCATCTATTTTTAATATGTAATTACTTCCTATTTTTTTTATATGATCAATAATATAATGCAATGCGCTCATCCCAAGAAAGCATGTCATTTTCTTTTTATCTTGTTGTTGTTGGGATTAAGGTGTCTCAACCTTTGCAAGTCTTAGCATTTATTTGGTGATTATTTATTTAATTATTTTATATAAAGTATATTTGCTTATGTAATTTAATTATATGCATTGTTACATGGGGACGCTTCTTCCTTAAAAAACCCCGCGTTCCTTGTAAAGGGATGTTTTTGAGACTTGGGGACTTGGGGACATGTACCCCCATAGCACCACCACCTCTGCCACCTCGGTCAGGGATGCCGCTGGGTTACTTGCTATATGGAATGTGCCATTACATACTAATTACAATCTTTAACTTTGTTAAAACTAGTTTGCCTTTCATGGGGCACTCACAAATATTTTCTATTGCAGATATTGCCTTGAAGATTTCCATTCACCTCAATTTGTATATTAATGCGTTCCCCCCACTATTGCTCCACCGTTGACTCCTTTCCATCCCCTCATTGTCCCCAAATTTTGGCCCTTGGTTCCCCCCATCCTCAAAACCCATATCCGCGTTCTACTTGTTAGGAAACTCTGTGGAACTATGATTGTCTGTGCACTCAATGATGTCATTTATTGGAGTGGCACTTTGAGTTGTCTTCTTACATGTGAAGTACCATGGGTGACATGGTTCCCATTTTTTAGGAGGTAGGCATCCCATTTTGTATGAGTTGACTAGAGTCATAGTTGATAGTTAACTTATGTCGGATTGCCAACTACTAATGAGTCAATGGCAATTTCTATTTTCGAGGAATAAAGTTTGGAAGTTACTATAATAGGTGGAGTTATGCATGTAGGCACATTTTATTTTGTGTTTAAGTGGTGCATTCTATTTTGTGTTTGAGTGGTATGTTAAGTGGGCACCTTGGAGGTGTAGTTAATGATTGACAGGTTGCAATTTTGCATGTGTAGGTGTCTTGACAATTGATAGGTTGCAATTTTGCATTTGCAGGTGTGTTGACAAATGGCAAGTTGCAATTTTGTACGTGTAGCTGTTTTTGGTGCCTTGCTTGTGCATCTTCAGTCTTGGGCGTACCATTTTGGAACATCCATTTTATGCATTGTAATTGCCATATATTGAGCACTTGTATTTTTGAGTTGTATTATGTTGTATTCTTGAGTACTATTAGGTTGTTGAAGTTACTCCGAAATTGTGTAGAAGTGTGAAGACTCTCGCAAGAGCATAGCTCAATAATCGTATTGTAATTACTTTACTGATAATACATTGTGTTGTATTTTGGAGTGTGGGTTTTTTCTCATGAAAGGGTTTTCCCCATGTATATACTGTGTTATGGTGTTCACTATTTGAATATTTGTTTAGATGGTATCGAATGTGCTTCTGAATCTGTAATAATTTAAGGTGTTAGAATTTTTTTTGCACTATCTCTGTTGCTTAGATTGGTGTAGGAAGCGTCTTTCGTGCATTTGGCTTCCTTTCAGTTGGTATTAGAGCTTGGCAAGTCTTCATTTCATTGTTAGGTTGAAGGGTTTTCTTTTATTGATCTTTGTTTCAGTGGAATTTTTCCAAAGTGTTTTTCGTAACTTTGTTGTAGGTAGGCAAGAGATGGAGAAGTTTAATTATAGTGAAGCATTTGTTGCAACCTTGGCAACACATGCATTTGAAGATGTGTGGTTGATAGACTCGAGTGCATCTTTTCACATGACCTCACATAGGGGTGGGTTCTCGAAGTATGAAGAATACGATGGTGGAAGGGTTTATATATGGTTGATGACTCTCACTTGAGGATTGTTGGCCGTGGGAGAGTCAAGATTAGATTCTTTGACAATAGAGTAAAGGGGATTGATGGTGTGTTGCATATCCCTCCTTTTAGTGAGTAAGTTGAATGATGTGGGTGTGTAAGTTGTTTTCTTGAACGGAGGATGCTAGATGATGAGAGGAGCTATAGCGTTGACTAAGGGTGTTGAGAATGACACTTGTACAAAGACAATGAAGCATTTGTTGCAGCCTTGGCGACACATGCATCTAAAAATGTGTGGTTGATAGACTTGAGTGCATCTTTTCACATGACCTTGCATATGGGTTGGTTCTTGAATTATGAAGAATACGAGGGTGGTAAGGTGTCTATGGGCTTGACTCTCATTTGAGGATTGTTGGTTGTGGAAGACTCAAGATTAGATTCTTTGATGGTAGAGTGAAGGGGATTGATGGTGTGCTGCATATCCTAGGTTTGGCAAAAAACCTCCTTTCAGTAAGTTGAATGATGTGGATGTGTAGGTTGTTTTCTTGAGTGGAGGATGCAAGATGACGAAAGATGATGAGAGGAGCTAAAGTGTTGGTTAATGATGTTCAGAATGACACTTTGTAAAAGATGAATGCATACACTGTTTGGTGCAATAGTTCTTTTGACAAGTCGAAGAAAAGAGCCTTAGATTCTTCATCCTCACCTTCAGATCAAGTAGTGAAGAAATTTGTTGCATCTACTTCCAATGGTAGTGCATTTTGGGTTCCTAAGGGTGCTTATTTTTAGAGGTGAAGCTTCCAATTGAGAAGACATGTTGTGGCACCAAAGACTTAGCCATATTGGTGAGAAGGGTCTCAAAGCCTAGAAAAATAAAAGTTGTGTTTAGTTTTATTCAAGTTCTCACGAGTCTTTTGGGGTTTTGGAATGTACTCATTTTGGTGTGTTTGGTACTATTAATGTTCTTTTGCTATCAAAATTTGTATATTTTGTTTCATTCATTGATGATTAAAATAGAAGGATGTTTGTATATTTCCTCAAGAGTAACTCTAAAGTCTAGTAGGTTTAAGAAGTTTAAAGCTTGGTTGAAAATCATATTCATAGAAAGATTAACTGCTTGGGGATTGACAACTGTGGTGACTTTTGTTTGATAGAATTTGCCAAGTTTTGTAAAGAGAACGAGATTGAAAGACATAAGATGAGTCTATACACCCCTTAGTAGAATGGAGTTGTGGAGAGGTTGAATAGGATATTGGCGGAGAGAGCTATGAGTATGTTGAGTGGTGATGGTCTTGAATAGAAGTATTGGGTTGAAATTGTAGCCACTTTTGGTAAACTAATCTCCTACATCAACCAACACTTGTTGATAAGACACCAATAGAGGTGTGGTCAGGAAAGAAGCCTTCGATGAGACATCTCAAAGTATTTGGTTGCGCGGCATATGCACATTTGTTGGGTGAGAAAAGGTCTAAGTTGGAGAACAAGGCAATCAAATGTATTTCCATTGGCTATGGTGTTGGTGTGAAGGGGTACAAGCTTTGAGATTCAGTGATCGAGAAGGTTATCTATATTAGAAATGCAATTTTCAAAGAAATGAAACTTTCCTCTTTTGAATTGCAATGAGAGAAAGGAGAAACAAAAGGAGGGAGTCTAGGTTCCACCCACTTTGATGAAAGATGAACTACGTGCTCTTGTTGGACTTGATGATGAGGAGAGATCAAGAAGTTTTGAAGAAGAAGAATCTTAACCTCAACCATTGAGGAGGTCAATGAGAGTTAGGCAACAATTAGAAAGGTTTGGTTATTCATTGTTGGATTCCAATTGTATTTTTGCTTAGATTGCTAACATTAATGAGCCTATGATTGTTAGAGACTATGGGTATGAGTGATGCGGATTCCTGGATGAAAGCCATGGATGAAGAGATGGTTGCTTTGAATAAAAATAACACATGGGATTTGATACCTTTGCCTGAAGGACGTAATCCCATTGGTTGTCAATGGGTATTCAAGAAGTTTGGTCTTGATGGCAATATTGAAGAGCATAAACCATGGTTGGTTTGGAAAGGGTGTTCATAGGTGGAGGGAATTGTTTTCGGTTCTTGTTATCACTTGCAACAACTTACAATTTAGAAGCTGAGTAAATGGAGGTGAAGACAACATTCCTTCATGGTGGCTTGGATGAAGATATTTATATGTCACAACAAAACATTTTGTGGTAGAAGGTAAGAAAATCTGGTTTTCAAGTTGAAAATATCTCTGTATGGTCTGAAATAGTCTCCTAGGATGTGGTATCAAAAGTTTGATACTTATGTGTTGAGTTTGGGATTTTAGAGGTCTAAATCCGATCACCGTGTTTATTACAAAATTGAAAATGGTTGCATTCTCATTATTGCATAATATGTAGATGATATGTTGTTCATTGGGAAATGAAAATCTTTACTTTTTGATTTGAAGTCGCAATTGTCAACATAGTTTGAGATGAAAGAACTAGGTACATTTTAGGAATGGAGATCAAAAGAGATAGAGCTAGTAAAAAGCTTTGGTTAAGTGAGAGCAAGTACGTGAATTCGATGTTGGAGAGATTCAACATGATAGCTTGCAGATCCTTGGTAGTTCCTCTTTTGCAAGTAACAAAATTATATGTGGAGGACTGTGCAAAATCTCCTATTGAGATGGACGTTATGATGAGAGTACCACATGTGAGTGTTGTTGGTAGTTTGATGTATGCCGTGGTTTGTATGAGGTTAGGCATTGGCCAAGTAATGGGAGTCTTAAGTTGATTTATGGCTAATCTTGGATGGGTACATTGGATGCAATGAGAAGAGTGTTCAAATGCTTTCTGTGTTCTTTGTAGTATTCCTTGTGTTTTGATGATTATCCTATTAGACTTTAGCATTCATTTTGTATTTGTGGATATGTGGATTTAGATTGGGTAGGTGACATTGTCAACAAAAGATCCACCAGTGGATATATGTTCACGATGTTTAGTGGTGCTATTAGTTGGATGAGTAAGCGACAAGTTGTTTTGTCCATGATAGACACAAAGTATATGGTAAGCTACTCATGCTTTGTATGGAAGCCATTTGGCTTAGATGGTTGTGGTCTAATATTGGGTTTGATGCAAGGGTGATTACTCTTTGTTGTGACTATTAGAGTGCCATTTGCTTAGCAAAGAATCCTACTTTAATGCTAGAACAAAGCACATTGACGTTTTTGTTTTATTTTGTTTGTGATATGGTGGAAGATGGGAAGGTGAAATTGGAGAAGGTAGACACTTTAGTGAATGTTGCAAATGCATTGATAAAGCTAATGAGCATTGATAAGTTCAGATGGTGTTTGGAGTTTATGGGCCTGACGACCCTTAGTAGTTGAAATCTTGTTGATACCATTGGCTTTTCAAAGGTGTTTGACAGGTGGGAGAATTTTGGGATTAAGGTGTCACAATCTTCGCAAGCCCTAGCATTTATTTGGTGATTTTATTTTATTTTTTATCCGAACTTTATATGCCTATGCAATTTAATAATATATGCAACCGATGATGTCATTAGTGGAAGTAGCACTTTTAGTTGTTTTCTTACATGTGGCATGGGTGACATGGTTCCTATTTTGGAGGAGGTAGGTGCCCCATTTTGTATGAGTTGATTGGAGTCATAGTTGATAGTTAACTTATGGTAGATTTTTAGTTACTAATGGCAGTTTCTATTTCAGAAGAGTAAAGTTTGGAAGTTGCTATTACAGGTAGAGTTATGCATGGAGGTGCATTCTATTTTGTGTTTGAGTGGTATGTTAAGTGGGTGCATTGGAGGTGCAGTTAATGATTGACAGGTTGCAGTTTTGCATGTGTAGGTGTGTTGACAATTTTGCATGTGTAGGTGTGTTGACAATTTTGCATGTGTAGGTTCTATATGTTTAGTTGTTTTTGGTGCCTTGCTTGTGCATCTTCGATCTTGGGTGTATCATGTTGTATTCTTTAGTATCGTTAGGTTGCCGGAATAATTGCAGAATCATGTAGAAGTGTGAACACTCCGTGCAAGAGCAAAGCTTTGTAATTGTATTGTAATTATTTTACTGATAATAGATTGGGCTGTTTTTTGCAGTGTGGGGTTTTCGTCCTGAAAGGGTTTTCCCCATTTATATGTTTTGTAATAGTGTTTTTGTTTGAATATCTATTTATGCTGATATTGAATGTGCATCTGAATTTGTAATAGTTTAAGGTGTTGGAATTTGTTTTGCACTATCACCTCTATGTAGATTGGTGTAGGAAGTGTTTCCTATGGACTTGGCTTCCTTTTAGTTCTTTGTTTTTATACCAACATTGGTATCAAATGAATTTTCAAAGGTGGTCTGTAAGATAGAGGTTGTATGGTGTAGCTGGTAAAATTTAAATAGGTATAAAATTGTAGGGCAAAAATTATAGGCAAAATCATGTATTGAAATTGTCATTTGCAATCAAAAGCGTGAGGTTTATAATTGGATTTTGTGCTAAAATGGAGGGCATTCATGGCCAATGAAAAAATTATTTAATCGTGTTTTTTTTCTAGCTGAATGTTGTTAGTTCTTTCTGTTGGAAATCTTTATTTTTTTTGTAGGAAATCGTCAGTCTTAACTCTTAAAAGCATCCTAATGGGCATTTTTCCTTTCATAATCGGTTAAACTCATGGAGCATTTTTTAGAAAATTGTGGTAAAAATTCTAGACATGGGAATTTAAGAATTGTTTCCTTTTTGCTGTTGCATTTTTGTTGGTTGCAAGTCAAAGTTGCAATTTTTACCAGTTATGTGATTAATTCACAAAAAATCGGGATCTACTGGGGGAGAAAATAGTCCATGCGACTGATTTGCGAAAAAATGGTTCTAATCAAAAGATTTTTTGGAGATTTTTTTCTTCTACAGCTGGTACAACTGCTTACATTTCTAGTTGTCACTAGGATCACAAGTACAATGAATAACATAGTGTAGCCAATAAAAGGCGTGAGGTGAGTGTGTCGTGACCCAATCTTGACTCGGTAATACCTGATTGGAAATTGTCTCATGACAGTGGGACTTCACAATTTCCCAATTGTAGAATGTGCACATCATGCCTGTGATCACTCCTGAATAGGCCGAAATCATTGTGTCAAAAACATCCGTAACAAGGAGCACAACTTAAATATCGCCCCTCTCTCTCCTTATGAACAGGAGCCTTCCTGTTGCAGGAACAATTAAGCATTTAAACTAATAGAGTGATTATCGACAGTCAAATCAAGGCGATTAAGTGTGAAGAGGTGCAACGAGAACAAATAAAACACGACTCTTTCCCATGGGTTGTGTCCCTGCAGGAAAAGACACCTCCACGAACCCAATAGAGGGATATAAAGGGGCTTCATTGGCATTGAAGGAGGGGCATTGGGAAGGAAAAAGATCATCAGATTACAGCATCAATAACCCAGCACAGAGGATGCAAGTACTGCAATTTGAAAGAAAAAGGCAATCGATCAGCAGACAGATAATAATATAATAAGATCACCGGATTCTGAAATACCTTCTCTCTATATTGTGGTATAACGAGATGTTAATACATCTGTCTTTATGTCTGATTTGTGTATATACTGTATGCAGATGTTAATGCTTATTGTATGCAGATGTGAATGCCTATTGTATGCATATATGATCTAACATTAATGTTTATTTAGGCATGTGAATTCCTATGAGTAATAATCGATCCTATGGAAGGAACGAAGGGAGTGCAAGGAGGGGGAATGGTGAAAGGATCCTCACTAGGTATGGTGCCTCATAAAGATGGTTGAGGACCATTGGTTAAGGACCATGAGGCCACCTCATGATGATGGTTAAGGACCATTGGTTAAGGAAGGAGGATAAGGTCCTAACCTTGGGCCTAGGGTTGAGGGTCAAAGGACACCCTATTGCAACTCTCTACTATCTCCACATTGATCAATTATTGAAGGGATACTCAATCATAAGAAGAGAGGATTACAAGTAGGGGAACAATGTGTTGACTTGGTGGTCAACACCTCCTTGTGGACTTGTGACATGGCTTAACCGCCTTTTATGGGTCGGGTTAAATCTAGCGTTTGTATTGGGCGTTGAAAGTTCGAGCTTTTGGCGCAATGGCAAATGATTCCAACAATTCGTATTAGAGTCTTGGGAAACGGGTTCGAGTCTCCCTTCAATGGGTACTGAGGGGGAGATTGTTGACTTGGTGGTCAACACCTCCTTGGGGACTTGTGACATGGCTTAACTGCCTCTCGTGTGTCGGGTTAAATCTGGCATTTGTATCGGGTGTTGGCAGTTCGAGCTTTTGGCACAACGACAAATGATTCCAACATGGTGGTGGGGTTATCTTCTAGGTACACCACCTCATGGTATATGACTGGGGAGTTCCATGAGGCCAAAGGATGAACTTCCAGGGCACCCTGTTGTGAATGCTCCTCACATCATGGTAAATAAATTAAGAATTTTCAATCATAAGAAGTAGGATAGGGGTGGCAAGATTGAGGGGAATGCTTATAGGACATCTCACTAGGTATTCCACCTCATATTGATGGCATGGGTCACATCAGGCCAAGGGAGGGATAAGGTCCACCCTTGGGCCTAGGGTAGAGGATCTCTAGGGCACCCTATCAAGTCACCATATCTTAGCTCTTCTATGGTTGAGCCTTCTCAAAATGATTTAAGCAATATTGTGATTAGATCTATACTTTTAATATATATACTTGCTGCTTTCTAATTAAGGAGATCTATTGTATGAATTATGATTATGAATTAATCCCTAACTTGTTTGTAGGGCCTCAATCAAAGTAAAAGGTATCTCTAACCCTATCTTGTTTCAATTAAGAATTTTGATCTATGGCAAAATTTGGGATTCCATAATTTGGGGATATTACAGAGTGGAACCAGCCATCTCATGAAAACCATCAGCAATTGGCTTAGCAAGGTAGGCAACATCATGCTTGAGGAATTTAATTTGGGGCAATGTGCTTGCTAGTGATCAACTTATGACTTCTTCCATATGATATTAAAGAAGAAAATGTGGTAGGGGGAATATATATACTCAAAAAATATGTATAGCATACCTACCTGGGATACCATAAGTAGTTGAGGTCTTTGATGCCCAAGTATGAAGATCAAGATCAGAATAAGAGGGATTTTTAAGGAAGAACCTCCAAGCGTTTGTAAGCATTGTTAGAGTGTAATCATGCATGATTTGTTTTTGTTGCATTCAATTGTGCTCCTTTGGGAGCATTGCCCTAAATATGAAAATTCGTACCACCGAAGACAAGTGTCTGATTACTTTGTAGAATATTGTAAAAATTTAAAAACAGACGACGAATTTACAGAAGTAGAGAATAAAAGTCAATTTCATAATTGCTTGAAAGGAAGTTGGTCATTTAAATCTTGGTTGCTTGGCATTCAACTTGTATTGATTTTTTTTCTTTTTTTGCCATGGATATGAACTTTAGTTGTTCGTACCCTTTAACTCGGGTCGAACTTCCCAAACATAGAAGCTCCAAGGAGTTCATCCATGAGTCATCTATGCATGGTATGGGGAAATGGTTTTTGCCAGCCTTTTAGACTTTTAGTTATTATAAATAAAGTTTAGTAGTTATGACCTTTGTTTTAGAGAGAATAATTTAAGCTGCAAAAAGACTTGATTTCTCTAATGTTCATTTCAAACATCATTCAAAAAGGCTTCTAGATATCAAATTTATAGTTGTGTGGATGTCAGCATGGAATATTAACTATGAGTCAAGACGCCTGAAGTGGGTTGCAATCCCAGGGTTAAGTTACCAAAAACCCAAGAACACTCGGATAAAAAATATTGATTTGAATACAAGAACTAAAATATTCAGAAAGTACTTGATATTTGCTCTTGACCTTTAGCTTTATGTACTGAGAATCTGTGGTATCCTCATATTTTCTTATTGATTTTTTTTATCTGTTGTCTCTTGACTATTATATAAATTCGCTTCTTATTTATAAAGAATCTGATAAGCAAAGGTTTAAGATCCCTTTTTGAGTCGTCCATGTTTTACAACTATTGGTTCATACAACGTTTGGATTGCATTTGAGTCAAGCTAAGATCACACTCCGTCTATTATTGGCTCAATATAAGGCTGTGTGAGAGATTTCGTTTTACATTGGGAAGTTTAATCTTCTGTACAATTCTGTCTGGATAAATGTGAGTGCTTAGTGTATCAATTATCTTGAGTGTGACTGTTTCGAGTATTAATTATCTTGAGTGTGACTGTTTTGAGTATCAATTATCTTGAGTGTGAGCATTTCTTGCCTTCTATTATCAATTATCATGGCAAATCTTAATACCTGTTTCAATCCAAGAGCTTTGGGGTTGTGCAGTTTCAGTAATAGCTGAAAGTGATGTAGGTTTGAGGTTTGCAGTGCCTGCGGTTTTTCTAAATTCTTGTATCTCTCCCTTTTCTTGTTGAATTCTTCATTGTATACTTGTTCACATTTCTGTGTCTGTGGTGTCATGAGACCAAGCCTAAGGCTAATGGAATATGGTATTGTTGTAACTTTGTAAGTACCAGTAACCTGTAGGTGTAGGGTACAAGTATGGAGATGTCATTTCAAGTTCATGTATAGGAGTAAATGAATGCGGGTTTGGTTATTTCACATTTAAATGTTCTCACAAAAAGATGTGTATTAGGACAGGGTCCGCATCCCTGTACTGGAGTTTCCTGATGTCTGTGGAACTTTAAACATACAATTATTGTCAAATCTTGATCTTTTGACATAGATAGCCATTATACAGGTACAAGAATACATGTGTGAAAATGATAAACAAATTAAAAAGGTTAAATTTACTGTTGATAATTCCTTTGGTGCAGTGTGCTTTAATTTCTCTCTGTTTGTGTCACCTATCTAACGGACTCTTCTTATTTTTATTCATATTCCTTTTGTAATTTTGCTTCTTTGTGCATTGTGTGGTTGGGAAGGCTTTTCCAATTGTGTGTCTATTGAGTTTGTTATCATGGCACACAAATTCAAGAGCAATTAGAGAAGTGCAATATGCTGAATAAATGTGATCCTGACAAAGTGCAATGCAACTGAATTTAAAGGCAAGCTTGATAAATTCTATCAGACTCCTTAATGGTTATTAGTTCTTGTGTTAAATCATAACATGGTTAAAGCCTTTAACAGATAGCATATGCCCTGTGAAGAACTGGTCAATATCTAATCCTGTGAAGAACTGTTCTATAGTTGTTTTTTAAGGACTGTGAAGATAATATTGTAGTAGTAGTTTTTTCAGTAGTGAACCTGTACAATATATCACGTATCAAAATTCAGCGGCAGTGAAGTTTGAGCAACCTTTTAAAAGTTCTATCAAGTTTATGTGTTGCATGGATTCACTTCAAAAAGTATTGAAGTTTTTTTCTATTTGAACTTTAGTTTATGTCGTGGGCTCAAAAGCATCATGAATTTAATACTAGAAGGTAAAAGCACCTAGTTGTTTTTTGAATGTCTTGTCTAAGTTTTCTTGTTTTTTTCTCTCTGCTTGCTCTTTGCAAGGGTTGGGAAGAAGGTGAAGGCTTAGGAAAAGATGGTCAGGGAATCAAAGAGCATGTTAAGGTTAAGAAGAAACAAGACACTACAGGTCAGTTTTCACCATCATAATATACTTGAATTATTTATGTGCTGTTTACTCTATCTAATAGATATTTGGAATCTCTTTAATGCTCTTGCTTTAATTTATGTCCAGGTATAGGTTTAGATAAGGCAGCCAATAACTGGACATTCAATACTACTGAATTTGACAACATATTACAAAAATTAAAAGTGGTATGTTGATAAATATTCTGTGTTCTTATCATAGCATTGACAGAGTCAACTTTGTTTTTTGTCATTGATTTTTTCCTAACTAACAAAGCATGGAAACTTGTTTTACCAGTATACATTGCTCCTTAGGTTCTAGGTTAGTTAAATGTATTTCCTTTTGTGGGATTTCATCTTTATCTGATTCTGACAAGTAAATTTGGTGTGTACCGCAGCAAGTGGCAGGCTCAGAAGGTTAGGATGATATTTCTAAACTTTACATTTTGTAATATGGTCTCTGATAAAATTCTTCTTATTTTGCTGGTTATCATTGCATAGATAACTGATTCATGTTTCTTGAGTTTCCATCTTACTTCAGCAAAGGAAAATGAAGAGAAACCAAAGGTGAAACATATAGAGACAAGTGAAGTTAGTATCCCAGTACTAAAGACAGTCCGACCACAGGGAAGGTAGTGCATTGCTGTCTTTTTTGAAATGGATAAACACATCTGCTCATGGTTGATTCCCTTAAATTATTGTGTTTATTGTTTTTGGCTTCTTGTTGATGTATTGCAATTTTCATCCTCTGTGTTTAAGCTTATTATGTTTGCAGATACAAGAAGAGAGAGAGGGGGAAGCTTGTGAGTGGATACTCAGAGAAAGAGCTTCAGGAAATTTTGGTAAGCTTTTGTGTAAGTTATTTAAACCTTTCATAAATTTTTAAATTCATGTATGAGATTAAAGTTTCGTTGAATTAGTCAAAAGGCTCAAAGCAATGCCATTCAGGGTAATGTGGAGAATTTTTAGCAAGCATAAAACTGATTTTTCTGCAATGATAATTATCATTATCTGTTTCTAGGACACTGGATTAACCATCTCTAGCTATTTCTTGAACTGTATGCTTAAAATATATAATGGATTATGATGAGAAATGATATAGACGAGGAGGTTCTGATTCTTTGTATCATTCCCTCAAGTTAAACCATTTCACACTTTGCTTTAAATAACTAATCGTTCATGCAATTGCTTTTATATAACATTAGGCAGATATGCCCAGATTTCTGTACACACTTCCTTTTTAGAGAAATGAGTCTTCCACTGAAAAACTATGCTCTCCTCTCATCTCAAGCAGTTTTGTTTTTTCATAACAAAGCACAACTGACAATGGAGCATATTGTTATTATATGATTAATACAATCATGGAGATGAGTTTTTCCAGAATAATTCCTAACTTTTTTGGTTGAACCTTTCTAATGATAAAGAAGAGAACAAAAGTATGTGTTTTTTCTTCTGTTCTGGAAAGTTGTTACATGTAAATTTACCACAGAATTTTCTTCAAGTTAAGTAGTCTGACAATTGAATGTGGCTTGAAATTTAGAAGTTGCAAGTTGTAGCAAATGAAACTCTGTGGTTGATTTAAGGCAATTGAATTGTGGTAGATGGCAAAGTACTTTTAGTTGAACCTTAATCTCTTGATGTTTTGAGTTGTTAAGGATGAATTTATATGGGAAAGCTCAACCCCACCTGACTCCAAATCTTACCTTTCATTCTACTGGGCATTTTGGTGTAGAATTTCTTGAGATTAGCTGATGCATTTTCTTTGCCAAAAAAAGATTTTATCAAGTTCAAACATGGAATGACAAGGGGAATTGAAGAAAGAACCTCTCTTTTGACATTTCTGATGAAAATGCTTTGATGCATATGGGCAACCAATCTGCAAGCCATCATGAAACTGTTTGAATCTTACAGCTGTCAAATATTCCAATCCTCACTCATCATAATATCCAATAATGGAGATTTCCTTTATGTATCTCAACATGATGAGGTTTACAGCCTATTTAATATACGTGACTTTCAATAACTCCCAACTTGGAGAATTATCAAAATATCACTTGAGGCTATCCTTTTGTTTGGAACTGATTTGCTTTACTCAGTTTTAAGTTTTAACATGATAACAAGTTATGGGGTCTTTCCCTGCCTTTATATGGATTGTGTGATTGCAGATTTCATATTCATTTATCTGGTTGTGACTTTAATAACTTGAAGTTTGTGATTTTCAAAACGAGCTGTTTTTAATCTCTGACCGAAGCTTGAATGTTCTTTTGTTTGGACCATTGGCCATTGCAATTAATGACTTGAGCACTGCAGGGAAGTCAAGCTGCAACTTCTGGAGTTCAGTCCTTTGGTGAAACACCAGAGATAAATGTTGTCAAAGAAGAATCCGACTCTGGAGGTAAATGTACCATCCTACCAAAGTCTGTAGTGTTAAAAAAAGCTGCTCCTTTGATTGAGTTACGCTAGCATTTGAGGGTAATTCTTTTGACTTAGTCATAAATGCATGTTGTCCCTTATTGTAATCAGATGAGCATTCCGTTTTGAGAAATAAGATTGTCCTCTTAATTTAAGATGTAGAGCATTTGATTACGCTATTGACCATCATCTTGTGTACTTGAAATGATTGGAAGCTTTCTCAAAACATTTTTACTGTGGAAAGTTTATATATCATCATATTTTTGCAGCACAGTTGGATGAAAGTACATTTGAAGAAGGCAGTGCAAATCTCAACTCTACATCTTCAGTGGTTTTGTCACAAATATCTAGATATCAATCACCAGAATGGTGGGGCCATAAGTATGGATTTGTTTGGGGTGGTCTCCTTGGATCAAAGCCTAAATCCAAGAAAGATACTAGACCAAAAGGAAGTCAGTCTGTCACAGCAAACGTTGTCCAAGGTTCAGCTTTAAGAACTACATTTTGTGAACAGGACCAAGAAAACCTTTATAATCTTGTCCAGGTATGCTCTCTTTGTGGTTTTTGAAGTTATGATCATAAAATACCTTATCTCAGTAGTCGTTATGAATGCTAAACAATGAATAGCTTGCAAGATTTATATATTTAAACAAATAGAATATAATTTTCAGAGCATATTTATAAAAGTTAAAAGTTTGTATTCTAAGCCAACTACATGGTGAGATGTCCCTTACTAGTTATATAAGTATAAATATGTTTGCCTGGGAAAACAGATGGAAAATAAATCAGAAATGGAAACAATGCTCTCCTTTCAAGGAAAAACACATTAATACATACAGAGATTACTTCTTACAGAAAATACATATGCAGCAGAATTAAAGATTCATTCAACTGAACTCACATAGCTTATAAACATTATTTCTTTAGTAATTATAATGGGAGAACACACAGGATGATCCGGTTAGCCCATCCATCCCACTCTGGATCCAAAGGCAGTCATTATGCCCCTTTGGCTTACTAATAGTGGTGTGGGTCTTATCCCCGTAATCATTCCTTGTCCCACCCTTAAATTTATTAAGCCAAGGAAGTAGCAGATTGTAGAGGGGCTTAATTGTTGCCTGTCCCAAGCCCAGTAGCAGTCATATGCCCTACTGGCCTACTGATCTTACATGGACCAGTAGGTGGTCAACATCCTCCTCTACCAATCTCTCTGCCTTCCTGGAATTTTATGTAAATTAGTGAATTTCTTGCAGGATTATTATTATTGTAAGCTTTTACTGTTATATAACTGTGAAACAGGTTTTGTTCAGATTTAGATAAACAACTTATTAACATTTTACCAGTCATTCCACCCATTGTATGATTATGCCAGATCATTAGAGTACGGAAACATCAGACTTATTGTGCCATTTTATGATTTAATTTCATTAGTAATTGTAATGTCCCCTAATAAATTCTAGTTTAAGTTCAACTAGAATATTATATTAATTATCCATTTCATTAATATAAATTAATTAATAATTAAATAAATTATTCAGGTTAATTATTTTGTATTAGTATTTCTTCACTAATATAAACTAATTAATAAGCCAATAAACTATTGTTTATTTTGAAATGGAATAAGTTATCGTGTTGGTTTCCAAACAGTTCCTCACGGAACGGATTTCTTTCTAAATTCACTTTAAATGGAGGCACTGTTGGCAATGAAGGATAGTGGGAAATATCATTAGATTTGATAACTGGAAGAGAGTTCATATTCATCTCTGTAGTTTCCGATAAGAAATACAGAGTATTCCTTTCGTCAATAATAATTGGCCTATTGGGATTTTTTTCTATTGCTATTATATTCATGGCGGGATCGGAACAAAGGAAGTAATGGCACGAGCAGGTTCGGATTGATATAATCCTATCATTCTTCAGGCACAGAGGTATCGTGTTGCTTATTTGCCAATATACAAACCGTCCGGGAGGTATCATGTTGCTTATTTGCCAGTATACAAACACGAAGGTATCATGTTGCTTGTGTCGTGTTTGCTAAAATCACGAGCCATTGCATAGACAGTTCGTAACACGAAGGATTGCAAGTCTGTTCTAACATCATCGAGGGGCTAAGGCATGGCTTGTCTATTTCAACGCAGTAAACTACAAACCCGATATCGGGACTTAATTCATATACTGTGAAAACTGTAGAGAAATTGTCTTGCATCTGTGATTGCTTGCTGTGAATGCTTCAGTGTTTCCGGAAAGAGCCGTTTCAGTGTATTATTTTGAGTCAACACCGAATTGCCAATTTGGCTGTGAACGCTTCAGGTGCACAAATATTAAAATCTTTACCAGTTGCAAACTACATATTCACTTCCTTTCATTTGCAGAATTAGGAACATTATTTGAAATGGTCAATAATTATTTCCCTATTATATCGAACAAGTATAAATTTGCTGCGAATTAAGCAAGAGGAAGGATGCAATTAAAACAGAACTGTGTGATGAAATTTCCAGATATTCAAAGATTCAATATCTTTATGTTTTATTAGCAATCTTTTGCTTGATCTGTGATATTTCTTTTCCCTGCAAATAAATTCAGTTAAGGAATTTTACAGTAATCTATTCATATCAAAACATATCGGGCAACACTATATATAACATTACTCAGATTCATTACTGTTCATTTGTTCATAATGCGGTTGATTGTAACTATTAATACTCTTATGATATTAATCTTAATTAAAATAAATGCACAGCTCTATCGCGTCGTAGTAATAACTGCAGTTTAATGAACTATAAAATTCGAATGGTGGATATTTACGGGTTAAAACCAGAATGCATGAATTTGGCATTGATGCAGATTACCGTTAACATTGTAATCATAAATCTAAATACTGTGTAAGATACAAATCTATTTGAAACGTTAAATAAAATAGTCCAAATTCCCGAGTATGCGACATACCTGGGATGTCGTCTAGCAGTCGAAAAAATCAAAATGATGCCAATTGTATAATCACCCGATGATAGTTTTTTCCTTCCTTTTTTATATTTCCCTGTCCATGTCCCTGACCCGACAAAAATAATCTTTCATAGATCGTGTTGTTAGGATACAACTATTCAGAAAGATGCGAGTCTTCTATAGTCGTGTCTTTGTCTTAGACACCATGGTTAAGTGCTCGATGGTCAAATTATTAATCAATTTATACAGTAAACACTAATTATTATTTAGTTATCAAATTAAAAATAACAATTAATTAATTTAGTATGGCCATCATTAAATTAATTCGATAAGGAATTACTTTGAAAAAAATTGCAATCTGGGAACAAAGAATGTATTACAAAGAATTTGTATTCTGTACATTAGTCATGGGTACATGACACATGGCTTCTTTTCCACCTTGTGACATAGTGTATACACACACGCACGCACTCACACACCCATACATTCATACATGCACACATGTACACACATATACACATACACATACGTATGTACACACACACACACACACACACACATACATAGAGACATACGCGCGCACACACACACACACATACATACATACATACTGTACCCTTGCCATCCCCAAAATGGCCCTCAGACCACTGTCCCTGAAACATGTCTCCTGCCATCACACCATTCATGTCCCTGAAGTGCTGTGGAACATAAAAGAAATCAAAACCTAACCCCTAAAGCAACTCATAATCATAGCTACCAGGTTTGAAAAAAAATGATTCATCTGAGAAGTCAAAAAATATGGAAAGTAAACTTCTGTAGGAATTGAATAGTTCAGATTGAGTCAGAGGAATCTGCTGGTTCAAAAAATACATATCCAGCTGGAGTTGCTTTGAAAATTCAAATTTGGTAAAGAGGCTCACAAGAATGCTTACAACCTTCTGTTCCATGATGAAACAATATTTTGACGACTCTCAGAGAACACTTGTGACTTGAAACACTGGAAATAGAAAAAATAAAAAACCTAACTCCTAAAGAAACTCATAATCATAGCTACCAGGTTTGACAAATTTGATTCATATGAGAAGATAAAATTTGGAAAGAAAACTTTTTTTAGGAATTGAAAAGCCCAGACTCAATCAGAGAAATCTGGCTGGTCCAAAAAATCCATATCCAGCTGGAGTTGCTTTGAAAATTTAAATTTGGTGAAGAGGCTCACAAGTCACAATAATGCTTACAAGTGGCAACCTTCCGTTCCAGAATGAACAATGTTTTGACCACTCTTAAGAGGCACTTTTGCAACTTGTAAAGGTTGTTTTGGAGCTAAAGTTTTGGAGGGATGCATTCTTGACATTGTTGGAGTTGGCCGCTCTCTAAAATCACATTTTTTGAAGCTTCTTGAACAAACTGTAGATGTTCTTTAGTTTGGGGAACTATATTACTATAGATTTCTCTTTTTGTTAGATTTCATATTTTTGGAATTTCTCAGTTCCATTTTGATTTCTTCAATCCTGGCATCAACAATCCATCGCAAGCACCTTGTCCCTTTTACAGTTTTCCAATATAAATTTCTTACCTTGGCAAAAACAAGCTACATGGAGAAACAATGGATTTTCACCTACGGTTATTAGTTTTACGTAGTTGACATGATTCGATGTCTTTGTATAAAGGTAGTGAAAAGCCCAAAGCAATGAATGTATTCACTGTTAACTCACCTCTAGTATCAAATGCTCAAAGGTGCTTTTGTGCTAAGTAGGGCTCCTTGTCATGTGATTTTTACCAATTTAAATTAGGAAAAATACTATAATGACTATTCATTAAGGTCACCTTGAGATGACAAAAACTACATGGGGCAAAACCCACAAAAATAAATCTTAAAAATTAATTATTATATGGGTTGGTGTTTTGTCTGGCTAGTGCAAGCAAAATGAGGGACTTTTTTTTATACCCTGGAACACCCTGACCATTTGTTTTTGTTGCTATTTCTTGTTTCTGGTAGCATAGTCTGGCACTAATCTTGTGATATTGATAGCAGAAGATAATACACCAGTTTTATAAATTTGGGCACTTTCCGTTACTCCAAACATTGCAATCTCAGTTTTCAAGCATTCCACATGTAATTTGTTACTGGGATGTGATGATGTATTGCATTTCTGAGATCCGTGCAGTATGGTAGTTATAGGTACCCTTAAAGCATGAGCAGAAAATTACCATTTTTCTATATGTTGACTAATTACTTTTGTATAGATGGTTCCTACAGTGTTTCCTTAGCTGTGCATTCTAGAGTAGGTCACTTCTATCATTCTTTGGTTGGTTTCCTGAGCGCTCTGACATGCATAATGTCCTTTTTGCTTGGTAGATGTGCACTCCCAAAACGGACGATTTTAGCAACTCTCTTGCACATTAATTCCAAGTTCTCTTCACATTTTTTAACAAAGTATTTAAAATTTTTTGAGGTGTCTGCAAGGAGGTAAGTCATAGCCCAAGTTGAATATTAGTTACTGGAGAGCCTCAATTTAGTTGCGTATATTGCATATGCCATAGATTTTAATTGCTGTAGATTTGAACATGCAGAGAATGAATACGAATGAAAATTAAAGTATAAAACAGCAAAGACAACTATTTTAACACAAATTTTTCTATTCATTCAATCTCTGAAATTGATTACATCATGCCTCAATAAAGAGATCTTTCCTCTGCTCAATACAAATCAGACTTGACACTATTATTACAGAATTACACACTCAACGGCAGGGGATCTCTATATAGAGATAATTGCCCCTAAAGATAGACATTGACTGGATTCTTTCTCCTTCATGCATTTAGCATGCAAGACGCAAACAAATCTAATAATTCATGCAAACTGTCCTAAATCTATGCATTACATAGAAGGGTGATAATGGCATGCAGAACTGGAGTGAATGGTGTGCATGGCAGTGAGGCTCATGCATCACTTCTCAACATACTGCTCCTTAGTGCTGAGACTCACAATTTGATCTTGAAGCTTTGAAAGCTGGATCTTTGCAACTCGATGTGACCTTGTTAGTACAAGATAACTGAATGTGGCAAAATCCAAACCTTTGCAACTCACCGTGCAACATTTGCATCCAAGTGACCATTTTACTTCTTGTAGAACTCAAGTACCCATTTACTCATCTCTCTCTTTCAACATAGATCACAAAGCTTTCTCTTTCTTTCTCTAACATAGAGAAGGCTCATAGTACTTATAATTGCATGACACAAGCAGTCATCAACCACTTGATTCAAATATTCAAACATTGATTTACCACTACGTCTGTTTACGTTCAAACATTTAGGCGTATACAACCTTTTGAACATATTTGTTATCTTTTGTCTACAGCATCATAAACTGCAAAATTTGTAGATTCGGACACATCCTTACCTTCAACTTCACACTCTTTATCTAAAGAAGCATTAGTTATATCACCCATATCGAATGATTCATCAAATGAAGAAAACCAATCACTATTATCTCATGCGACATCACAAGCTAAAGGCTTGGACCTTAGATTCTCATTTTCCTTCCTGCATACTACAAGCAATTGATCTAGTTGTATATTTTGTTCTTTCAACTTTTTAACTTCACCTTTCTAAAAACTTTTCTCCTTTGCAAACGACTTCAATTTTTTTCTAATTTTACATTTCTTATAACATTTTCCAAATTTTTTTCAAGATTCCTAATTTCACATAAATATTCACATCTTTCTTGTCAAATTGTTTTAATTTTCTATCAATGGTGAATTACATTTCTTAATTTCAGTCACTTCTTTCTTCACCTTTTTATCAGTTTTTCCCATTAAAACAAATTAAATTTACCTGATATTGTGGCTTCATTATTTACTTTGACCTCACAGACTTCTTCACCTGATCTGTCGTCTTCAATGTCTTCAAACTTCTTGGATTTACCTGTGACTGTGTCTTTCTTTTCTTGGCAGTGAATTCTTCTCAAACAGCAACTGGCATTGTTTCTTTCTCTAACAATGATGAACTGCGATCTTTCTTTAACAAAAGAGAGATGATAAAAATAAACAGAAAATATTCACCTACCACAGCAATTCTTTGATTCGCGGCTAGACTTCAAATTCTGCAAAAACTGTTGAAAAAACTGCAATCTAATTTCTTGTTACCAATGACTTCCTCTGTTGACTTGGGCAATTTCAATTTTAATTTCCTATGAATCCCTTTTGCATGGCATTTTAAACTGCAGGCACTTTCCTTGGCAGCAACATTCCAACGAATTCTTTTGCTAAAATTGCGTCCACTTCCCTTTGTCTTGTGATAACACCTCACAAAAAATGCTACAGCGATCTGCTTCTTCTTGGCAGTATCTATGATGACTTGGTGACCTCCTTCTAAATGGGGCACTAAGATTTTTCTTTGGTCTTGACAATTCTTGAATGACTTTGACTACAATGACTGCCTCACAAACAATTAAGCAGCAGATCTTTCAAAAAAAACAAACTACTGTTCGTCAATTTTGGGCAGCTGGCTTTGTTTTAGTGGTGTACTTTTCTTTTGCCGAGTCTTTCACGGATTTCTTCTGGAGTTCTAAAATCTGCTGTCTTTTTCTGCAAACTGGTGGCCTTCTTTCACAGTGGGGGTTTCTTCAAACATGCAGTGAACGTGCACCCTTCGTTTACCTGCAAAAAACAACAATCTGCTCTGACCGTTTCATGCCCAAGATCTTTTTCCTCATGCTCTGATGCCAATCATAGATTTGAACTTGCAGAGAATAAATACAAATGAAAATAGAACAGCAAAGACAACTATTTTAACAAACAAATTCTTCTATTCATTCAATCTCTGAAATTTATTATATCCTGCCTCAACAAAGAGGTCTTTCCTTTGCTTAATACAAATTAGGCTTCACACTATTATTACAGACTTCCACACTCAACAGCAGGGGATCTCTATATAGAGATAATTGCCCCTAAAAATAGACATTAACTGGACTGTTTCTCTTTCATGCATTTAGCATGCAAGACTAAAACAAATCTAATAATTCATGCAAACTCACAGTCCTAAAACTATGCATTACATAGGAGGATGGTCATGGAATGCAGAACTGGAGTGAGCAGTGTGCATGGCAGTGAGGCTCATTCAACAGTTGCGATATGCACTTAGTGATAAAATTTTACGTTATCAAAAAGCATCAAATTTTGGTTTGATTTAATTATAGAAAGTTTTGACAATTAAATATGCTCTATCATGCAGGACAAAGCTACAACAGGTAAACGGGGTCTTGGCATTGGTGATCGGCCCAAGAAAATTGCGGGTGCTCATTGGAAAGGACAAAAGGTTTCTTTTGATTCAGATAATGACAAAGAGGGAGGTTCTGCTGATGATAGTGATGTAAAACAGACTGTTGCAAAGAACAATAGTTTAAAGCGTAAAAGGGATGTTGACCTTGCAGAGAATAAAGCAGTTCAGATTCAAAATGCCATATCTGCTAATGAGGATGATGCTAGAAAAGAAACAGAGGTTGTTTCAGGGCCCAAGCTTAAGTTGAAGAGAATATGCAAGCAGCTGCTTCGGGAGGTAAGACACTACACTATGTGTGTATGAATGTTCAAAGCTGATGAAACATATATTCTTGTTGGTTGATAACTTTGTGGTGCAGAATGATTAATACAACATTATCTTTGACTTAAGGCTCCAGGTCAATCAATGAAGATCAAAAACTTGAAGAAGTGTGTTGAGGCCCACTCAAGTTTCTTTTTTTCAGAGTTTTCTTGTAGGCGTGATGCTGTTTCATATTTGACAAGAAAGGTTTGAGATAAGACTTTCACGTCTTTCCTTTTTGTAATATTTCATTTTTTATTGAAAATATGAAGTTTTCCATTTTACTTTCCAAGTCTGGTTGTTGACTATAGTTTAAAATTTAAATGGATTATTGCAGCTCGAGAAAAACTCAAAATTTGTTGTTGATGGGAAAAATGTGTCTCTTTCGAAGTGCAGTTGAGACAATGCACTTCCGTTGCTGGTGGCGTATTTATCCTCAATTCTTTACCATTATGCACGGACGTTTTTGGGATTCCCATTTGTTTCAGTAGAGCTCTCTATTTTTCAACGTGCTATCTGTATAATGTGGGAAGCAATTCTTCCCTAGATTTTGCCATTTGCTTTATAGAATGAATAATTTTGTTTTTAATTATCTTGAAACTAATTAATTTCTGTAGTGCATTAGCCTCTGTGTTTTGTACTCTTGTACCAACATTTTATTTCTAAATGAAATTTGAGAAATAATTTGTCCTGTTTTTTAGAACATCTTGCCCTCTAAATATCAAACAAGAAATTTTGAACAGGTTGAAATTTGTAGTATTTTCATACTTATGGATGAAGATGCAATTTGTCTGTTAAACAAATTACTTATGCAACTTTGAGCTTGGACAACCTATTTGTGAGTAACAGTATACAATCAAATGTAACTACACAAGGGAAAAACATGCAGTTGATGATGTATGGGAGCAACGGCTATGCTGCACAAACTTTATTTTATGTTATAATGCAAGAAGTTATGCAATTTTAATTAATGGGACAATCCACATAATCTTTGCTGGTACACATTTTCCGTCAGGAGAGGTGTATTAATGGTACAGGGCTCAAGGGCTCAGCAAGGTCCTTCAAGATGTAAGAAGGAACATTGTAGGGGTAGCTCAAGGAATGGGATCAATGCTGGATATTGTGGTCATAAGTGGGTTGATGTCGGTCCATTTTATTCTACTTTTATATCACAAAAAATAATTGTTAATGGTGTTAGGCATGTAGGGTGAACTATGTGCATTTGTAAATTTATTACCATATAGAATGGCATAAAATGAATAGCATCACAGATGTTTAGCCGTATTTAAAAAATTACATTTGAAATTAAAGTGGTCATAAATGGGTTGAAGTTGGACCATTGTATTCTAATTTTACATTAAAAAACTAATGTTAATGTAGTGTTATGCATGGAGGGTGAACTATATGCAATTGTAAACAATATTACCATATAAAATGGCATGAAATGAATAGCATCAGATGACTAGCCACATGCAATTATGAGTAGCATAGGAAACTTACAGATGTAGACATTTTTGGCAATGTCCAAATTATGGGCTTTGGTATGGATAAACAATATGCCATCGAAGTACAATGAACAGTTCAGATTTTGACATAAATGGTTATTAAGGGGTTTGATTGTGGATTAAAAGCATCAACAGTATGTTAATGGTTTTTTTTGTTGAGCATATCAGAGTCAAGGTTAGTTTAAGTGTGGTTATTATGGCTTGACATTGCTGTTTTATGATTTTTTTTTGTCAATTTGTAAAATACTCTTTTGTAAAGCAACACAATTTTTAGAGAAGATTATTGATGTCATTTATCAACTACCATTCCTTTCCTAGTGTCAATTTTGGTGGATAGGTAAGTATAGGTTTCGAGAAAACATTGGTTTCAATGAAGCATGCAAAAGATTATTCATGTTGCTGTATTATCATGCTTAATGACAAGGATTACTGTACAAGGGGTTGAGTTTAATTGGTTAAAGCATTGAGTTCTAAATGTGGATTGAGTTCTAAATGTGGAGATAAAATTCAAATCCCAATATGAACTTAATATTGAAATCTAAGTTTTGACATTTGGTATTCCATAGTTCCCCTGCAATGTGGAGGTGGTTTATAAATAAGTGGATTTTCAAGTTGTTATTCTTGGTCTTCCATATATGATTTCTAGTGTGGTGGTTCAACTGGAGTTGATTTTAGTCATTATTGTGCTTTAAGAGCTTGTATTGGTCTCATGTCGATTCTCATATGAATAGAATATCTGTAAATGATTAGCAATATAAAAAATAGCAAGGATTACTTATATCGAAAAATTTGGATTATAGTGTATTAAAAACAAGCTTTATTCAGATTATCCATAAATTGGACCATTCTATAACTTAACTTAAAATGGTGTGCGATTTAGAATAGGTTATTTAGTCATCGTACTAAGTTTGGTCACATTATGTAGCATCAAACTGCGACCATAAGAAGTAAAATGTTTATGAATTTTTCTTGAATCTCCTTAAAGGTTCATACTGCTAGTGTAACCACAAGAAGCTTATGCACAAGATATGAAGGTGGATACATAATGTAGTTGAATATTTAGTTCTCAAATTATTTGTAGTGAGTGCTAAGGTATACATACTCAATCTACTCACTCTACCACGTAGGGTGCATGCCCTACTATTCTAAGTGGTCAACCAATTGCAAGAGCACTAGTATTTTATGGGCATGACCTAGCTTTCTTTAGCGACCCTTTAGAATAGTAGGGCAGTCCTTTGTATTTGCCTAGCACATGCTATGATTAGCTACTCTCATTGGAATAGTTTGATTGGCCATTTTGCTTACTATGGAAGGAACACGCTTGTGATGGGCTTGTGATGGGGTTGGCATATGCATATTTAAAAGCTTGTGTAGCATTTAGGCTTCTCAAATTATTTGAAGCAACTTAAATTTATCATCCATGTATTGTGGGACAAATTTTGGCATCTACTTTGAAAGAAACTTGATCGCATTGACTTGCAAGAACGAGCCATTGCATTAATACTTTCTTCTCATTTTACTTGTGTACTATCTAGATTCCATGAAATAATTAAAATTAATATGTCTGTGCAGTATGATGGTTTATAATCCACTTCAATAAAGTGGCTAATAAGAATTGGGCATTCTTTAATACTCTATATTTTGAAGATTTGGAGGAGTTAGGCATCTAAAGAAATAAATGTTTTGTCAAGATGCACAAAATTTGACCATGCTTTTCAAGGATTTTACATATAGGAGATGATAAGCACTTATTGTAGATTGAGAAGTTCACAAGCTCACCGACATAAGAATTAACATGGTTAGCTAGAACTAGCAATGCCCATTATAAGATACAATAGAAAGATACTGATGACATTGTAATGTCATAATGGATTGATGAGGTCTAGTTTGCTACAAATCACTAGTCAAAGTGCATTATAAAGTTTCAAGATAGCGTGAAGTGTCACCAAGTGAAGGAATTCAAGATCAAAGATTGGGAGTACCATGTAATGCATGACCATAAAGAGAGGTTTGTGGCCCATTCAAAAAGTTATGTAAGAATTAGTGACTTTGAGATGTTAGAGATTATAAATTAGAGCAACTTTATGCATCATACTAAAAGTTGCATGGGAGCATTAAAAGGTCTAATGGCCTAACTAGGAGGTATGAAATCATCACAAATAACCTCAAAAGGCCAGCTAAGCCTAAAATAGTTTTGACCATGCAAAAACAGTGAAAAAAAGAGGGGAAAACAATTTTTTTAAAAAAGCAAAAAATGAGAACAACATGAATAAAAGAATGAGATAAAATAAAGTCAAAACCAAGCACAAACACAAATCAACTACAAGAAAATAAAAATACATGGAAACAAACAAACATAAAAGAAACAAAAAATTCATGAAAATAACATTAAAGAGTAGTGAGGGTTTAAGCACCCTACTTGGTAAAGACATGAGGAAGAAACAAACAAATGCATGATAGACCATTTAACACAAAAAACAATCCACAAACAAACATGAGTAGAAAACACCCCAAACCAAGATGAACTGAAAAATTCAACTCATGTAAAGCATTTATAGAGAGAAGAAATTGTTAGAGCACCAAGGGAATAAAATCACAAAGTAAAGAACATTTAAAAAAAAGGTAAATGTCAAGAAAACCAATTCCCATATGCATCTCAAAATCATCATAAATGTGATGTATAACCATGAATGCAAAGATGAGGGTAGGTTAAGTATATGTCATATCCAGTGTTGGAGTTAGGATGTTATGCACTTGTCTGCCATCATGCTAGCATAATGAGCTTTGGAAGTTTGACAAGGTGAAACATCAACCCAATGTGTGAACCATTGATGAACGAGAAATTAGGGGAGAGGAGCCCAAAGTGGAGCGAGGTCCAATAGTGGGGATGGTAGCTAGGCACAATTAGCCTTTTAGTGGACACAATAAGTGTCATGTCAATACTTATCTCAAAAAGATTTCAGTAAATCTAAAAAAATAACCAATTATGTGATGCCACATCATTGTATCAATAAACATAACTTAGTGCACAACTATGGGTCTTCTTTTTAGGACCATTCTGGACACCTTAGCAAAAAAAGTACATAATGTGGCATCATATTTGACCATGCAAACTTGAAACCATTTTTTTAAGTATGTGACCAGAGAGTTTTTTAGTGGCGAATCTTCGCCAATTGGCGAATTTTGCGTATTTTTTTTGAGGAAATGGCGAATAGTCTGGGGCAACATCATGGTCAAATTGCCCGAAATTTTGGGGTTAATGGTACATTATATTCTGGCTTCACCATTGACCACACACCGTTCGACGTGCATGCCCGTAATATTTGCCTAGAATCACTCGGACCTGGGTATTAGACCACCTTCGTTATTCATAAGCAATAGTAAAATGACCACGTACCCAGGACCTAATTCCCCAATGGTAAATTAAATGTTCATTGCACGTGTCGGCCAAATTTGCCAATATCAATTAAAACATTATAAGCATTCGAGGACCCATTTCGCCTCGCTTAAATTAAATGTTCATTGCACGCTTGCACAATTCGCCAAAAATGCAATCATGGATTGATATAAATACACTCTTTCTTACAATTTGTTCGTGTTTGATTAGTAAATTTGGGAGCTCTCGATTCACATTCCGCAAATTGAGTTGGAACGTTGAAGTTCATTGTAGGGCGGAGGGCCAGAGTTACAATCCTGCAACACAGGCCCAGACATTCCTGATTCCTGATTCAGAGAACTGAGAAGGCATAAAGGTGACTAATCATTTCTTCATACTTGATAGTATTAGTTTTAACTTTAATTCATAGTGAGAGGTCAAGACTCAAGATGTCACAGTCAGACATGGGAGAGACTCCTAAGGGTGGTGAAGGGATTGAGATGTCACACAAGGGCGAGACTGAGACTCCTTAGGGTGGTGAAGGGATTGGGATGTCAGACAAGGGTAAGACTTCCCAGGGCGGTGAAACTAAAGGGATTGGGAGGCCATCAAAACGCCCAAAACTTGAACTTAAAGATACTACCATAAAGTCTTTCTTTGGAATTGGCAAAGTTTTTGGTCCATCAACTTCTGCAGCTGCAGAAGCCATTCACAATAGCTCACCACCACCACAAGGTGGGATTGTCATTGAGTTAAATGCATCAAATGCGGATGACAATACCAATACGACAGAAGATGTTCTAAGGGATACACACAATGAGATAATTCACTCAGATGCAAATGCTAGCACTGAAGATGATGTTGGTAGGAAGAAAAGAAAAAGGAAAGAAAATCTAGGGCGAGAGTGGGAGATGACACAAAGTTTTAAGATTGATTGGGTAGCAAAGTACCCATTCATTGAACCAGTCCCAAACAATGATGAACAACCAACATGATGCAAGTGTAAGATTTGTAGCTAGAAAACTAAAAGAGAGAAGAAGATGCAGCTAAAGCTTGACACCATAGAAAAGCATATTGGTAAGGTTTATGAAAAACAGATCATAGACGGAAAGGAAACACGAGTAGTAAGATGGAAATCAAAGGAAGAATGTCTTCAAGTTAAGTATGCCGCAGAATATGAAGAGAATAACCACAAAATGACATTGATTGGTAATAGTGAATTTGGAAATACAATCAAGACTGGGCTTGAACATGCAACGAAAGATGCAAACCTAGTAAAGACTGTTCAGATGTGTTATTTTTCATATTCTATTGAGAGGGCGTCCTATGAAAGATTTCCCAAAATTTAGTAATTTATTATCTTTTTTGAATGTTCCTCACTATCCTATGTCACATTGGTCAATAAACGCTGGATGGGAAATGGCAAATTGTCTCGCTGAGGTGGAAAAGCAAAATTTACAAGAGAGTGTAAAAGAGTCAAATTTTATTTCATTATCCATAGATGAAGTTACTGTGGTAGATAACACTACTTGGGTTTGTATGCATGTGTATACCATAAAAGAACACGTCCGCTGAGCTCATCTACTTCATGTTCGTAAAATAAGGGACAATTCAACAACAAAAAAATTATATTTGGAAGTTAAGAAAGCTTTGAATGAAATTGCTGGTATGGATGACTTGACAATTGCCAAGAAGTTGGTGTGTGTTGGAGCTGATGGAGCTGCAGTAATGCAAGGTCAAATGAACGGTCTTTGCGCAAGATTACAAACTAGTATTGCACCATACATGGTTGGCATTCACTACATGAACCATCAAATGAATTTAGCATATATAATTGTAAGCAATTTCCGTACAGTGTCAAAAGTTGAAGATCTGGTCCACGAGCTCCACTCATACTTCTGCCGAAGTCCTAAACGTTTTGCAAAATTTCAGATTTTTGCTGAGGGAGTAACAACAAGAAACAAGTTTCTCAGGGATGTTGAGACCAGATGGATCTCCTTGCATGGACCAGCATAACGAGTTCTAACAGAATATCAATCCTTGATCAGACTAATGTATGAGCAATGCCTCATAGTAGACAAAGCTCCTGATCTCTTACACAAGTTAAGCGATATAGAGACTCTGTTAACTTTAGCTAGTCTTCAATGGATGACCCTCCCGCGTCCCAGATTGCTGCTGGATCTTCTGCTGTCCCTGCCTCTCTGGATGTTGGTTCTGTTCCTCCTGATGATGGGAGGTCCTCTATTATGGATCCATCCTCTTGGCAAAAGGCTACTGCTAGGGTTGAGGAGGGATGGATTACTGTTAAAAGTAAAAAATCTAAATTGTCCCAGTCCTCTTTTGATATGACCCTTCGATCCCACAAGGGTAGGACAAATTCTTGATCCTTCCTGGTTGGGTTAGGGCTGTTGGTTTTTTGCAGCCTGTTGGTTTTTGGTGGGGGTATTTGTTGTTCCCCTTCTTTTGATTGGCTGTGTCGAGTCTCTATTATGTTTCATTTCTTTGAGTGGGCTTTCAAGTTTATCTTTCGGTTTGGGTTACAGGTCCTTCTAAAACCTGTCTTGTAAAGGGTTTCTGGTCCCTTAAAAACTTGTTTTTCCTTAATCAAAAACTTTAGCTAGTCTTCTCCCCATGCTGGATTCAATGAACAAACTTGTTAAGAAAGCCCAAGACAAAACTATGTATATCAATGAGTATAGCACTCTACGTAAAATAACATGCTTGAGCCTGGATGGTCTATATTCAGATCTAACAGGGCGAAGCCCAAATTTTTTTAAGTGGCAGATAATTACAGATTTGAATCATACTGATTTTTTTTTACATTTCAATACAAAAAATAAGTTATGTGTCTTTGTAAAAGGATTTCACATACCAATGCACCAATCTAAGACGGGCAAGCGAGGCAGAGCACTACTAGTTAAAAAGGAAGATTTTGACAGGATTGTTAAATCTGTTAGTGATAATTTGAAGTCTATTGCATATGAACTTTCAACTTAGATTCATGAAAGATTCCCTCGAGAAGAAATACTTGAAGCCATGGGTTGTGTGTATCCTCAATTTTGGCATTCAATTGGAGATAATCCAAATGACGCAAAGATGTTTCATAAAAAACTAGAGGAATTGATATTGACATTTTCAAAAGATGCATATTGCAATGGACAACCAATAGAAGAAATTTTAAATTTAGATCATCTTAAAAAACAATGTAAACACTTTGCATTGCTTATGAAACAACAATTGGTTAAGTTGGAGAATCTATTTGAACCTGGATCAATCACAAGGCTTTGGAAAATGATAGATCAAAGTGATGCATTGCACATTGCAATACCAGAATATTTGAAACTTGCTGATTTATGTCAAACAATGATATTGGGGTCGGTGAAAGATGAGAGAGTTTTTAGTGCATTAGGGGTTTTGAAATCAAAGATCATAAACAAATTAGACAAAAAATTGGAAACTTGCTTGAGGTTGTTTGTAACTCATATAATGTTAGAGATTTTCCATATGATAGGGCACTGGCAATCTGGAATTCTATGCATGAAAGACGAGGGTTGTGCAACACTTTAAAAGCTGATGGTGCTGGTGCTGGTGCTAGTGCTAGTGCTGAGACAAATGATGGATCGCAGACTCAGAGTCAGCATGAAGATGAATAAATTTTTGAATACCCAACTCAGAATGAAGATGAACCTGTTAGTACTAGTCAGTTTCCGGATCTTAAGTCCATTTGGGATATAGAAGCCTCGAACTGAGTCACTGAAGTGAATTAGCAGTCAGTTTATAGGTATTTATAATTATACTACAGTTCTTGAGTCATATTACAATTTCAATTTGCAATACTATAGTTGTCATTGATGATTTTTGATATTGTATTCCTTGAATTTGTCAATTAGAACAGATACTTATTTCATATTTTTAATTGTGAATTTGAATTATTAGTAAACAATTAGAATTTATTTTCTGAATTATTAGTAAACAATTGAATTATTAGTAAATTGGTTCCACATTATGTTGAACATGAAATGCAACAATTTGTGTCACAAGATCCATAAAATTATTCATATTGCATAACTGTTAGAACCTTTCTACTGTTCTACATTAAATGCTTAACATGATGTTCATGGTGATTAGGGTTTTGTGTTTGTTTTTTTTGTCTTAGTTGGCTAGTAAACCGAAGTTGTCATGCGTTGAAAATCTGAGTTGTCCTCTCTTTATTTGTCCATGTCAATGTCAAGTGTGGTCAAATGGTTGGTCAGACAATGAGACATGTTTAATGTTTCATCTCTAACTCGCAGATAAATTTCATGTTTAACAATTTAAGTGGCGAGTTAGCGAGTGTTGGTTTGGGTTTAAATCACGAGGTCTCTAGTTTTTTGAGTGTTAGCATTTTATGTTAGCGAGCTGGAGATTGTTAATGAAATTGCTTTGGTCGCGAGGTCTCGAATTGGTTTGATGCCATGCATTATAGCCATGAGAGTTAGCGAGTAAGTCATTAATGGTCTGTGTGCCACTGCTCACGCCTGTTTATGATGGTAATTAACATAAAACATCGATTTTTGTTGGTACTCGCTGGGTCGCTGCGGTCAAGAGATAACAAGTTTTGAGATTTTATGGTTATCGCTAGCTTGCAAGTCCTTTATCATCAAGTCAGTTTAAGTCGCGAGCTTGCGAGTACTGGGAGATTTTAGTTGTCGCTACCACAAAAGATGTTTTGCACTTGACCATTTCATGTTGCGAGGTTGCAACTGGGTGTGATTTTATTTATTGCTAGGTCGCAAGGTGTTCGCAGTTAAGTCATTTTAATTTGCGATCATGCGATGTGGTTGGTATCGCAGCTTAGTTGGTTTTGTTGCTTGCTCGTAGGTTTTGAAGTTGTTTAGCATTTTAAGTTGCGATCTGGTGACATGTAAGTTTTGGTCTGATTTTATGGTCATCGCATGCTCGCGGGTTTGTAAGTCTTAAGTCAAAAAGTGTTGCATGCGATGGCGGTTAAGTGTCTTGTTGTCGCGGAATCGCAAGGGTTTAAGTCAAGTTAAGTTTTGAGTTGCGATGAAATAAGTTGTTTTGTTAGATTTGCAGTGGTTGCCAGCTCATAGGTAAAGAAAGAATATTACAAATGTTTTTGTGAGGTTGCGACTGAAGGGCTTGATGAAGATCAACGACCATCGCTCACTTGCAAGATTATTTGAGGATTCATAAAAGGGGTTGCGAGCTTGCGATTAAGAGGATTTGGTAGCATTGTCGCTAACTCACCGATTACTTTCCAAATTGTTATAACCGGTTGCGAGTGTGTAGTTAAAGATGGGGATTAGCACGTGGACTTGTTTGCCGGGTTCTGTAAATTTTTTGAATGGAAATCGCCAATCAAATAGAATGGCATGAATTCAAATTTCGTTCGAGTACTTCAACTTTGAATTAATGCCACAGTAGCTAGTTCATGCAAGTGTGGCAATTACTGAGACTTGAGAGAAGTGACGACCCCCAAATACCATAAATTGCATGATCGAGCCGAGATTTTATATAATTGAATTAATGCATTCTATCTTCAAGGTAATTCGGTGAATTGAGCTTTGCAACAATGTTGGAGAATTCAGAGTGTTGGGTGTGGGAAAATTTCAGAAAATTGGTTAAGTTTTTCTCCTGCAACTAAAATGAGCAAGGCAACAAGTGGAACTGGAGGTTCCAAGCCCAAGGCCATGACAAGTGGAGGAACTGGAGGTTTCAAGCCCAAGGCCACTGAGGAAAAGATGGTTAAGAAATACAAAGAAGAATTTGTAGATTTGCTGCTAGGCACTTCCGTTGCTTTGAATACAAATGATTTGGCATGGAAAGATTTATGGAGCCAATGCAGAAACCCGACCACGCTTAATATGACTGGTTCTGCTCTATTTCATTTTTTCTGGAATGATAGGGTTAAGGGTGTCCCGATGTCAAACCCTTGGGATTTAAATATGGCAAAGTTAATTGTGCCAAATGTGTATGTTGATGTGGATTTGATCAAAGAGTTGGCCAAATGCTATTGCCCAGTATCTAGGGTAATCAGAAGAAAGAACCAGTCTTCCCTAGTTTCAATTAATAGAGCTAGCTTTGTTGAAGCTTTCCAGATTACTGGTGCTGCATGCACGGATATAGATTTGGAGCGGGTTGCAGAGGATTATGACAAATACAAAGGTGTTATCAAGAAGCATGCAATGCCCAGATACATGTCTAGGGTGAATAGGAAACCGATTATAATTCCAGATAGTATCGAACCACCATTTGACATCACACCTTTCCACAATTATATGCATTGTACAATCTATGGATTATGCAGAGTGTTGGGTTTTGATGGAGATTCAACAATGTCAGCTGAATTACAGATGATGGCTATGGACATTCAACACCCAGATGTTAACAAAGATTATGACTATGTGGGCTATGCGGTTGAACACATTCATAATGCTCTAGTTGAAATTCAAAGTGGTGCACCCAATCCTACATTCAAGCATTATTCATTGCTGATGCATTTAATATTGTTCTATAATGTTGAGTTCATGGATAAAGAATTGGATATTTTCAAAGAAGAATTGGGTGTCTTAATGCCAATACAAAGATGGACCCAGGTTTGCGACAGTAGTTCTCCCCATTCTTCTTTCCTTTTCTTTGAAAATTGGATTGTTTTGCCAATTATGGAAATGCTAGGAATGAATAGGGAACGATTGTCAATTAATGTTAGGAGAGTTTTGAGACCTTACCAGTATGTTCCAAACTGGTCTATTTCACATAACTGGGGGGAGTTTTTCTTTTTTGATAACTTTACTATGATCAGAGTCTATGGGTGTCCTCAACCTCCCCATATCTTACCAAAATTTATTCCAATTAGGATTGCTTTTATGGAGTTTATTTGGCAATTGACCCTAGTTGAAAAAGAATACCTTGACAAACACATGAAGGGTTCTCTTCTTCCTAGGCTTAGGGCTGTGTCTGATTTTACCATTGGTAGGAGTTCCTTTGATGAAGTAAACAATTTCCTTAAACAATATAGGTTGGTTAATGCTGTGTCTAGATTCTATGATCCTGAACAATTTATTAAACGTGCATTGCCAAAAATGACACCTTGGGCCACAATAAAGGACCATGAACCATTGGATGATGAAGACGTGGTTAGAAATTGGTCGAGAAAAGAGGAAGTACAAGAAAGGAGAAAAAAATGGAAAAATTTGATGAGAGTTGAAGTAGAATTGAAGGTTGTTGACCCTAGTTTATCAGGTTTTTGCCTTGATAACCCATAACTGGAGAGGATTAACAAAATGCCGAGTTTATATGAAACTCTGATGGAACAAATGCCTCAAATTCCAGAAGTGGCTGCTCAATAGCAAGACCCCCAAGATGGAAATTCTTCACATGGCAAGAGGCCACTTAGTGTGTCTGCTGATGATGTAGAGAGTGGGGATGAAGTTCAATCTACCCGAGTGCCAGCTGCAAAGAAACAAAAAACCAAAGAGGTCGGTACAATTTTGAGGAGAGACCCTGCTAGAGCAATTGTTATAGAACAAGGACACTAATTTCATCAAATAAGGACCTATGTTAGAGAAGCAGGGCAGAATGACGAACAAGGAGAAACAAACGAAGCCCTTTCTCAAGACTTTGATGAGCGTGTGATGTTGTCAAATGAGTTCATGAAAGATGATGACTTTATTAAGTCAGATGAATTTAAAAGTTTTTTGACAAGGTTGAAACAAAATCAATTAAGACAAAATCTAATCATAGAGGAAGGAAATGTAGAAAAGAAAGAGGAGATCATCAAGGCACTGCAGGAATATGATCTTGACAGAGAGCAAATATCTGTGGAATAGGCAAGACAATTGATTAAGAGTACTGGTATGATTATGATGCCTGACTGGGATAGCCAGTGTATTTTTATTATTGATCAGATTAGGAAGCAAGAGGACCCAATGTTTAAAACTGATTTTGAAATTGGAGATGTAATAAGAGGATCAAGATTTAATCCTAAGTCAAAGACACTTGCTGCTTGGTCTTTGGCCCCTTCCACTCAAAAGCCCCACCTTCTAAATATCCAAGTAGAAAAGAAAGATGACAGAATGATCTGGAATTTGCAGAACACAACTGACACAAAGATTGCCTCATTTTTGACTCAAGTTTCTTTCATGAATTAATCAAAAATAGAGGATTTGTCAAGAAGATACACAGAAACATATAGCCAATTGATTGCATTATCTAAAAAATATGAAGAGACATTGATGAAGAAGTGTGCTCTGGAGGAAGAGTTAGTGGAGTTGAAAGAAAAAAATGCAAATGAGCCCCCTCCAATACAGATTACATAACAAGTACAAGAAATACCAGCTAATGTGACAACAAAAATGGAGGAATACACAGAGAAAATTGAAAAGCTTGAAAAGGAACAAATGCCAAGGCTCTCTGTTGTGTAAGGAATTCTGAAACACAAGATTAATGTATTGAAAGGAAAATTGATGCTAGTGCATGATTTGCACATTTCTTTGAAAGAGGCAAGTAAAACATCCTTTGAGGCTGTCGCTTTTCTTGGACCTTTGTTCAATGTTTGGCCAGGAAGAAGCAGATTAATTGATAAGCTAGATACTACAATGATGTATAGTGACGATTTCCCTCCCAAGATTAGTGACACTAAAGACATGGTGGAGGTAATGAATGCAGCTTATGCATTTTTCACAGGGAAGGATGTGCTTATAAATGAAAAATTGTAGACATTTGGGGAAGGTTATAGTAAATTGGTGCCTTCAATTTATGGTAGTAATGGAGATTTGAAATCAGTTTCTGATTGAACCAACAAATTTGATTTTATTTTGGAGCAAGAAGAAATAATCAAGCATATAGATGAACAGGTTGATGCTGATTTCCTTAACGGTATGCTTGATTCACTATTCAAGGTTGAGGTTGACCATGAAAAGTTTATTGTTGAGGCCAGGGCAGTTACAGATGCTAGATGGACAGATTCAGTTGCAAAGTTGGAAGAGGTAAAGGCATTCAGTTGCCAACAGACAAAGAGGTTGACAGGTGGCAAGCCATGCTAAAGCAAAAGAAGAGTTGTTAGGTTGCTACCTAAGATTCCTCACAGTAATTCTAGGCTTGTTGAATCCTCATCTTATAAAAGGATTCCAAGATTAATTTGAGAGGGATGGCCACTTTTTCTTTTTGATCGTTAGAGAGGGATGACCAATTGGCCACTTTTATTGATGTTGAAAACTCTTATATAGTTATAATAGTTCATCTGTTCAAGAATTTGATAAGTGCATAGCTGAATCACATTTTGAATTTACTTTCTGATATCATTATGAATATAATATCAATATCATTTGCAGTTTGAAATCTTCACATAATTATCTTTGTGTTGAATTAATGTTTTCACTATGAATTCAATGGTCAAGGGTTTTTCAGTTTATGTATGAATCTGGGTTGTGTATGTAATGGCATATTCATTCCTATTTATCTGCAAATGAATCTTATTGAAGTTTATTATCAGGTTGTCTTTGAATTGTAAGTGACTCTATGCCCTAGGATAAGGCACCAGTTTGTTGTCTTGATGTTGACTTGGTGAAGTGACCTTCCAATTATAATAGTTGATTCATTGTGGATGAATATGTTTTCTTGTTTGCCTTTGATTATGAAATTGTGATTTGTCTATAACATCTATCATGGAATTGGATCCTCAAAAGATATTCCCTTTAATTGAGTTGCATGCATGTTTTACTAATTATGTTGTATTCCTATCTATTGTGGTGTTTGATACTTTCATTCTTAATACTCTTATGATTTTATATGATATGGATGTTTATGTAATATATATGGAGGTGTTCTATGACTATCATGTACATGTTTTCCCTCCATAAAGTTGGCATTTACTCATACCTATAATCCGTCCACCAATTACAATGAGGTGAATCCTTAATAGGATTCAAATTTTACATTCCTGGGCATAATAGGAAGCATTAAATGAAAAATTACATACACCATAACAATGCAACAAATGAAAAAAGTTAAAACTCATGGTTCTGATCATTTGAAAGAGATATAATTATACACCGGAGAGAAATAGATCAGAATTTAATTTCTATTGAATAAAATTACTACATCTGTCGGCCATCACAAAAATAATTTATATATAACTCCTTCAAGAACCTGCACAAAGATTGACACTAAATGCTTTTCATTTTCTCTATAAATGACTATACAACTTGCTCCCTTCACCTAGAGTCTAGAATCACTACGGGAACCAAAAAAGGAACCCCAATGACTATACAACTTGCAAAACTGCTTGAGCCATGCCATTATCACCCTGATGCCTTCAGATGGAATGTGAGATGTTACATTCTGTCCAACAGATCGTTTCCAAATAGAGGAGGAAGCCTTCATGTCCAGGAACAAAGAAAATGGAAAGAGGAGCTCGAGCCTTCATGCCCACGATCAGGGAAAGTGGAAAAAGGAGCTTTAGGGTAAATGTAATATGTTGGGAAGGGGTTGCAGCTTCCATGTCGTCACAAAGATGACTGGCTGCCACTCCCCACCCAAATAAATCCTTCTTTCATTTCTCTGCGGGCTCCTTCTCCAAACCCCCTGCCATCCTGTGGCAGAGTAGAAGTAAAGGATGTGCCATGCTTGGCCTTTCTTGATAAGAAAAGGCTTTCACACCCCCTCTGGCAATCCTTCTCACTTTCACAACCCCTCAGACAATAAACAAACTCACACAGGAGAAAACAAAAAAACACCCATCCGGTATCACAAAGCACACAACAACTCCATGCATGATCCTGCTCAAACATCATCTTCCTTTCTGAGGAAAAAACCACTCTCAGATAATGAAAAAGGTTTCTTTTCTCTTCTACCAATTAAGTCACCACTCCATTGTATTTATAACCTTTTAATACTTCATTTGGTGATGCTCATTCATGTGAAAAATCATCATTTTGGTGTTTTTCAACATGACTGTAGACTCTAGAAGTCATGCCTATCAAATTCACTACATCCTGCTAAGGCTCATCTATTGTGAACGATTTTGTTCTGATTTTATTCCTCCTTAATTGGACAAATTTATGCTTCAAAATCCCTGACAACAAGCAACCTGAGCTCTAATTTCTCAGAGAAATCTGTTATCTCCCATCTCTAACTCAGAAGCTATCCAATCCTTTTATGCCTCTAAAACCGTCGTCCTCGCTTATCTAATCAACCTCGACTCAGGAGAAAGCTTCAAACTAGTCCCTCAGGAATGAGTCAGCATCCAAGCCTTAAAAATTCCTCGTACATATTAGCTTGCCACCACAGTTGTCACTAGCTCTCATGTTTGTTTAATGTTAGCATTTTTAGGTTGCGAGCTAGTGACCAGATAGTTTTTGGTTAAGTTTTATGGTTATTGCCAGCTTGTGAGGTAAAATTTCTAAAGACTTGATCAAGCCGTGAGCTGGTGACAAGTTGGTTTGGGTTTACATCGCGAGGTCTCTAGCTTTTTGGGTGTTAGCGTTTTATGTTACCGGCTGGAGATTGTTAGTGAAATTGCTTTGGTCGCGAGGTCTCAAGTTGGTCTGATGTCATACATTATAGCCGCGAGAGTTAGCGAGTAACTCATTTCATACAGTTGTCGCTAGCTCTCATGTTTGTTTAATGTTAGCATTTTTAGGTCGCGAGCTAGCGACTAGACAGTTTGTGGTTAAGTTTTATGGTTATCGCCAGCTCCCAAAGTTAAATGTCTGAAGACCTGATCAAGCCACGAGCTTGTGAGTGAAGTGCTAGCGGTTAAGAGATAAAAAGTTTTATGTTGGCGAGTACGCGACAAGGGTTAAAGTTACCACTATCTCCAAGTCGCTGCGGTGATGAGGACTTAACATTTTATGGTCGAGAATTGGCGAGTGGCAGTTCAGTTTCCCTCAGTTGCTAGATCTCGAGGTTATGAAGGCTTAGCATTTTCAGCTTGCGAGTTGGAGATTGAGTCGTAAGGGCTTGTCGCTAGGTCGCCAGATTTTCTAATGGGCAGTCTTTTAGGCAGAGAGTTGACGAGTGTGTGCCACGTGTTTTAATGACTTAATATCTTGAAATTGCCAATTTTTTTTTTATGGTTTGAAAATAGCTTGAGATCGCCAATATTTTATTTTTATGGTTTGAAAATAGGTTGAAATCGCCAATTTTTTTTTAATGGTTTGAAAATAGGTCGAAATCGCCAATGGAAATATTTTTCTGGTTTTAAAAACATTACAATTCACCCATGCAAATATTTTTTTGGTTTTAAAAACATTACAATTCGCCAGGATTTTTCACAAACTTTGAGCGATCACGGCTAATTCACCAATGAAGATTATTATTTTTCTCCGTAAACTGCAAAAATTTGCCAGTAAAATTAAAATTTTCCTCGGGAATTATACAACTTTCGCCAGGTTTTTACACCTTGTCCAAGGGGGGGGGGGTTCTTAAAGTTTTCCCTATATGTGACTTGATAAGTAATTAGTTATACAAAATTGAAATTGATTTGAAATATCTGGGCAAATTTTGGGAGGCACGAAGTTAGAGTGCTCCATCATAGGCCCCTCTCTCCTAGAGATTACTTTACAGTCATATTGAGATGATAAATTTCAATAGGCCAATTGATATTAAGGTACATGAATCAAATCTAAAAAGGACAACATCAAAGTTTTATAGATTCTTATATTGTCATACTACGATGGAAAACCTTGAAAGTTTGATAGATCAAAAGATAAAACAAAAGAAAAGAAATACACTCAAGACCAAGAAAATATGAAATCCATATTTTTACAAATCAAGTGAAACGTGGGTATAAGGAACAACACATGAATTTGAGTTGAAATATTTTACATATAACTTATAAAAGGAACACTATCTTTAAAAAGAATAATTTTAAAAATAAATCAACTTATGTGAATTTATTTTTCATTTAATCCAAAACAGATACGAGATATTAGAATTGGTGGAAATTTGGGATATTAATTTATAAATAAGTATATACATGTCTTGAATATAATGCAGTTATAGTAAATACAATCATTAATTTTTTAACAATAGGTATAGTTTCAATAAAAAAAGATTAATGGCATGAATATTCGTAGTTTTGGAGGGTCAATTTAGAAAATTTGAATATGGTGGACATGAGTTTTATAGAGTTGGAAAAATAGATGAAATTTGAAATAGTATTTATAAGAGAAATATACGGTATGTAATATAATTTTGGTTGTGGTTAAAGTAGTTAAGGTGATATTTTATTTTAATTGAATTTATAGACAATTTTTTTTAAGGGAAACTTTTTGAATTGTATTTGAATTTTAGATAAGATTTAGAGGAATAATTTAAATTTAGTAGTCGTTAATATCATTTGGAGTATGGGAAAATTAATACGAAGAATTAATTTAAATTTGAATATGGAAAAATCAATAAGAAGAATTAATTCAAATTGATATTGTTAAGGATGTGTGTTTGAATTGCAATCCAAATGAGTGCAGTATTAATCTTTTATAATATGTTTGCAACAACTACAATCGATATTTTGAATGACACCTTAGAAGGTTTTGAGAGAGTAAGAATTTTGTTTCTTTAAGTTAAGATAAATTATAGAGAAATGTTGCGGTATGATAAGAGAAATAGAAGAGAATATTGAGTTGGTTGTTTGAATACTATGAACAATGTTAACAGATTTAGACTCCTAGATGTGTAATTTTGGTAACAAGGGTTTTCTTAAGGATCAAAATAACAAAAGGGTTTCATTTTGTAAATAAATAAAGTTGCCACCACGATTTGTTGAAACTATTGATAGCTTCTTGATGATTTTTTTTTGTTTTTGATAAATAATGGGCCGAAGCTGATAAAGTGTACATACCCTACCCCCCTTTGTGGGTTTTGAACTTGTGACCTCTATTTCAAGAGCACAAGTTCTCCACCACTAGGCCAACTCAGGTTGTTCTTGGTGTAATTTTTAAACATGCATAAAAATGTTTTTTTTTTTCCATATATATATATATATATATAATTTTCATGTTTATATTAGCTTGTATAAGGTAGATAAGTTGAAGATCTATTGAGAATATTACAACACTGTAAGGTATTTTTTAATACTGTAAAGGCTATGCAAGGAGCTATTAGAAGTAAGATAGTTGAAGTAGTGTTATATGAGAGGATAGGTTTGAGATGCATTTTGATTTTAGACTCAATACTTTGCTCTTTTACATTACATCTAGGGTAATGCTATTTTAAGTGGAAGCTATATAATGCCCCACAAATGCTATTCTTTGTCTAAATTAGGATGATATTGAATTATTGATATTTGATCATTTAGTATGCTAGACAATTTAGTTCAATATAATTGATAAATAGTTAAGTAGATGATTTGGTTAATAAATAGTTCATTGTGTGAACTTTATCTATGGGTAAGTGAAACTAGTTAAATGACAAAAAAATATTATTTTAATATTAAAATAAAAATAAAATATAATTCAAAAGTATACAAAAGATAATTATTGGAATTAAAAATAGGTATTAATTAAATCTTCTTTCTTTATTTATAAATTGTATTATAATTGATTTATTAGATAATTTAAAAAAATAAATTTTCTTTTTTGAAAATAATTTAAGATAACTGAAAATATTGGTAGGAGAATAATTACTTCAAAAATAACTAGAAAGTCTAAACATGACTACTTGATTATTTATTTCAATGGTAGATTTTTGGGGTGAAATCTAAGTTCCATATGAAATGCACCATCTAATATGCTTTAACACATCATTGTATAATTAAAATGAATACTCCACACTAGATGTATCATGAATCATGCATCGACATTAATGGGGCTTATTTATTATTGAATGCTAAGTCCTTAACACATAACATCCTTATCCGTATTGAGATATTTGTGTGATTCACATGGTCATTATTGAAATCATCAATACCCATATCATGCCATCTATTAATGTTTGGGAATACATCAAGAAATTTGAGGTGAATTTGAGGATAATAGTCTACTGTTGACAAAAAATCTGCAAGGTACTGCTTGCTTGAATTTTCTTTGGATGTTCCTAATGACAGTATTGCCTAGACCGTTGTTTGTTGCAGGTGGAAGGGGAAGTTTTCCCCCTTCTCCAAACCCCTCATTGTCAAGTTTTGGTTGTTTCACCCCAATCTTGAGTTGGGTTTTAGGTTATTGCAGGTTTGACAGGTTTTTATAGTGGCCTTCTACCTTGTTGTGTTTGGCCTATCCGACCTTATTTGTTTTGGGTTTTCACCCCTATTTTGTTGTCAGTCTTTTGCCGCCTATGAGTTGTTTTATAATGGGTCAACACCCTTGTTTTGTTGCTTTCTTAATCAAAAACATATCAAGAGGTACCCATTCCCACTTCAATGTCTATTGAAGTCTACATTAACCATTTAATTACTATTATCAAGGTATACATTCGTCATTTAGCCACCATTTTTGACATGATGCATATGTATACTGCTAAGTTTACTAAACTTCAAAATTGAAAACCAAAACTAAGTTTTCAGTATTCAATTTTAATAAGCTTCAAAAAATATTTATAGTCTCTTTTTAGTTTAACAATCTTCTTGATTCATTTCATATTATTTTTTTAAAGACAAATTATTATGAACCAAATTTATTAATTTATAAAATTTGTAATATTTTTATCATTTTAACACACTTTTACCCTCCCGTCTACTGGGGATGTAGGGGCCTCAGGTTCTTTGGATGGGTTGTGTGCCCCTCTCATTCTGCTGAGGAGGCTGTCATCGGTTCTGGAGCTGCTCTGTCTGGTAGAGCTACTACTGCCAATGTTGCGGGTCCTAAAGTTTCCCAACCTTCTGCAGGTGGGTGTATCTTTGCTCGCGTGGCTAGATCTGTTGCTCATCCTGCTAAGGGGATCCACCCTTTTCCTTGTGCCAAGACTTCTCCTGTGGTGGTCTGGAAGTTGCTAAGAATATTGATTACTACTTTTGCACAATGCTGGTATGTAGAATTTATGGGTTTGTGGCCTTCTCTCCTAGATCTCCATCATTGGGTGAGTGTTTCTTGGAAACCTTTGATTTCTTGTAGCATTGAGCTTTTCTCTTGTGCTAAAGGCTTTTTCATTGCTTCTTTTGTTTTTTCCCTTGATCATGATTTAGTGTTGGGCAAGTTGTGGGCTTGGGGAGATCACTCTCTCTCTACCAAATCTTGGACAGCTTCTTTTATCCCCCTTACCGAACCACTCAATGTGCGTCCAGTTTGGGTTCAACTACCAAATCTTCCTCTTCATTTTTGGGAGCAATCATGTTATGAGGCCATTGATAACTCTATTGGCCAATTCTTGAAGGTTGATGAAGCCACATCCTTTATGGGCCATTCTACCTTTGCCCGCATTTTAATCAACATTGACATTTCCAAGCCTCTCCTTGGGGATGTAGTTCGTTGGGGATAGACCTTGGACTCAATCATTGGACTATGAGGGCCTTCCATTTCGCTACCGAAGGTGATTCTCTATGGGTCACTTGGCTTCAGATTGTTCTCTCCCTTGACACAAATGCTTTTCTACTTGGTGGAAGGACGCTACTACTGATCATTTGACGGTCAATGTTGTTGATACTGATGACTCCTCCCAAGATGAGGTTGTGCTTCTTACTGCTGTTGAAGCTCCTGTTGAACCCCTCAATGCTATTGACTTGGCCTCCTCTAGCCCTATGAGTGTTGCTCGTATTCTACATCATGGATCCACTCCTACCGAATCAACTCTTGCTGATGTTCTGCTGCAACAACCTGCTGCCATTCTGTTGTAGCAACCTACTGCCGATGCTGACTGTAACTCTACAAGGCCCTCCCCACCTAATCCTTCCTTTGATAGTCTTAATGAAAGTATTTCCAGGAGTGTGGTTCGGCACAGGTGGAAGGGAAAATCTTCCCCCCTCCCCCAAATTTTTCTTGGCTTAGATGATTTTCCCCATCTTTGAGCTGGATTTTTGGATGTTGCAGGTTTGACCTTGGTTCCTCAGGTGACCTTGGTTCCACTGGGGTTCATACCCCTGTTTTTGTTTCGTTTACTACCTTTGGGTTGTGTTTTTTAGGGTCTACACCCTTGTCTCCGGTTTTTGTAATGTTGATAGTGTTTGGCTATGTTAAGGGTCAACACCCTAATTAACACTACTTTATTAATAAAAAACACACTTCAAATTTATTTACAACTAGAATTGCTATATGTCTTCATCCTCTATAATTTTTCTCATAGAAACCATACATTATTCTAAATATTTTTATTTTTCTAATGCAAAATATTTCAAATTTCTTTAAAACTAACATTCCTATATTTCTTCATCCTTCATAATGCTATTCCCATAGACTATAAATTATTTTAATATTTAGGATTTTTTTCTTTAAATATACCATTAGATCATTAAAATTAATTCTATCCTACAAATTTTACATACCATCATAGGGTTTATAGTTAAGTTATTTAAGCATTCATTGTTTGTAAGGACAGGGAAGATTTTTGAATGGAAAAGTGAAACTGTAGATTGTTAATATGGAGCAGGGATAAATGACCTCGAGGGGCTTGACCATGAAGTACATATTGCTCTCTTTCTCTTTCTATTAATTACAATTATGAGTAAAATTTTAATTTATAAATTAATGTATGATATATTATATAGCTAAACATGAATTCAAATTATGACGGAAAAAATAATGCAAATATTTTAAACTTGTGAATTAGACTTAAATTGTTATTGTATTACTTCATGTAGAAATGAATTTCACTTTAAATGTAAACATCTATGATGAATTTAATGTATGAGTCTTAAAATTTATTAGTTTCTTTGAGAGTAATTATTCGTTAGTATATATGTGTCATTCGAATTGTATAATCAATGTATTGTAAAAAATTATTTGATTATAGTGTATCTAAAGAATTTAGGGATATTTTCATCACATAAGTTAGACATTCTTGGAGAGAGTTTGCATAATGTATGTAATATTGGGATAAATACTTATCTTGGGTTCTAGGAAAATATTTAATATTGAAAAAAAATTATATCAAAAGGTTAATGTGGTGGTGATGTCTTTGTAATCTTATGATTTAGAGACACATGGTTTATGCAATACAATTTTGATGATTGTGCAATTTTATTTCAATAAAAGAAAGCACATGAGTAGTTGTTGAGACTAGTTTTCATAACCTTTGGCTTGTTGGTGAAGGTTGGATTGCATATCTCTCATATGTTAGGAGAGGAGTTATAGATTGGGATGTGTTGTTACATGATACTCATTTTCTAGTTCACATGGAATGTAATTAGAGAGCTTGATATTTTAGAAGCCTTGCATAGAGACTATGCCAGTGTATTATAATATTTTTTCATGAGAGAATAAATTAAGTATGTGAATGCTTTTAGAGGCTAGTTAATTCCCTTTTGATGGTTTTCCTAGGATAAATCTACTGTCATCTTGATGGTATGTTTTGTTATTCTTTTGTATTATGATTTTTTAATATTTTTTGCATATTATTATCTCTTGAAGCTATGTGAAAATGTTTTATTATGTCTAAAGATTTATTTTCATTATTCTATTTAATAACTAATTGAAAAATAATCACATGTATTTTAAAAACGCTTTTCAACCTCCTTACTTTCTCCCAAAACTTTACACAAACTTTCACTAATTAAATATATTTAATGTATAATTTGAATATTTTTGATTAAAATAAACAACAAAACAAGAGTGTTGGCCCTGCATACAAACAACCCCTAGGCTGTATAAAAGAAAGGTAGAAAAACAAGGGTGATGACACTATAAAATCTTAGGTCAAGCATGCCAAAAATAGCATATCAAAGGCCTACCCAACCAACAACAACACAAAAAGCAGAGCCCACCTCAAGAGTGGGGAGAATCACCCAAAACTCAACACAAATGAGTTTTGTTTTTGGGGTGGGGGTGTGGGGGGGAGATTTACCTTTACACATATGAAAAACAACAACCCAATAAATACTATTATTAGGAATATTATTGCAAGAGGGAAAAATCAGGGGAATCCCCTCAAAGTGTCGTTAGCACCTGGAGAAAACTGTAGTTGTAGAACAACCCTTGGAGCAGACTATTGTTGCAGAATATGAGCAACATGAGTAAAACCCTCAAGGCCTAAGGAAGCCACACCAGTAGGGTCTAGAGGGCAGTAGAGGCCATAGTAGCAGTAAGAGGCACAACCTCATCTCGAGAGGAGTCATCATCATTATTTGAATAATCATTAGAGTTAGGAAACTTGATAGTCAAATGATCAGCACTAACATCTTTCCACAAAGTAGCAACACATTTACGATGAGAGAGAGAACAATCCAAAGCTAGGTGACTAGTTGAGAAGCATCTACAACAACGAAAGGGGATGTCATAATGTAGTAGTTGAGTTCATGGCCTATCCCCAACCATAAGAACCACATCCCCAGGGAAAGGCATGAAAATGTCAATGTGACTTGAAATGCAAGAAAAATTAGAATGACCTATGAAGGATGTGGAAGCATCAACCTTTAAGAATCAACCAATAAAGTTACCAATGGCCTTGTAACAAGAATGCTCCTAAAAATGAAGAAGAAGATTGGGAAGGAAAACCCACAACAAGGGAAGTTTTGGAACAAGGACGTATAATTTGAATGCTACACACATAATTTTTTTAATTATACTCTAAATTCATCAAAAGTGTCATTGATAGGGAAAAATCATATGAAAACATCAAAGAATAATTAGTAGAGAATACAAGTTTCTACATTATTATTAAAGAATTAAATCTTGAAGTGAAAGAAAAAGGTATGAAAACTTTCATCAAAGGCATCTTCCAACTTTTTGAAAAGCATTGAGAGGTATGGTCTTATGTCCATAAAAATAATTTAGAATTATGACTATTATGTTGTTTAAAATTGTTATTAGGATAGTTTTGATATGATTTTAAAAATAAATTAGAAAACTAGTAAATTAATTCTTTTAGAAACACATGGATAGATTAATTAAAAGTAGGATCTTGATTTGATTTAAAAAATATTAGAAAATATGCTTATATTAGTACAATAATTAGAATAATTTATATTTATATAATTGCAAATTTTGGCAAACTTGTGAAAGATACAAAATAATTGAAAAACTAAAAAATAAATTCACTAAAAAAATAAGATAAAAAGATCATAATTCTTATCTTTGAGAAAACAAAATCATGAATGAATACATGCTTAAATTTGTGATTATCCATCCATGATTGAGATATGACAACTATACTTTAACAAGAGCTATGATGCAACTAGAGTCCCTGCCTTTTATAAAAAAATAGAGTTTTGTTCTGTGTTTGTGTTGAAAATGTTATGTTGAGCATTGGGTATCTAAGATTTTGTATGTATAGACTACCCAAATTTATTTGGAATAAAGAATCAAGTGTATAAAAAGGAATTTGAATCTCTTGTGACATAAAGTATAACCCAATAAATTTTCATTATTGTACAAAAATATAATCTAAAGTCAAAATACTTGCTAAAATTAATAAAGAATCCTAAAATTTAGAGTATACTCTAGTTAAGAAAATAGAATGCTAGGAGTGGAGAAGTCAAAGGAAAGAATATAATGGAATGTAGAATAATCCCAACTTATAAAATAAAATAAATAAATAAGATATATATAATTTTTTTTTGCATTTTAAAAATGTAACAAGAATTTAGAATGGGTGGATGAAAATCTAAGTGAAGATTATTCCTTTTAAAAAATGTTTTCAAATTTGATTCATTGTCCATAGATTAAATGATGATAGACTAAAAGACTCCTAAATAAACTATTTAAAAAATCATAAACAAATGTATTTTAAAAGACATAATTAAATACAAGAATATTTAAAAATATAAAATCAATACAATTTAAAATTACTCAAGATGCTTTCTACAATAAGAACACATATTTACATATAGAATAATATATGATATAACAATATTTCTATTTAAAACCACAGTTCTGCAAATTTTTGTGGGTTATGGAGGACAAACATCGGTTGGGTTCATGGGCAGATGTTGCCTGGGAAGATCCACCACATACCCCTCAGTGGGTTTTCACTAGAGGTCGTTGGGAAGACAAAGCTTGGCACAATACCAAAGCTGTGCGGAAGGAGTGGTATCAGCCTGTTTCGTGATATTTTTCAGGTTTTTTTTGGCAATCAGGGCATCTCCTCTGGGCGGTAGTTTCCTACAAATTCATCCCGTCATCTGCACTCTCAGGGCATGCGGTCTCGCCAGTAGTACATTTCGAAGTCAAAATGGGGTCGTGTGTGGGGTGATAATCGTTCTTTTGCCTAGGTTGTGAATTCGGGAAATAGGGTTAGTCTGCCAGATGCTTTACATTCTGCGAAACATTTGGAGAACACAGCAATATCAAACCCTAAAATTGCTTCCCTAGTGAAGGAAACGGTAAGTACTCCTTTGGAATCCATTATTTCTCCTTCTGCCTGGGTGCCGATACCTTGTATTGATTTGGTAGGATCTTTAGTTGACAAGAAAGCACATTGTTTTCATTCGAATGTTGTTTTGGGGGAAATTTGGGGGGATCAATTGGGTTTGTCCAAACTTTATATTAAATTGCAAAAACGGTGGAAAGATATGCATTATTTTCAGTTAATTTCGGCAAATTCCTTCATTATTATTTTTGATTCACCTTTGGTTTGCACTGAGGTTTTGGGTTCTGAACACCATTGGTTTGGAAAGCATTTATTGTCTGTTTCAATCTGGAAGCCATTTTTTGTGCCCGCTTTGTCAAAAAAGAAACTAACTCCTTATTGGTATGGTTTACCAAGGATTCCCTTTGAATTTATGGACCTTGATGTTCTGAAGCAAATTGGGAATTCGTTTGGCACTTTTATTACATCCCGAATGGATTTTGTGGAGGGGAAGGTTTTGGTAAAAATCTGTGTTTTGGTTAAACCTGGGAATGTGCATCCTCGTACATGCAATATCAAGTCTCAGGAGGGGATTTGGCACCAAAATATTGAAAGGTTGGATTCTGAACTTCTTCAATCCCCTCTTCTCTTAGATGCTCCGTTATTCATGGATTTTAAGAAACATTGTCCTATAGATGAGTCTGTTTCTAAGTCTTCTCCTGCATTATTGCCTGTGGGTCAATCGGTTGCGGTTAATTTGTGTAATCCTTAGAATAACCCCACTGAAAGGACTTCTCATCTGCTCCTTGTTCAGCCAAACATTCCACCAAATTCCAATATAGGGGGTCCTGAGTTTTAGTTTCACCCTCAGAAATCTATCAATAATCCTGGTTTACCTTCTGCTTCTGACTGTGGGTTACATCAGAATCTGAAGCATGCTAATGTTTTGTCTTCCAACTTAAAGCCCTTGGATCCTCCTAAGAAGGATAAAGGCAATGGATCTAATTTTAAGGTTCCTGATATTGTAGCTCCACATGATTCGGCTTTAATTATTGAAATTCAGAATCTTGCTTCTTTTCCTTCCCATCAGGGTCAAGTTGTTTTAGATAAGGAAGTGAATTTGGGTTTTAATACAATGCCGAAAGTAATTGTGCCTGCTATTGAATTGGTTGAACAAGTAAATGATCTGTTTATTAAACATGCCCCTCAGTTAGGAGGGGAGGTTGTAGATGTTAGAGTAAAGTAATTAATTAACTTTACTCTCCTCTTACGATTTCACTTTATGCATATATTAGTCATTTAATAATTAATATTTAATTATTAAATGCACTCACCTTAGGGTTAGGTTTTCCTTTCAGTGTTGATCTCCTTTATAAGGATTGATCTCTTGTATTATTGTCATATTCTTGATTTATTTTTTCTCTGATAATAAATCTTTTCACTTTGTCAGAGCCAAAACCCTTGTTTCGTTCTCTCTCTTTCTCCGTGATAGGTTTCTTGCATGCAGGTTTCTTTGGGTTCTGTGGATTTGTATTTCTCAAATCCTACATGGTATCAGAGCCAGATTTGCTATAGCTTGTTCAGACTTTTGAAAGATTTTGAGATCTAGGTTTTGATTGCATCAGATATGTGTTTGTCTTCTGTTTTTTATTTTGGAATAAGGGGTATTTTTTTTGGTGCACTTTGAGCCCAAACAGACCTCACCGTTGAGCTCGTAGCGCCCAAAAACCCCTATTTTCATATAAAATTCGTCCGATTCGGACATAGTTGCTCCAGAAGGTAAATTTTTTTTGCCTTAAGGCCGTATGGCCCCAGGGCACGCAGTTGGAGGCAAGCAAAATCTCAAAAAAATTAAAAAAAAAAAAAAAAAAATAACAGTTTTTTTGAAAAAACCGGATGCCGCTAGTTTCCAGCGCCGCGCCGCCGGTTTCCAGTGCCGCGCCGCCGGTGTGTAGCCCGACGACCACTGCCCGACCACTGCTGCCGGCGGTAACAACCGGCCGCGCCCAGGCAGCCACCGCCGCGCCGCCCAGCGGACTCGCCGCTCCCTGCGCCGCCCGCGCGCCTCCCGCCCTCCGCCAGAACCAGCGGCGCCCCCACCGTGCCACCAGCCCTTGCGCTAGCCCCTGGTCGCCTAGCGGACCAGGGCTCAATTTTTTTTAAAGCCCCTGAGGGCTATAAGGGCCCAACTGGACCCTTTTTGGAGCTATTTTACAAAATCGGGCATAAATCGGGCGTTCGATCTCCGTTTTTTGAAAATGAATAGGTGTTGGAAAGCTGACTCTGAGCCCGTTCTAATGGTGCAAGAATTTTTTCAGATTTATCCAGTTTGATTGCATTTTTTCATAGTCAAAGTCCGATGAGCCTTTTTGCACTCCGAGGGGCATAACTTGCTCATTTTTGCTCCGTTTTTCGAAAGCGAATAGGTGTCGGAAAGGTGGTTCTATGATCTTTCCAGCTCTACAGTCTGTTTCATCAGTAATTTCTTCAAGTGGTCAAAATTTTGTCTCAACCAGTTACTGCTTTCTATCTTTTTCAGGCTTTCAGTTTGTACTGGGGATTAGTTTTTTGCATTGTGGGGGGTGTTTTTCTTGCTTTCTGTTATGTACATCAGAAAACTAGAATCTACAAACACCAAAATAAAACAACCAAACCCCTTCTGTATCTTCTGTCTAGTTCTGAAAGACCACTTAATAATAATTAAAAAAATTCAGAGCAATTGAGGCACAATTCACAGGATGGCCGACAGACCTATTGAATCTCTCACACTGCATAATTACCACACTTGGAAGGGTCGCATGATGACTCTTCTCCAGTCTTGAGGGTTATGGTCCTATTTGGATGAGGTTCAACCTTAGTTGACACGTCCCTTTGAGGTTATGCAGCACAGGAACAATATGGATCAGGCTATGGGATTGATGGCTTTACACATTTCCGACAGTCTCCAGTTTCATCTTGAGGGTTGTCTCACTCCTCGAGCCATTTGGACCAAGTTTGATGGACTTTTTGGTACTGTCAACGAGTTCAGAGCTTTGCAGCTTGAGGCAGAGTTAACTTCCTTGGTACCTGATTCGTTTCCCTCTATTGAGGACTTTCTGATGAAGTTCAAACAACAAAGATCTATCTTGCAGGGTTGTGGTAAGACTAAGATTGATACAGAGTGCATTTTCCTGATCCTCTCCAAGCTTCGAGGTCCATTTCAGATCTTCTCTTTGACCTTCTATTCCACCATGGATGCCTTGGGTGCTCGACATGTCATGCCTTCTTTTGAGGTCTTTTGTGATCGTCTAACTCGTGAGCAAGCTAAGCTTAAGCAGTTGGATTCACTTTCAGGTTCACAGAACCAAGCATTGGTAGCCCAGTCCTCCAAAGGAAAATAGAAGCAGAAACCGAAGCCTAAGAAAGATTCAGAGGCTAGTGAGAATCCCTCCAAGCCACCACCTAAGTTTGATTCAAAACCGCAGTCCAATTCTAAATAGGGAAAATCTTCAAAGTCTGGTGAGTCTTCCTCCAAGACTAAGAAGAAATCTGGTGATCCTTGCAGTTTTTGTGGCAAAGAAGGACATCCCATTTCTAGGTGTTGGAAACATTTAGAGGCTTTGAAGGAAGCCATGCAGCAGCATAATATCAGTGCACCTCAGCCTCCCTCACAGCCCACAAGGAAAGGTCATGCTCTTTCTGTACGAGCATTGTCCTCAACATCCACTTGGATTCTAGATTCTGGTGCCTCTCACCATATGACACACACAGAGGATTTGGTCACCGCTCTTGCCCCTACAGGCACTAGACATATTGAAGTTGGTGACTCAGCACAACTTTTCGTTCAGGGTTCCGGTACTGTTTCATTGGATGGTGGTTGTTTACAGGATGTGCTTTTAGTTCCTGACATTTCGACAAACCTTCTATCCGTTTATCAGATTTGCCACTCTGGCTCTGGTAAGACAGTTTAGTTCTAACCTCATGATGTGGTTATTTGAGATCTTCATGATCCTGACTTGGTTGTGGCTACTAGGAGTGTGGATTCTGCATCTCACTTATATAGTTTTGATGGCTTTGAGAGTTCAGACACTATTGGTTCCTCTCTTATAGCACATGCAGATTCAGTGAGCAGGCTTTGGCATGAGCGTTTTGGCCATGTCAATTATAGATATCTACAACAGATGAGTACACAGGCACTTGTGATTGGGCTTCCACAAATTTCTTGTACTGATGGTGTATGTCGTGGTTGTGTCCTTGGCAAACATCATCGAGATCCTTTTCCTAAAGGTCGAGCCTCTCGTGCTAGGGCAGCCCTAGAGTTGGTACACAGTGATATTATGTCCTTTCCGACTCCTTCCTTTTCAGGGGCCCATTATGTGCTCACTTTTATTGATGACTTCTCCAGACGTACATGGGTGTGCTTTCTTAAGTACAAGTCTGATGTCTTTGACTCATTCAGGATTTTTAAGACATTTGTGGAGAAGCAATCTGACCTTTCTATCAGGAGGATACGCACAAATAATGGGGGGGAGTATGTTAATCAGGCTTTCAGAGATTTTTGCACTGAGCATGGTTTACAACATCAATTTATAGTTCCTTACACCCCTCAGCAGAATGGTGTTGCTGAGCGAAAGAACAGAACCTTACGGGAGATGGCAAATTGTATGATACAGTCACGAGCTATGAGTTTTTCATTTTGGGCTGAGGCAGTCAATTGTGCCAATTATATTCAGAATCGGATGCTTCATAAGGCATTGCAACATATGACTCCTGAGGAGGCTTGGACCCATGTCAAGCCTGATGTTTCTATATTCCAAGTTTTTGGTAGTGAGGCTTGGGTATTTATTCCTGATGCTCAGTGGACAGCCATGGAGAGGAAGAGCCGACCACTCATATTTGTTGGCTACTGTGAGGATGTTAAGGCATACAGGTTGTTTGATCCTGATTCCAGAGAGGTCCTGTTTCGGCGGGATGTCCAGTTTGATGAGCTCTATCCTCAGATGGATTCTCCATCACCAGCTTCTCCCTCATTGCCTACTCCTTCCTCTTCATCTCTTGAGGATTACTTATCTCTTGAGGATGATGTAGATGATGATCCACCTTCTCCACCACCACCAGTTGCTCCGTCTTTGCCGGGGTGGGCCCGTGATACTGTTGATGCAGCTGGTTCTTTGGCAGGTGATCCTTCAGATACTCGTCGCACTCGTGCTCAGACATCTGGTTCTAGTCTTTTGAGTCATGCCATTTCAGATGATCCTCAAAAGTTTTCAGAGGCGACAGGACACCTTGAGTGGGATAGGGCCATGGATGAGGAGTATTCTTCTTTGATGAAGAATCATACTTGGGATCTTTGTCCTCTTCCTAAGGGAAGAAAGTTGGTTCGGTGCAAGTGGGTGTATTGTACCAAGTATGCTACAGATGGTTCTATTAATAAGTATAAGGCCCGTCTTGTTGCGAAGGGGTTTTCTCAGGTAGAGGGTATTGACTACTTTGAGACCTTTGCTCCTGTCGCCAAGATGAATTCTATACGCCTGGTACTTTCACTTGCAACTTCACAGGGATGGACAGTGTTTCAGATGGCTGTGAAGAGTGCCTTCTTGCATGGAGACCTACATGAGGATATCTATATGGAGCAGCCTTAGGGATTTGTGCAGGACACTTCTTTGGTTTGCAAACTTCGACGTTCATTGTATGGTCTCAAACAAGCCCCCAGGGCTTGGTATGAGAAGATGGACTCTTTCCTGCTTTCCTCTCACTTCACATGCTATCATTCCAATCACACAGTGTATATTCAGCGTCAGGAGGGTGATCTTTTGATTCTTGTGCTATATGTAGATGATCTCATCCTTACAGGTAGCTCATCCTCCATGATTTAGCGTGTTCAGAGAGCTTTGATGGAGCAGTTTGAGATGACAGATCTTGGTCTCTTGCACTTCTTTCTGGGTCTACAGGTTATTTAGTCTTCGGATGGGATTTCCATATTTCAGGAGAAGTATGCTCTTGATATGCTTCAGCGATTTGGCATGCTTGATTGCAAGTCTGCCCCCATTCCATTTCAGTCAGGTGTTGTTTTGTCTTCCACTTGCTCTACTCCTTCAGTAGACCCCACTTTATACAGGCAGTTGGTTGGCAGTTTGTTGTACCTGACACATTCTCATCCTGATCTTTCCTTTACGGTTGGCCTTGTCTCTCGGTTCTCCCATGATCCTCATGAGAGCCATTGGCAAGTAGCCAAATGTATTTTGAGGTACATTCGGGACACCACTCATTATGGCATTCACTACACTTCAGGATCCCCTCACATCATTGGCTTCACTGACTCTGATTGGGCTGGTGATGTCAATGATCGGAAGTCTACTTCTGGCTTTGTTTTTTGCCTTGGTTCTGGTCCTATCACATGGTCTTGCAAGAAGCAGTCTGCTATTGCATTATCATCTACAGAGGCTGAGTACCGTGCAACAGTGTTAGCCAGTCAAGAGGTTTTATGGCTTTGGTAGTTGATGACAGAGTTTGGGTTTCCTCCAGATTGTCCCACTATTCTTTGGTGTGACAATTAGAGTGCCATTCACATTTCTTGCAACCCAGTGGAGCATCAGTGGACAAAGCACATTGAAATCCACATGCACTTCATCAGACAGTTGATTCAGGATGGTTCTCTCATCTTGGAGTACATTCCTACAGAGGGGCAGGTTGCAGACATCTTCACTAAACCTTTGGCATCTCCACACTATCTTCAGTTGCGCTCCATGCTTGGGGTGAAGGAAGTTGTCCTTGGGGGGTCTCAGTGAGGCCTTTCTTCCTTCATGTTTTCTTTTCAGCATGATTCTTTATCTCTTTTTGGAGAGGAGTTTTTTCCCACTGGGTTTTCTCCTTTACTCCGCTTTATAGAGATTCTTGTATTCGGGTACCTGATCAGACCTTGTTGCCGGGACCCTCTATTGCATTGTAGTTCCTTTGCTTTCTTCTGCATTGTTTGTAGCTGCATTGTAGCTCATCTTAAGGGGGGGTGCTAGAGTAAAGTAATTAATTAACTTTACTCTCCTCTTAAGATTTCACTTTATGCATATATTAGTCATTTAATAATTAATATTTAATTATTAAATGCACTCACCTTAGGGTTAGGTTTTCCTTTCAGTGTTGATCTCCTTTATAAGGATTGATCTCTTGTATTATTGTCATATTCTTGATTCATTTTTTCTCTGATAATAAATCTTTTCACTTTGTCAGAGCCAAAACCCTTGTTTCGTTCTCTCTCTTTCTCTGTGACAGGTTTCTTGCATGCAGGTTTCTTTGGGTTCTGTGGATTTGTATTTCTCAAATCCTACAGTAGATAGAGTTATCTATGCAATTGATAGTGATTTAGGTGGGATTAATTCTTCCCTTCCTATTAATATAACAACTAACCCTTTTGAGATCCTGGCTTCTAAGGATTTGGGGTCTGCCAAGCCAGATGATTTAGCTTTTCCAAAATCTGTTAAGACCTTGCCAATTGTTCAAACTTATTTGCTCTTAACTCCACCTGTCGGCTCTCCTAGATGAGGTAGACCCCCTAAGAAAGCTCAGACTCAACTGGAAATTGATGCAAGGATACAAAAGACTTTGTCCCTTTCTCCTGGTATTGGTCAGGGGAGAAAGTCTCTTTCCTTAGGAAGACCTACAAAGTCTAGCTCGACTCCATTAAAGGGGAAAAAGAAAAAGGGGAAGCATCTGATGACCAGTCCTCCTGTGACTAGGTCAGGGGCTGTTAAGAGAAATCTATAGAGTTGCTTTGGTAATAGCAATAAAGCTCTGGATGTTGAGAAGAGGGGAGCTTTAGCCTCCCCTCGAGGACAATGAAGATTATCTCTTGGAATGTTAGGGGCTTAAATGCCCCTAACAAGAGATGCTTGATTAGATCCTAGATGAATTTAATTAAGTGTGATATCTTTATATTGTAGGAGACTAAATTATCACAGGCCTCCGCTGATGTGCTTTTTCCATCTTGGAAAAGGTGGAACTTTTTTTCTTGCTCAACCAATGGAGCTTCTGGAGGCTTAGCATTACTATGGAATAATTTCAATATAGATGTGCAGTTAGTAACTTCGGCTACAAATTGGATGCTGTTTTTGGTTATTAGTAGGATTTCTAAGGTTAAGGTTTGGTTATTCAATGTTTATGGTCCTTCTGTGATTTAGGCTAAATCTAAGTTATGGTGTGATTTGAAAAGGATTGCTTCTCCCTTGAGGTAGGGGTCCTTAGTCATATTTGGGGGAGACTTTAATGCAATCATAGACTCAAGTGAGAAAAGTGGAGGTATTTTACCGTCTAAAAGAACTATGGTAGATTTTGGGAATTTTATTTTCGAAATGGGTCTTTTTGATTGTAAGTCTCAAAATGGGGTTTTTACTTGGATGAATATGAGAAGGGATTTTTCTCAAATAGTAGAAAGGCTAGATCGTTTCCTACTTTCAGAAACATGGTTACAATCAGATTTTGAGTTTTTTTCCTCTAACAGGTTTTGATCATTTTCCGATTTCATTAACTATTTTGGAAGTCATTCCTAATGTTAAGTCCTCTTTTAAATTTGAACCCATGTGGTTCAGGGATTATTCCTTCTTACCCCTCCCTAGGAAATGGTGGGACTCTGCTCCTTTCTGTCCAGGGTCTCGAATGTTTTAGATTGTCAAGAAGCTTAGCTTTTTGAAGTTGAACATTAGAGAGTGGAATTTTTCGCATTTCAAGAATATTTTTCATGAGAAACAAAGAATTCAAGATATGATTGAATGCTTAAATAGGCATGTACTTGTCCATGGTATGGTTCCACATGTGTTTGATGAATTAAAATATCTAAAATTAGAACTAGAGGAAGTCTTAGCTAGAGAAGAAACACATTGGAGGCAAAAATCTAGAGAGGTTTGGCTTTCAGATGGGGATAGAAATACAAAGTTCTTTCACTCTTCCACCAAGTTAAAAAGAAGCCGGAATAGGATATCTTGTATAGAGGATCCCAATGGGAATTTGCTTACTGAATCAGAGGACATTGCCTTAGAGGCAGTTAAACTTTTTAAATCATTACTGTCCTCGGAGGGTGGTTATTGTTTGAATGATTTTATTTCTGATATTCCCTCCTTAGTGTCCCTTGAGGATAATAGGATGTTGATGTCTCCTTTCTCACTAGAAGAAGTCAAATGTGCGGTTTTTGATATGAATCCCGACAAGGCCCCGGGGCCGGATGGGTTTACCCCTTTATTCTTTCAGAAGTGTTGGAACTTTGTGGGCAAAGATGTCCTCTTGGCTCTTGAAGAGGCTAGGAGAAATAGGTCAATTTTTAAAGAACTTAATACTACATTGATTGCTATTATCCCTAAAAAAGATGTCACTAAGACCTTTGCTGATTTCCGTCCTATTTCTTTATGCAACACTATGTAGAAAATCCTTACTAAGGCAATTTCCCTTCGTTTGGCAAAAAATCTTCCCAAAATTATCTCCTTAGAGCAAGGTGGTTTTATGCCCTATAGGGAAACACTGAAGGGAGCTATTGTGGCCCATGAAGTGCTGCCTTCTATCTCTATTCAGAGGTTCCTGGCCATGATTCTCAAATTGGATATGATGAAGGCCTATGATAGGGTTGTATGGGGGGCTTTAGGTCTTGTTCTTCTCAAGTTAGGGTTCTCCAAGGCTTGGGTCAAGTGGATCAATGCTTGCATTTCTTCTGTAAGATTCTCAGTTTTAATCAATGGTTCTCCTTGTGGTTTTTTCTCTTCTTCCAGAGGGCTGAGACAGGGGGATCCTCTATCCCCTTTCCTGTTTATACTTTTAGCTGAGTCCTTTAGTTGGGCAATTAAGGTTGCAAAGTTAAAAGGACTTTGGAAGGGGATTGTGATCCCTAGGGTTCCCATCTCTATCTCACATTGTTTATTTGCAGATGATACTCTGCTTTTTGGTCAGGCTTCTTTGAGGGAGGCAAATACTATAAATGGAATTATTCAAAAGTATGCATCTTTTTCAGGGCAAAAAGTGAATATTGAGAAGTCAAAAATATTCTTCCTTAATACATCACAGTTAGTTCAACATAGATTACAGTCCTTTTGTGGTTTTGAACCTAGTATCCTTCCTTGTAAGTATATTGGTATACCGTTCTTCATCAATCAAGACAAACCAACCTTTTGGGATAAGCTTATTTCTGTCATTTCAAGGAGGATTTTATCTTGGAGCCACAAATGGTTAAGCCTTGCAAGGAAAATTGTTCTAATCAAATCTATGTTGAATGTAGTCCCTATTTACCTTATGTCAGTTTTAAAAGCCCCTAAATTGGTGATTGTGAGCTTATAGGACACTCTTAGGTCCTTTCTCTGGAGTAGTAATAAAGATGGAAGGAAAAAACTACCTCTCGTAGCTTGGGATAAAGTCTGTTTGCCTAAGGATCTAGGGGGTATAGGTATTAGGAACTTGGAAAAACAAAATCTGCCTCTTGGAGCTAAATTGGTCTGGAAGCTGTATGAGCATTCCGATTCTCTTTGGGCACAAATTATGTTTGCAAAGTATTTGAATAATGGGCCTAGGGAATATATTTTTCAAATTTCAAACTTACCTTCAGGTTCGGTAATGTGGAACTTTATTTGCAAATGTAGGAATGTCATATTGCCACATCTTTCTTGGATTGTTCATAATGGGAAGAAGGTTAAATTTTGGGATGAGGTGTGGAATGGTCACACTCCTTTACAAAATATAAGGGATTGGTCCCCTTTGATATCTACCCTTTCTTCCCTTTTGGGGGTCTTTGTGGCAGATTACTTTGAGGTAATTCATAGTGGAAATCTTAAGATGGCTAAGTGGAAGTCCATTGAGTTCTTGGATGTTGATCACGTTCTCAAAATGCATTATGCAAAGGTTTTGGGAGAAAGAATGATTATTCTATCTGAGTCTGAAGATGAACTCATTTGGACAAGGAATATCTCAGGCAAATATACGGTTAAAGATGGATATAATTCTCTTGTGTCTATTAAAGACTCACCCTCTTGGCCATATAATCTTTTTTGGCATTCGGCCTGTTTGCCGAAAGTTGGGGCTTTTTCCTGGTTAGCTGTTTAGGTAAGGGTTCTTACAAGCATGCGCTTGGATAGACTTGGTATCACTAATGTTTTTCCTTGTGTGTTATGCAATAAAAATTTGGAATCCTCCTCCCATCTTTTCCTTCACTGCGATTTTACATTTCAATGTTGGCAGTGGCTATTTGATAAATTGAATTTGACTTTTGTTATAGGGAAAGATCTTATATCTCACTTCAGAGCCCAACCTTTTCTATTTGCTTCATCTTTCTATGCTTGTCTTTGGATTGTTTCTCCATCTATTTTAATCTGGAATGTTTAGTTAGAAAGGAATAATAGGATCTTTAAACAAACTAGCTCTTCTCTTGAGGAGATCTTAATGAAAATTGAATCTTCTATTTCAGAAGTTGTCTTATCTTATATGTACAAGAACTTAGAAAATCTTTCTTCTTTCTCGCACTGGGATAGTAGGGTGTCTAGGGTCTAGAAGTTGCTATCTATCTTGCCTTCTCATGGATCAATTTTGAAAAAGAATGATGCTTTAACCAAGAGAAATGCGGCTATATGGAAGCCTCCTCCTCATGGGCATTTTAAATTAAATTTTGATGGTGCTTCTCGCGGAAATCCTGGTTTGGCAGGAGTAGGTATGGTGATTTTTTATCACCATGCTAACTTTGTCCAGGCTAGATGTCATGCTATTGGACATAAGACTAATAATTTTGCAGAGTTTAATGCCTTGTCTCTGGGCTTGGATATGGCTATATCCTTGGGAATTAAGGATCTTGTAATTGAAGGGGATTCAATGGTAACCATACAATGTGTTATGAAGAAGAAATCTAACTGTTGGGAATTACAATACGTTCTGGATTTAATTTTACAACAGTTGGCGTTTTTTGATTCTTTCTTGATTTCTCATTGTTTCAGAGAAATTAATAGAATTGCGGATTTGATTTGGCAAATTTAGCTATAGACAGTAATGCCAATTTGTGTAATGTAAGCATGGAAGAGATTTTGACTTCACTTCTAAAATATCTACAATAAGTCTTTAGGTTCTTCCTAAATATGGACATCATAAAATTTTTACTGCCCTTCTTTCTTGAGAGGTAGGCATGTTTGTTGTATATGTATAGGTGGTAAGGATGCTTTGTAGGTAAGAATTTCTTTTTGGCTATAAAGTATGGTTACGATCTAGCATAGGTAGCAAGGGTGGGTACCTTTTATGGTCTTAGGGTGGTGCCCTGTCATCAATTATGTTTTGTCTTGTTTACTCACTCTTCTCTCGCACGAGTGCTTAAAAGTATTTATTGTATCATGCTGTACGTAGGGAATGTGCTTTTGTTGCATTCGGTCACGGTTTTTTGTGTTGTGATCATGTTTGGGTAAGCATTTTGTTAAGTGGCATTTGATGGGATATGAAGTCCTGCTTTTTTCCGTCGCCACCGTCATGAGAAGTTCTTCATTTATGATGTATCTCGCATGAGCTTTAATCTTGCTTAAATGCCCTCACTTGTAATAATGAAGCGGTGTGATTTGTCCAGCTCACGTTTTTGGTGGCTGTTGTCTTTAAAAACCGATAGCATTTCTCAATCCAACAGTAAACTTTGTATCGGTCTTGTTGGGTTTTTTCATATGTCGAGTGTTATTGCTCTTTCAAGATACAGGGTCATTGTTGAATGCTAGATTGAGGAATATAATGAGGTTGAGGGCAATAATTCTGAGATGCTTGGAAAGGTGTTTCGTTTGCTTACTCCTCAGGTGGATTTTGAGGTTCGTAGGTTGGTGGGAACTCTCTGGTTGTAGTTTGGTTCTTCTTTTTTTGGCTCTGAGATTTTGTCTCAATTTCTTACTGTTTGCCATGACATTTTGCTTGATGAGGGTTTAATCCAACTCTTGGTTAATGCGTTCATTCCTCCCTCGATTTTCTCCTGGGAGCTTGTTAGGTCTGCATTGGATAATTATCATTTTGAGCTGGGCTCTTTTTATTATGGGGGTTTTCTTCCTCGTTCTGATCTGTTGGATAATGCGAGGTGTGGGGAATTATTGTTTGAGTTGAGAATGGGTTTATTATGTGACAGATTGGGGGATACTTTGAAATCATTTGAAATCTTACTAGATTGGGTTCCTTCACAGTTTGTGGATAAGGCATTGGTTGTGCTTATGGGTTTACATTCTTTGCTCTCTTTTGGTTTCTTGGCTTTAGATCCTCCATGGTTGGAATTTCCCTTGCAAATTATCCCCTCCTTCGAGCATGGATAGAGAGCCTCCTGTTGAGAGCTCAAGTTCTTGGTTTCAGATTTAACTACTTTATGCAGGTATCTCTTGGTTGATATCTTTTTGATGCAGGTTTTTTGTACTGTTGATATGCTCGAATTTTTGGTGAGCCTGGGAAGCTTTGATGCTACGATTCTACTTCTATAGATCATATCTCATGGGCTAGGTGGTTCTCTCTCATTTTTTGATGGTTGTATGGACAATTATATGTATATCTTTGAAAGCCATGTAATGGGAGGGTGATTACAATCAGATATGTAATTGGGATTATCGGGTTTTTACTTTTTTGCATTTTTGGGCCACAACCGAAGGTTTTCTTGCGGGTTCTTTCCTGCCGGTATGCCCTTTGAACCCGTTGTATTCAAAATTCAATATTAATAAAATATAGTTTAGTGGCTTGCCCACTTTTATCCAAAAAAAATAAATATGATATAACAATAATAAAATACAAACAAACATATTAAAAACACAAAATTAATATAAAAAAACATTAAAAATATTAAATTCACATATTATATAAATTAAAATTAAAATAGTCAAAAAATTTATTTAAAAATTCAACACAATTTAAAATTGTTGAAGATGTTTTTATATTGAACAAATAAAATAAAATCTAATATAAAAATACAAAATTAATAACAAACACAAAAAAAATATAAAGCTAACATATTTAATAAAATAAAAATAAAACTATACATGAATAATTGTTTAAAAACTCAATAAAGTTTAAAATTATTGAAAATATTTCTATAATAAAAATACTTTTTTACAAATAAAATAAATCTAATATATATATATATATATAAGAAAATAAAAAAGGAAAATTAAAACAAACATATAAAAAAATAGCCTACTTATTATTCAAAAGAAAAATGATTTTTAATATTAAAATTTATAAATGAAGTATTGTTTTTTGATTAAAAAAGCAGCGTTAAAGAGGGTGCTGGCCCTTTACAAAGCCAAAGGCTATCAAATTAAAAAGACTGATTAAGGGAGCAAATCCCAAAAGAACAAAGTCGGACAAGCCAAACTGACCTGTCAAACCATCAACAAACCAACCCAAATCAAGAGGGGGGAGATAAGTCCAGAACTTGACCAGGGGGGCTTGGGAAAGGGAGTTAGATTTTCCTTTCCTCCTATGACAAACAACCGTCTAAGAAACACTATCATTAGGAACTTTCAAAGAAGAATGAAGCGGGGAAGACCCCGCAGGGTCACTACCAGACTGCTGATGCAGAGGAGCAACAGGTTGTTGCAGTGGAGCGACATCAAGAGAACAAACGCCAGAAGCAGAGTGAAGGTGAGGAGTAGGAGCAACAGGTGCATGAACCAAGGGGGAAGGGTCCGCCACAACAGTAATATCAACCAGGCCTTCATTAGCAGTAAGGGGCACCTCATCATGAGATGAATCAACCGAAATAGAATCTGAAGCATTAATGGTCAAGTGGTCTTCTGTAGCATCTTTCCACCAAGTAGCAACACCTTTGCAACAAGAGAGAGAACAGTCAGAAGCAAGGTGGCCCGTTGAGAAGCACCTTCGATAGTGAAAAGGGAGGCCCTCATAATCCAACAGTTGGGTCCAAGGCCTATCTCCAACCATAAGAACCACATCCCTAGAGAGGGCCAGAGATATATCAACATCAATTAAAAGGCGAGCAAATGTAGAGTGACCCATGGAGAATGTGGCATCATCAACCTTCAAGAAGCTGCCAATGGAGTTACCAATGGCCTCAAAACAAGAATGTTTCCAGAAATGGTGCGAGAGATTGGGGAGGCAGACCCAAACTAGACGAATAGAGAGGGATTCCGTAAGGGGGTTGAAGGAAGGAGTCCAGGGCTTGATAGAGAGGGAATGAAGTATTGTTACCCAAAAAAGACACGATAATTAATGAACTTACTGCTGATTTATCAACTGCTTCGTGACAACACATGACAATATTCACATGTTAAATTTTAGGGATATCTTTTTTTCTCTGCTTATCATTCATTGGCTGGAATTTTTTTTTCCCAAATTTTAATTGAAAAAGAAAAAAACCCTAGCAAAATTAAGAGTGACCAATAAAAAAAAAAGAAATCAATAAAAATTAAATTTCAAAAATTAGAATGGTCCAAAATATAGAATAAACATTTAATTTTTGTTGGCATAGTTTTCCAAACAAAATTAATTATATTTTGATGAAACTAAAAACATTAGTCTATCGCCTATAAGGTAGGGACTAATAATAATTTCAGCTAACACTAGTAAGCTAAATCTAATATGATGAGAAATAGAGTTTTGGAACATCGAGGTTTCTTATTTTTATAATAAAACAAATGAAATTAGATTTTTTGCTTGTTTAAACAATTAAAAAAACATGAAGTAAAAACATGATTTAGAAAGGTAGAAATTTAATTCATGAAATTATTTTGATAGAAAATTTGACAAGTGGAACAATAAGTGAGAAAGTTTTAAACATGTGTTAGGTTGGGAACATAAACATGGGAATAGATGTCCAAAATTCATACTACTAATAATAATTGAAATTGGAAATTGAATTGAAAAGATTTATTGAAAGTGATGTTTCATTCCCCGAGTTGATATTTTCACATTGGTAACTATTAAAATTTTGAAGTGATTGTAACGAGAAATGTATTCAATGAATTTGTCAAAGTCACTAATGGACTCAAGCTACCAAGATCACTTGCAAAAGTAAATTATTCCTTCCACAAGAGAGAAAAAAGAGAAAACCATTGCTTGTTTATGGACATAGTGGATTAAATTTATTGATCAAAGATGGATAAAATGCACATATCATTCCTTATATAGGAAAAGTTTAGAGATAGGACTAGACAACATTGTGACAAGTGTCTTAATTCTACACAATCATATAACTAGCGATAACATTGGATAAAATCATATGACAATTAGAGACTTACTAAAAGATTCCTAGCTCCCTAAGAAAACTTAACATGGGAAAAGGTTTGAAAAAGGAAATAATGAGGAACTAGTTAGATAAAGTGCCTTGTTCACGCTCAAAGGGGGAAACTAGATAGGAAAATGATAATTCACACCAACACCTCCTATGGAGAATGCAAACAAATGCAAATGATACAAATGTGATGATGATGTTTATTTGGTCCCAACTGCTTGGCCATGTTAGGTACCCATTTAGAAATTTAATTTCTCACAAGCAGAGAAAATAAGAAAACCCAATAGGAAAAAAGCCTCCCCAAAAGAGATAAAAAGATGCAAACAAACATGAACAAGTGATGGATGGAGGATTTAGATCCCTCAAGGATGAGATCCATCACAAGTATATAGACAATTATCCCCAAATAAGAGGGGAAGAGAGTGAATATGTAGCCCCCTCACAATGTAACCTCCTATAAAAATGGTAAATTTTTGAAGACAAAACATGATCCAATACCTACAATAAATATTTCTCTTAAAATTTGAATGCACTTAAATTTTGCATATGAGGTTATAATTCAATGAATTCTTTTTAATTTGAATAGAAAATAATGAATACTTTTAATGTTAATTAGGAAGGTCAAGGATTTGCCATGTTTTACAATTTTGAATTGTTTTGAAGCTTTTTTATGGTTTTATTGAAGAATGGACCTTGTGGAGGCCCCTCGAGGGGCTCCCCCTTCTATTATACATGGTTTCTATTTTGAGGCTATCGATAATGAAGTGGATTCTCCAAAGATGTTAACTATTTCTATGGGTTAAGAAATAGGTTCCTCTTTTACTGTAGAAAATCCTATTTCTTTTGTCAAAAAAATTATTAGATAGAAATCTAAAGCGGATAAGGGGTTAGAGCCATTACCGTCTCGATTTGAGGAAGGATTGGTAGATGATGTGCCACATGATATGATAGATGAGGTGATTTTAGGTTTGGACAATGTGCTAGTGGGAAAGTTCTTCCTTTTAGACCTCATGTTCATCAGATCTATAAATGGCCAAATTTGGTTTGGAAGCTAAAGGGTCGTGTAGTACTATTAGTGCTATGGTTGATGAGTTATTTTTGTTTCAATTTAATTAATAGGGATGATCTTATTAAGGTTCTAATAGGTGGACCTTCATGGTCTTTTGATAGGAGTTTTAGATTTTTTTTTGTCTTTATGCAAGTGGAAGCTAGGTTTTGGTCTTGTAGAAGATCTAGGATTTGTTGGCTCTACTTGGATTAGGTTGCTAGAGTTACTCATGGAGTTTTGAAACTATAAAATTTTCCAATGCATAGAAAATTCTTTTGGGCAACTATTGGTGGCTGAAAAGGTTACATAACATTAATTTAGATTGGTTTTTGCTAAAATGTGTGTGAATGTTGCTATGAATTCTATTCTTCCTACCCATATAACCCTAAAATCAAGATATGTAGGATGATAGGGATTTTTGTCAAAACTGTAATCAATATGGGCATCTAACTGATAAATGCAAGAGAATGAAAAATTCTAAAAGGGGATTACTATTTCAAGGTCTCCTTCAAATACTTTAGAGAATTGTGAAGGAGTGTTGTAAAGTCCCCAATTTGGAGCTAAGGCAAAATTTAATAAGGAATGAGTGAATAATTAAAATAAGGCCAAAAAGATTAAGTATTGCGCATAAATATTTTAATTATTCATTATGACTTAAGTTGGGGCCATTTTTAAGTTATAAAGTTATCTCTCCTAGGCGACTTTACTTGGGAGTCATTTAATAATTAAAACAACTTATATTATTTGCCTAAGTTGCTAATGAGGAATCTTCTAGAGGCATCAAAGATTTTTGGGAGTGGTTGGGTTATTATTTAAAGGGTTCAATTGAGGATTTGGATTCATTCTATTGATAATTTATTTATGAGTTTTCTCTCTGCAAGAAGGCGTGCATATGCTTTTTCCTCAGGACGAAACCCCTGATCCTGGAACTTGGACGCAACCCCAAGGTTCTAGTTCAAATTTGTTTCAGTTTGTCATACCTTTGCTAGCTGCAACTACATTATCATCTTAGAGGAAGGAAGAGCCAAAAATCAGAATTCATACACCAAGATTGAAGGATTTCAAAGTACAAATTAGACTTTTTTCTCAGATCAGAATTGCACCTTGCAAACTAGCATACCAACTCATTCAAAAATCTCAGGGAATGGTATCATATCAAGGGAATGAGAATGTCAAAAAGGTAGATTGAAACCTACAACAAGTATGGTTTGATAACAACCCATAATTCGACCCATGTATGTAAAAACTCTTATTTTCGTCAATAAGAGCTTAGTAGTGTTGAACCTTTAGAAATCACCTTGTTTCTATAATCTTCTCAATTGCATGCACAATTTTATATATGTTGAGAATTAAATCTGAATTTAAAATCACTCAAATCCATACTTTCTATCAAAAACTTAGTAGTTAGGATATTTCAAGTGCTGAAGAATAGGAAATCCCAAGAAGAAAAAGTAAGGATAAAAATTTCTCTTTGAGGATTAAAGAGGTGTTGGATAAGGATTCTAAAGATCACCAAGTATTAGAACATCTAAAGGATCTTTTATATGAAAAATTATAGGTCTATGACCATTCAATTTTTGATAAGGTGAAAGGAAGTTAAGGTATTGGAACAACTTCCTACACTAACCTTGAGAGGAGTGTAATGCAAAATATTTTTTAGATCTTTGCAATAATTATAAAAATTAACAAAAAATAAACTTAAATAGCATGCATACCACAACATTGTGATTTGCGTGGGCAAATCTCTTCTAGGAAAAAAACCCACATTCCAAAATCCACCTAATTATTATCCATAAATCGATGCAAAATTACAAAATACTTACATAGAAAAGCTTCTCACAAGAGTATCACTAATGAGAATCCAAAGGCAACTCAACAACTATCGGATCCTCACAATACATCACAATACACAGTCTAATACAATGCCCTCATAAAATAGGGCAATTTTCTAGGGCAAGAAAAGCACACATAATATGATCTATGACCTAATGAGGAAAAGTCACTTGATTTAAAATGATAAATTGTGCAACAAATACGTCTTTTAGGGGCACTACCCCTCAACCCCCACCAAGGGGCGTGACCCCTAGACCCCCTGCTAGGGGGCCATCCCCCTTGCAACCACCTGCACCCATTTATCAACAATAACCTTTTATAATTGTAAGGTTAAGACACCATATTCCTAAAATTCTCCCACTTGTTGACCACCTTGCAAGAGCAATGAGTGGCAACATCATGTTTTATTTGCTAGGGGTTGAGAGGCCCATAGAATTCAAACACCACCTAAACTTCTGTATCCTCACAACCTTAGTTAAAGAATCTACAATATTTATCAAAGTATCTACCTTGTCATCCTCAACTATATATTTAATAAAAATATATTGAACATTAATGTGCTTGGTACTGACATGAAATACTAGGTTCTTAGATCATCACACCTTGTTTTATTCCGATATTTGAACATAATCTCTCAATCTAGATGGCTTCTTTACAAGAATGAGTAGCTACCATATACTCAACTTCAGTAGTGGACAAAGTAACCATAACTTACATCGCTTATTCATCCAACTGATTGTTATCAACATCAGTTGCCTAGTCTAAATATACATAACCATGAATATCAAGGGAAATATCATCTCTTATCAAATTTCCATGATAACATGAATAATACTCTAAGGTACACTTCTAATATTTGAAGAATCTTTTAACTGCATCCCAATATACTCTACCAAGACTATACATATATTTGGGAAGAACTCTCACTACTTGGGAAATATCTATTCTAGGCAATTTATTTTATCCACATTAATTAATTAATTTTTTTATTGGTGAATTTGGTATTTTTAGCTTGGCTTAGATCAAGTGAGGCCATATTTAGGGGAACTCATTCTTAATATGAACACATAATAGTCCAAACTTGTGAGCATGGTATCCCAGTAGGGGCATATAGCCCACGATAACACTAGCTCAACAAGGGTATGGAGCACATGCATGAGCACTTACCAAGTCACTGACATGAATGCTAGTAACATAGTCAATTTTGAAGTTTAAATTTGCATGCACGTTGGATCAGTGAAGGTACACGCCTATGATCACAATGCCCCAATAGGGGTTTGAACCTTGGTGGCCATAACAACAACACTACCACTTAACCATTAGACTATGAGATGAACCCCAATTAATTAAACAATTACAATTATTTAATTAAACTATTTATTTCCCTTCATCCGCATTAATTAAATAAATATTTAATTATTTAATTAATTTCATCAATTTCTTCTAGTTCACAATATTTAAACGATTTTAATTAAATTAATTGATTTTTAAATTTTTTTCCTCTAAAAATAAAAAAATAAATATTTTATTTAATTTCCATCATGCACATGAATTAAATAATTTTAATTAAATTTAATTTTACTAATTAATTCCTCATGCACACGATTTAAATAATTTCAATTATTTAATTCCATTGATATCTTCATCTCATTAACTAACACCTACTCTCAGTCTACTCATCAATTATTCCTCCTTGCAATCAGTTAACTTATTCATGCAATAAGTTAAGTCCTCTCAATAATTCCAATCCATTGAATCTTCTAATCTACCTCCTCCAAACCTGTAAATGAAACATATCTTTCATCATTCATCAAGCATTTATATTAGATTCAAGCAATTGTATTCATATGATGTATCTATCAAGTATCATTCTTGTATCTAGTAAATGTTATTGAACACACCATATGACTAAGAGAGGGGGTGAATTAGTCCCGACCTTAAAATACTTTACTTTTGATCTATATAAATTCAAACCACAATTTACTTATTACAACAATTATGAAAAATGAAATCACAAAGAACAATAAAGACATGAACACTAGATTTATGTGGAAAATCCTAAATAGGGAAAAACCATGGTGAGAATCACACTCATAATATGAATAACTATTTACAATATTTTAGGCTCAAGCCCAAGGAGCCCACTACACCTGATTGGACCAGAAAGACTAAGGCGCACAACCTTAGGGAAAGATACGAAGGACTTGCATCATTGAAACTCATCGTGTCAGAGCAAGATACAAAGGACTGCACAAGCTGCCAAAAACAACACACTATCTTTTGACAGGTATAGGAAATAGATGAACTAAAATGAACAAGATCTCCTAATCATGAAATCATCCTGGAACCACTGTGTTAAGTGACCAATATCATGGAGAACACATCTGACATCAACCACTGTCTCAGAACATTGCCACACTGAAGATATCACCATCAAAGATCTTCACAAACTATCTTTCACACTAAATCTACTTGCATATCATTCACATTCACTTCACATAAATTCAAGTGCATTACATATATCAAATCATACAACTACACATCTATATATACAAGATCATTCATTAAAATCCTCAACTAGGTCGATCACATACAAAATATACAATATTAAATAAATTAGGCCACCTGAACCAATAACACATAATGTGGTCCACTCCAAGATATAAAGAGGACCCATACATATTACAACACATCCTTCTAGAATTATTCCAATGAACTGCACACACTAACACATCCTCCAAAGTCACCATCAAACGAAATGAGTGGATAAACAATAAAGCACGTTATCCAATGCAAATCTACACACTCCATAGTGAGACCCATATCAACATCCAAACTCAACCTCCAATACATATCCAAACCAAAAGAGCATGATTTGAATAAGATACATCACCTCAATCATTCAAAAACCAAACTAGCTAACAACATTGAACACATAACGACATAACTTCACTTTCCAATCAAGCTATCACTAGAAAACTGAACTTGAACACTGCACAAAGAAAATGAACTTGTCCTCAAAGCCGCAACACTTGAATCCACGTATCATAGAACCACCAAATATTCTCCAAACCAATTCTAATAGACAATCTTATTTTCAGAAACAACAATAACCAACTCTATCATCTGAGCAATAGAGGACCTAAAAAACTAATAGTGCAATACAAACATATCATAAACATTATATCCAGAACTGCAAGGCATAATAATATTCTCAAATCGAAGGAATGCAAAGCATTCTTCCACTAGGACATTAAATACTCTTTCCTGCATATTGAAACTTCCACTACACTAGTCTTCCAGAAACACCTCATGCTTACTCAACATCACCACCATACCACACACCAACATCAAAACACTCACTTTCGAACCATCTACAACACATAATGATATCAATGACAACACCAGATAGGTTGACATCAATGACAACACAACTCAACATATCTCAAGTTTCCAACAAATGCTTATATTATGCTGATGAAATCAAGCAACCAACATATCAAAAAAGTAATCTAAGAAATACTAAAGTTTGTGTATGAAGGTATTGCCATTTATTAACTTATTTTATGCATTGATCTAGATTTATTAAGATTTGATTAATTGTGAATTGGGATTCACTGAATTGCCTATTTTGATTATTCTCTATTCTTGTGATCCACATTGAAATATTTACTTTACATGAATGTTTGTAAGTGCTGCATGCTTTGAGATACATGAATATTTGAGGATTCACATGTACTTCATATTGGAGAGAAGTTCAATGATAAGATTTGTGTACCCATGCCAATTCATATTTTGATTTTATATTCATTTTGGGAGATCAACTTAATGCAATTACATATCAACAAATGACCTAGTCTTGTAAAAATATAAGCTCCTTACCCATGATGTTACACACCCATGTATACATATTCTCATTATACTTGTCCCCCATATTATCCATATACACGCGCATTTTGATATATTCAGTGCAAGTTTCATTTGTTATGCATATTTATATCATTATTCTTGATATTCTATCACCATCTTGATCATATCATCTTTTTGTTTACATCAATCTTGCAACATAGAAGTGATCTCAAACACCTAGACTCAAGACCTCTAATTTTCTAAAATTAAAAAAAACAAATTCTACCTAACTTCCCATCCATTCTTTTCCTTGCTTTCATTTATTACTATTAAAAATTAAGGAAAAATTATTCACATTTAAGGAATTGAGCATGATAGGAAAACTTCCATAGTATACTAAACTAAATCATAATACACATATTCTTCTTAGTTTCATCTACAAAAAAAATAGTCTTTTTTGGAGTTGACTTGGGAGAACATATAACTGGTGACCTGCCAACCTTTTAAAGGTATTCTCAAATACCACTAGTCCTTAGAGTAAAATGAATAGTAGCAAACTAGGATAACTAGGAAGCAAGTTCAAGTATGTATTACCAGATCAAATAGTAAAAAAATAGGCTTATATACTTAGAAATGTTCTAGACTCATGGATTTGACCTTCCACAAAGTACATATCTATTGTTCTTTATTTGAGGTACAAAATAGATAGATATATATTATTTTTAGTACTAAAATATTCAAACTTCATTTTCCATTACAAATTTATGCATCCTCTTGATAACTAAAGCTAAATTCCTTCTCTCCTCGACATTATAATTAACAAATTTAATATTTTACTATTCTTAACATCTCTACTCTAAATTCTATTATCTAAATTATTTTATACATTTATGCTTAGGTTAATCTAAAAATTTAAATAAATATTTTTTTCCCTTTACAAAAATATATATAAAATAATAAGTTCCAAAAAAAATTCTTTTCCTTTTTTAAATGGTCAGATAAAAAAATATTTTTCTTGCAAATAAACAGATCAGATCAGCAAAACGTTTCATTTAGGCAATTTTGACCAGATAAAGAAATTCGGGATGCATTATCTTGATGCATTAAGTACTAAGTGAACCATTCATTTTCATGAGAGAGATTTGTGTGGAACTCTATACATGAAATATAGATCAATATAGATCAATATAGATAAATCGATTTGACTCAAAAACTACACAATTGAAATCTGATGACAACATCATAATAATACACGGATTCGAAGAATAAACTTATATTCCATATACAGAGTTCCATATTCAATGATCATCTAATCTGTTAATAATGAATTTATCTAATATACAAATTGTTTTTGATTAAAAAGCAGCGTTATCAAATTTAGTGTACATATTGTTTTCACTAACGTTTTGTGCAAGTTAAATCACACTGGATGGAAGAAGGCTGTGTACCAGAGGTTTCAGTTTCTGCATGAGGAGTGGGACCTGGCATTGCTGTTGATGGCACTGGAGAAGGATCCACATCACCATAATCTAAAAATTGGGATAGCTTTTGGTTTTGTAGCAGCTCCTTGTTCAAATTTTGAATATTATTGTTTATGTCTGATGATATCCCAAGTACACCAGAATCAGATAACTGAAAAAATAGCAGTACCATGGTAATCACAATGTTCCAGATCTTGAAGGACTCAATGGAATAAAGGAGAATTTGTAAGGATGAAATGTATTGCAGGTTTTTTGTTCATATTTATGTTGTGCACATAAACTATGAGTATAAGCTAAAACACACGAAGCAAATGTCCAACTGCTCTAGGTCTTTCATGCTTATTGTGTGACAGGCTTACCCTCAATAATATCTGCATTAGTTTTTGTAGAGAATGCAAAATTTGTTCAACTCTAAATCAGGCTTGAAAGCAGCCATGAGCAGAGATGACATGAAGCATTTTACATGGCTCTTTTTCTTGACTCAAATGAGTTAAGAGTCTCATCAAAATTATTACTTAAAAAGTAACATGATAAAATAAAAATAAAAAGTTTTGAGGTAAAATAAAATAATTCTTAAAATAATAATAATTTTTTTTAATTCATATTGAAATATAATTTATATATGTTTATTTTTTATTTTTAAACATATATATTGATTTGGGAAATTCAAGTTTTTATTTTGCTTCGAGTTTAGAGAGATCATTTATGGAGGATCTTTTCCCATGAGGGATCGTTTTGGGGGTCATTATTCCCTACACTTTACTTGTTTAAACCCGTGAGTTCGATGGACTAGTGAAGATTCTTTGCACTTCTTTTGTTCAAACCCAAGAGCACAATGGCTCAGCAAAGGCACAAGGCCTGTAAGCACAGTGGCCAAGTGGGGGTTTGAACCTTGTGGCTGCCTCACCAACGAGGTATTTCTACTACGACACTAAGCATACAAAGACTGTTTTTAAATTTATATTAAGTAGATAAAAATAAAATAGTTTTTTTTTTTTTTTTAAAGATAAGTGCTATCTATTATGGGGATAGTGCCCTATATTGATAATAATCAGTATTGCATATGCACCGGACCCCAAAAGGATATGGCCCATCCTATAAAAACAATAAACAATCATCATCCAATCTCAGCCAATGCCACTACACAAGCCTCTGAATAGTTGCAATACGATCACCCAAAGTCACCACCTTTTCAATATTGTTGTCTGACAACCAACCCAGGTCTTCATTCATCATCCAATAAAAATAAAATAGTTACTAATAGTTTTATACCTATTTAAAACATGCCAATTTTACAAATTTAAAAATAGACATTATATGAAGGTTATCTTTTAACATCTTTTACATAGATAAACTATCTAAGATAAGCATGTTAATAGAAGAGTATTTCATTTTTGAGAGTATATTTTATTTGAAATAATATTTTTTGTAATTTCATTTGATTTTCTTTATTGTGTATTAACTCTTTAATATATTAAGAGAAATAGTTTTGATTTATCAATTTCATGTGTTATATTATTGTAAGAAAAAACACAAACAACAAGAATATTTATGGAACAAACAAACACAATTTAAAAATTCGATAAATTGTTTAGATGAGAACGATTTAAGTGATTTGGGATAGAAATGGATTGAATTTATGAAGATGGATTGGATTTTATCATAAAATTAATGCAATGATGATTATGACCATTGTGATTGATAAGTATAAATTGAAAATTGGAATTAGATTTGGTAGATTACAACCCTAAAACAATTGAGGCCTATGAATTTGACAATTTAAGATAGGGCTGATCATGTGATTTGGTCCAATTGGCATAGTTTTATTGTGGTGTTTCATTTTCGTCTAGAGAAAAATTAAAGTTCTAATACATTGTAGAAAATGTTTTTTTGGATGATATGTGTTACAAGAAAAAAATTGAGTGGCGATAAAAACACCATTGGTATTCGCTATGGTAAAGGGAAGGGATTTTGACTCCCTTTTTAGTAGTTGTGACCTTGGATTGATTCAACAATGATTGAAATAAAGTAATAAGTAGAGGTTATGTGTGTTGATATATAATGTCTCAAGCTTATTCCCAAGATATTAATAGATAAAATGGGATAACCAATTTTTCGATACCACTATGTTTAGGGTTTATTTGTTCATGTTTAGGAGGCAATGCATATATGCATGCAATGGGATTTGAAACCAAATCTTGTGGTCCCATCATATACTTAGCTACATGTTAGTAACCAACTAGTTTACAATTTAGTTTTGGTGGGATATGTAAGAATTTATCTCCATATTTATCCTTTCCCTATACCAATATTTTTTGTTGAATTTATTCTTATTGTGAACAAAATGTAGAAACAAGTGTTTTCTTGTATGCAGGTGCCTTTGAGAGCCAATGCTAAGCATTTGTTTGATTTTCTAGTCAAAAGGCAAGCTATTAAAAAGCCTACTGAAAGTTATTTCCATCACATCATAAGTAAAAGTTTTAATTGAATGTGACTTATAGTTGGACAAGAGAGGGTTTTTAAACATAATGGTATTTGCTATGGTAAAGGGAAGGGATTTTGGCTCCCTTTCTAGTAGTTATGACCTTGGATTGATTCAATGATGATTGCAATAAAGTAATAAGTAGAGGTCTTGGGTGTTGATATGTAATATCTCAAGCTTATTCTCAAGGCATGAATAGATAAAATGGGATAACCAATTTTTTAATACAAAAGTGTCATATGTTGAGTCAAATTATGCTTCTTCATAAAGCACCATATAGTTTTACAACAATGCACTTGGCATGTACATCAATACATAACACATGGTGACACAAGTGAAAGACTTAGAAAATCATATGCCAAAAATACTATGATCAACAAAAAATATGAGAACTAGAGGATAGTTGGGTTTTCTCAACCACTTATGAAACCATCCAACTTGCCTACCTATCCACTCTGTCAAAATGTTGGGATTCGATAAATAATGGGCAATTCAACAAAATTTTAGACTTTAGCGTCTAGCATACAATAATTTTAGATTGAAAGCCTAATTTACATAGCTCCAACTTTTGGGTTCAAGATGCATGTTGCATCTTAAAACACCTAAAACTTGAGAGTTTAAGTTATAGAGTGCAACCTAAAAAACAACCACCTAACACTAAGCTCTCAATACAATAAAAAAATAGGCTTTAGGTCTTGATTTACAAACTATAGAATGTTGTTTCTCAACCCAACCTTGATCCTTATTGGTTAGGATCTTTGGACCTTGGAGCTCAATCTACATTGTGCATTTCAAACTTTGGGTTCCAATTTATATTTGACAAAATATGAAATTCTTAGGGCCAAGCCTAAGCTTGACATAATATTGTCATGAACTATAGAAACTAAAAAAATATGTAAAAATTTAGTCCCAAGCCAAACTTTGAATCTTGTGAACCTTTGACTTTAGAATATGAATTGCATTTTGTGTTGTGCCAAATTCCTAGATAGCTTTGTACTTTTATCCCCTTGCAATCTATGTTATGGAATCTCATTTGTAACTAGGAGCTTACAAAAAATTCACAAGTCCAAAATATAGCAAGTTCCATTTTTTTTGAATAGTGAGGCATAACTTGATTTTAAATTAAATCAAACCAATCACTCAAGCACCTAAGGGCTTTATTTTGTTGAATGAGAACCCCCAAAATGGGTATAGTTTCCAAGAATACAGTAAAATAGTAAACTCATGCCTCTTAACACAAACATCACAATGTAAACAACATAGTAACATAATCAAAACATGAAAAATAAATTATATTTACATCAAATATTAGGAGGGAAAATGCATATGATTTTACTTTAAATGTAATATTCAATCATTATACAATGATAACTAAATGAATGTAATGAAGCTTATATCCCAAGATTAGATGGTTGACCATGGATTACAAGTTCAATTATGGCTATAATACAACTAAACCAAAGAGTGAAAAAATTCCTCAACTACACATTTCTTATGATGCTACATGAAACCTTCTACCATGCTACTCATAATAATAAGCTTGTAACACTCTATATGTATATCCATAACTCTATCCCTAATAGTGGAATAATACCACCCAACCATGTAGAACCCTCAAGCCCACATTGATTTTCAAACTAAAAAATAAGTTTCTCAAGCCAAACTTGAGCATTGTTGGTCAAATCCATTAGGTCACCAAGTCTAGTTTATATCATATACTTTAGAATTTACCGTATTATTAAAATTTTGTAAAGCATGAAATTCTTAGTGCCAATTTTAATTTTGAGATGGTCCACCTTAGAACTTAGATGAGAAGAATTAACATGCATCTTAGACTTTAGAGGTTGAGAATCATTTGATATTATGCAAAAAATTAGTCATCTAGGCCAAAATTTGACTGCCATGAACCTCTAACTTTGGATTCTAAATTACATTCTAATTGTGTAAAATGCATAAAAAAAAATTCTGAATCCCTTGCAACTTGAATTACATAATGATCCTATTCATGACTATAATTATATACAAAATTCTCAAGTTTGAAAACAAGTTGTGTTTTTGTAAAAGAATGAGGCATAACTTACACAATTTTTATGCAATATGAAAAGGTTAGAATTAGATAGGAAATTTGAAATAACAAGATAACCTTTCACTTAGTGAAACCAAATTAGCACAAATAGGATCTAGCTATCATATTATGAGAGTGTACAAAATGTAAATATAGGAAAGAATGAGGAGGTGAAAAGGTAGGGGTGAAAGTTTTGATTACCCCTCCAAATGTGCTATGTATTTATAAGGTGAGCATGTATCAACCACATAAAGTAATACAAAAGCATAAGAAAGTCTCAGTAAAATCAACCACTTTGATGTAGAGTGTTATAGCTTGTTGCTCATTATTGAATACTTTATTTTTGAATCTTTAATTGCTCTTAGGGGTCAATTGGAATTGTCGTCTAACCTTTGAATGATAAAATATGTGCTTTATATAGCCTAGTTCACAAGGTATTTTTGAATTTAGGCTAACATGAAATGCTCAAGTACCAAAATTAAGACTATGATTCAAATTGTGAAGGCTGACATTGACAATGGGTACAATTTTGGGGAATTTTGGTGGGATGGGATTGAAGGGCGCCTTGTTCCCACCAAAATAGGACCTCCGAAAGGGAGTTAAGAGTGTCAAGGTTTGTGATGCTAGATATGACTCTAGTTTAAGTATTTGACAATAGTTAAATTGTGGGATTAACAATTATATTATAGGGTAGGATAGGGCCCAAATAGGTTTAAAATGATCTAGGAAAAGGCACAATAAAGTAGGAGCCCAAATAGAGTGTGAAATTGTAAAGGGATAAAATTTACTACACTACATGTAGAATAATGTCAATTTTTTAATTTTTAATTTTTATTGAATAGGTTAGTGCCAATTGTGACATTAGATTTACTAATGTATGTTGTAGTATATTTTAAAATTTTAAATACCAAATTTAAAATTATTGTTTATGTGTACTTGAGGTTTTCAATTAAATATATTATTATTTATTTAGTTGATGAGATTAGCTATCATGTCTTCTACTATATAAGAAAAATTGGATGTCAATGTTACTATTGCGATTTTTTCCTTAGTGTCTCTAACATAGGTATAAGTATGAATTTACACATTTAATTTTGATTATTTTCTTAATTAAAATTATTAGGTACTTCTAATTGATTCCTTATACTACTATTAGATTTATGTTGAGCATAAAAAATTACAACATTTAGACTACCAATATGCTATAAGTGTGCTTATTTTTATGTTATTTTAAAATTAAATTAGTTAGAGAGGAGATTTGGCATAACATATAGTTTAAAATTTGTATAGATGGGTTGAGTTTCAATATGGTGAGGAGCATAGGAGATTAGAACAACAAAGGGTGAAAAATAATTCAAGGGTCTAAATTTGAATATTTAGGAAGAATTTGATAGATATATTTGCATATATGTCAAATTGTTAGAACATAATGTTATTAGGGGTCATACCCTTATAACATTTATATATAATGTTCTTTAATATAAGGTTATAAAACCTTATATATATCATATATGCTTTATAAGAATATCCCATTTGAAATAATTATGATATAATAACTATTAGATTATTAGTTATTTGTGAATGAAGGTTATTGAAAAGGTGTGACTAGTGAGGCCATTCTTCCTCCTATATTTAAGAAGGTTTTTTCTCATTTTGAGAGTGTGAATTTAGAGATTTGTAGTGAGTTGTATCACCATGCATAATTGGTATTCTTGGCCATATGGAAGTATTGGAGGAGTGTCCCTAGCTTCTAGTCTATTTTATGGTAAACTACACTTGTAAGTGTTTTAATAAAATGATGCCTTATGGGGTCTTTTATCCGAAGGGGTTTTCTCCATGCATATCTTGTGTAATGTTTAATTTATGGTTATATGATTATTAATGCAATTATTTTATACCTTGTTTATAATGATTAGTATCCTATTATCCTAATTTATAACAAAAATTGATTAACAAAGTCTAATAATATTAGGAGTTTATAGTTTTGGAGGTATTTTGTAATTTTACAGCTTGTACTCCATGATTGCAAGAAAATTCCAAAACATCAATAAATGTAAATTTTGACTCCCAAACAATTTTTTTTGATTGAACCTAAAACTAGTATTCATTGATGGGCTCATAAATACCAAGGCAGTTCAACAAGACCACTTTTAAAAACAGTCAATAATTATTAAGCTCTAATTAAACAATCTTGGCATTAAAATCAAAACAAACTAAAAATTATAGCTCAAACTTGAGTGTCTTAAACTAAAAAATATGAAAGTTAAATCAAGTAACAACATAAAAGAAAAACAAGGGTCCCTAATTTTGAAAGAATAGAGGTGTTGTGAACTTTATAAAATTTTTATGTGTGTGACATTGGGGTATCTACATCCACATGATATATCAAAATATATGAGTAACACCTTGTAGTGTCATAAAATTGCGACCCTAGCAATTTTAACCATATTTGAGGTCCTCACCTTGGCGACAACATCTTCCTTTCCAACTAGGACTTCTCTCTACATTTTCACCTCAAACCCTTCTTGTTTGAGCCTTGAGATGGCCTCAAGACCCTGTCCGGACCCCAAGATAGGGCAAGACAGGGGTGTGGCGCCCTTGTACCCCCCTCTTAGGGTGGCCCCAAGATAGGTCCCTCCAGCCCTATCTGCATTTCAGGATTCCAAATCTCCTCGATGTTGACTTGTGGTGAGATGAATTAATTCTCTAATGCATGTATAAAAGGGAGTTAGTCTTCTCATTTGCAGATATAGAATGGATAGAGGAGGAAATATACACGGAAGTTCAAGCATTCAAGTCTTCACGCATCTATCAAGTCTTCTTCTTCATGTGTCTTCTTCATTCATCCATTGGAGCAACATTTACAACATTTATTTGCAAGAATATGTGTGTTAGGGTTTTGTTATGTTACATGACATCTCATGCAACATTTGTGATTACATTCAAGAAGCAAAGCAACCATCATCAACAAATTACAGATCTACAAGGTATACATTTCCATTGTTTACATTCAAGCATTTGCAATCACTTTCTTTCAAGGTTGATTCCTGAATTGGGGTTTGACTAAGGAAAACCCCTATCCAAAACCCCTCTTCTCTTCTTTTTTGTGTGTAGGTTACAGGTGCACAACTGTATTTTCAGATCTAGACTTTATTCACAGAGGCAGAAGAACCCTTTTTGTTTCGCGAATTTTTCAGAGGATTGTGGACACTTTCAACACGGTCCCGACAACTTTTCTTCAAATTTGCAGGGCAGGTCCATATCAGTCTAAATATATCAGATCCAAAGTTACAATGCGATCTTGAACTGGTAGCTCCTCATTTCATTCATTTTATCTCTCTTTTCTACATAGTCAACAAGTGAACTTTCTCATTTACAAAAGAGGGTGAATCACACTTCAAGCCTTGCAATCCACTTGGACTTCACATCCTTGTTTCCATTGGATTTGGATCTAGTAGATTCAAGCCCCTCTTTTGAATGTAAAGTTCCTCCAAGCGAAAATCATCCTAGTGGCTTCCTTTCTCTCTCCTAGGTGGGGAGTCACTAGGATCCAATTTTCCACATTACATTTTGGTGAACCCGATGTCTTACACATTAATTCTGAATTCTCATTATTAGATTTGATTAAGTTTAATTTGAATTTCAAAATTTCTTTTCCAAGTTTGATTTATTTGCAAATTTTAGAGGTTAATTGCATCAAAATCCTAATTTTTCATTTTGTGAACATTAAGCTTGTGAAGTGCAAAATTTTAATTGCTTGTTTTAGATTTGGTTTTTATTTCAAAATTGCAATTCAAATGTGCCTTTTTATTTTGAAAATTCAGTGGTTAAACAACAAAACCCTAATTTTTAAGATCCTTTTATTTTCAACCTTTGACTGCCAATTTGACCGATCTAGACATCTCCAAATCAACTATTTTTTTGGATTCTGCAATAAAATCATAATATCTATAATCTCTGAAAATTTCGGAAAAAGTTGGTTGGACCATGTGCACTTTCAGCATGGTCCCTGACTTTTTTCCTGAAATTCTAGGAGATGGAATTGACTGTATTTTTTTGCTTAAATCGAGAAAATTGGCATACTCTATTAATTCTTACACCTCCTAAGGTCGAACTCAAGTTTCATCAAATTCAAATTTTAAATTAATTTTCATAAAAAGGTCCTAATTTTAGATCTTCTTTTCCAGCAAATTTACATTTTAATTAAGAGACTTTCAATGGCAATTAATCAATTGGATTTACTTGCTCTTTCACATATGATTACATTGTTTTTCACATATATTTACTACAATCATGTGTCGGATAAGGGTTTCTTTCATTTCCCGTTGCTTCTCTTCATTCATAACACTTGGTCATACTGTGTTGTTAGGATTTCCAAATTATTTTCTTTTCAATTAGATATCAAAGATTTTATGTATCATTTATGTTTCATTATGGTGATTTTGTTAACAAAATGCATTTCCTATGTTAATCACCTTAAAGCTTTTGTAGATCCTAAACCCAAAGATCCTAACCCTTGTACCTCTCCTAGGGTATCTTGTGTGGATGAGATGAGACCTCATGCTTTAACCAATGCTCTCTTTAAACAACTGCAAGCATTGGAAAGTGACATGGACCCATCTTCTTGTACACATACCCTTGAGCAAGGGGGGCAAAATCAAAAGATTAACATTCTTACATCTTTAGATCCTCCTTATTCTCCTAAGACTTATCTTCAACATCAAAGCATATGTAGGGAGAATGATGTCATTCATTTTATTCATGATATCTCCCCTCACATAGAAATAACTAAAAATGAGCTTCTAGATGATGAAGATGTTCATCCCCAGTCCCATAGAAAGGATAATCTTGATAAAGGAAAGGAGATTGTCATTTCACATGATACTCCTTCTTCATCTACAAATCCTTTTCTTCCCCCTTATACATCAAATTTCCAAGAAATTCATGATTCTATTCCTCCATCTAGTCAATTACAATATTTTTATAGTCGTGGCTTTCATATAATCACAAAACAAGGTTTTAATGGACAAGGAATTGGGAAATTTGAGCAAGGAATTCGTATCCCTATAAATCTTCCAACGCAAACTACTACAAAAGGCCTAGGAAATGATGCTCATCTTTCTATGGATGAACTCCTTAGGCTCCAAAATTTTGAAAATTAACTTGAAAGACAACAAATCAAAAGAGCCCGCAAGAATGCTTCTTCTTCAAAACGTCCTTTTTGTTCATTTCATCAAACTCATGACCATAATGCTGATGATTGCCCTGATTTTAAAAATTCTATTCAACATGGCATCGACAGTGGCAAAATTAGAATTCAAGAATAGCTACAAGAATCTATTGGAGATTGAAATATGACAGGAACATTTCCTTTCCTCCTCAAAGTAAAAACAAGAATCTTAAACTAGTGAAAGGTATTGAATATTGCATTTTTCATGATTCACATTCACATTCTCTTGGGAAATGTTATGCATTTAATAAATTTGTTCAAAAGCAATAGATCTTGCACGAATTTCTCTTACAATAGATTTAGCTATCTTCCTTGACATCAAAATTGTGCCTTAGCACTTCTTTTCTCCTCATGTTGCTCCTCACCCTTGTCAAATAAATAGTCAACTTAGTTGGGGGCTCTTTATCATTTGTGGTGGTGTTGTTTCAACTTTACATACTTTGGGGCAGCAACATGAAATTCATTTCTCTTTATATTCATCTCTATCTTGGTGCATTGTACATTATTAGATCTCTTTTCTAGCATAAGAATCATTCCTATCATTCCTATGTGAGCATATAATTGTTCTTGAGTTTCTTTTCTGAAGAGAATCTTATTTAATGGGTAGTGTCCTTCTTCTCTTTCCTTCATTCTCTTGGAAACTTACCACTTTTATGGTCTCAATTATTAGCAAGCAGGATATGCCCCTTGGAATGGAATGATCTCTTGTGAAGTATGTGTCCCTTCCTTGCGAGGATTTGTTTCACTAGGAAGGCACATAACTTGACAATACTCACCATTAGAAGATGTGTAATGTTTCTCTTTGTATTCCTCACTTGGGGGGCAAGGATTTTCACTCCTTTCTCTTTCTTTCTTTTTATCTCATGTATCACTGTTTCCTTTAGGGGCTGCATTTTTCATATGTGATTTTCATTTCTTACAATGGTATGTTTTTATGATTAATCCCCCTTGGGGAATATGTGATTCTTTTTCTCTCTTCCTTTCGAAGATTACCACTTCTTGAGACATGTATTTTTACATATACTAATGTTCTTCCTTCCATGCATTCATGAAAGTACATTGTGCATTTGCTTATGTTTAATCTGTCTCTAGAAGATTGTGTAAGCTCTTCTCATTGTCCCTACACTTGGGGGGCAATGATTTCTCTCTCTTTCTCTATCTCTAAGGATCCACTCTTTCCTATGTTATGGATGGTGTGAGTTTTATTACTTGATGTCATTCCTTGTGTGAAAACATCATTGTTTTCTCAAGGGTTCTCTTTTATACAAGAGGTGTAAGTCCTTGACTACGACCTCTTTCACACTTGGTAATGCACATCTATAATAGATTCACCTATCCCCCTTGGGATAAAAGTGAGTCATCCTTCATCAAGAATCCCTTTCACCTAGCAATGGGAGGAAGGATTAAATTCTTGTTCTCTTCCGCGCTTCATTCTAGAAGATGTTATAATTATCTAAGACAACTCCTCTTGCGGGTAGATGTCTTTTTGAACAAAGATCTCTTCTCCTCCAAGGATCTCCTTTACACTTACATTAAGATATCTCTTTTCAACTATCTTATTCTGGCTTGAAGAGTATTCTCTCTCTTTCTTTAATTTATGACCTTGTTGCATAGAGGATATCTTCTTTGTGATGAAGGTAGGTATCCTTGTTCTACTTTCCTTAAGATATCAACACCAACCTATGTTGAAATCTTAAGGGGGGGCACCCATTGTACAATGGGATATTATTGGAACCAGAGGGCAACCTCTTAGATCAAGATGTCATCACTTTTCTCTTGTACAGTGGGTCATTCTCAGAACTAGAGCACAAACTCTTAAAGCGAGATGACGCTGCTTTTTCCTTGTACAGTGGGTCATTCTTGGAACCAAAGCATAGACTCTTAGAGCGAGATGTCATCACTTTTTCCTTGTACATTGGGTCATTCTCAGAACTAGAGCACAAACTCTTAGAGCGAGATGATGCCACTTTTCTCTTATGTAGGGTGATTATTCTCAAAACCAGAGCATAGGCTCTTAGACAGAGATATCACACCTTTTTGACAAAAGTACTATACATTCTATATAGGTTGTAGTATACTCGGGCATAGAATCCTATGAGGTGCTTCGAACCTCACTTGCACACACACACATACACACTTGTGGTTGGGTGGAACTAATGGTGCTCTCACTCTCCTCCCTTACATGGATCACCCAGACAGACTTTGGGTGCTAGACTTCCACATCCTTCTCTCCATGGATCACCTAGTTTTTGGGGAGAGATGTTCATGGTTTCTCTCTTGTTAGCCTTTCTTCTCATGGATCACCAAAGTGTGTATTCATGTCCTTTCTCTCCTTCCTCTCATGAACCCATAGTTTTTCTATTGATGGTTCATGGATGATGTTAGTTTTTCTCTTTTATGTGATCGATCGTGTTTATGTGATGGTATTGGTCTTTGTGTCCTGATTAGTTGTTGAGACATCTGAGCATTGAGGTCTCTTCGGCTAGTTGGTTTGTCATTTTGTGTCTTGTTTTTGTCTTGTGTCTTTTGCACTTTGTCTTTGTTTTGTGTGCCTTGTTCCTTTTTTTTTTTTTTGTCTTGTGTGCTCTTGCATATATTTGAGTGAGTTAAGATACAAATATTGGGGGCTTTATTCCTCAAGATTAGTGACGTCTTATACTCCTTGTGGAATTGCTCCGCATCTCTCATCTTTATCTCTATTTCTTCTACTTTACCGATAGTATTGGCATAATCCGTACTCCCGCTAAAGTGGGGGCTAAATGTAGTGTCATAAAATTGCGACCCTAGCAATTTTAACCATATTTTAGGTCCTCACCTTGGCGACAACATCTTCCTTCCCAACTAGGAATTCTCTTTGCATTTTCACCTTGAACCCTTCCCGTTTGGGCCCTAAGATGGCCTCAGGACCTTGTCCGGACCCCAAGATAGGGTAGGATAGGAGTGTGGAACCCTTGTCCCCCTAAGATAGGGGTGTGACGCCCTAGTCCCTCCCTCTTAGGGTGGCCCCAAGATAGGTCCTTCCGACCCTATCTACATTTTGGGATTCAAAATTTGGTGAGATGAATTAATTCTCCATGGTATGTATAAAAGGGAGTTAGTCTTCTCATTTGCAGATATATAATGGACAGAGGAGGAAATATACACGAAATACATGATATGTGAAGTTCAAGCATTCAAGTTTTCAAGCATCCATCAAGTCTTCTTTTTCACATGTCTTCTTCATTCATCCATTGGAGCAACATTTACAACATTCATTTGCAGCATATGTATGTGTTAGGGTTTTGTCATGTTACATGCCATTTCATGCAAGATTTGTGATTACATTAAAGAAGCAAAGCAACCATCATCAACAAATTGCAGATCTATAAGGTATACATTTCCATTATTTACATTCAAGCATTTGCAATCACTTTCTTTCAAGGTTGATTCCTCAACCAGGGTTTGAATGAGGCAAACCCCTATCCACAACCCCTCTTCTCTTCTTTTCTATGTGTAGGTTATAGGTGTGCAGCTGTATTTTTAGATCTGGACTTTATTCATAGAGGCAGAAGAACTCTTTTCATTTTGCGGATTTTTTGGAGGACCGTGGACACTTTCAACACGGTCCCACAAACTTTTCTTCAAATTCACTAGGCAAGGCCGCATCAGTTTAATTATCTGATTGTGTGAAATTGTTGGTTGTTTTCTCAAGGATTCTCTCTTATACAAGAGGTGTCAGTCCTTGACTATAACCTCTTTTCACACTGGGTAATGTACATCTATGATAAATTCACCCATCCCTCTCGGGGCTAAACGTGAGTCATCCTTCATCAAGAATCCCTTTTCACCTAGCAATAAGAGGAAGGATTGTACTCTTGTTCTCTTCTGCACTTCATTCTAGAAGATGTTATATTTTTCTAAGACAACTCCTCTTGGGGGTAGATGTCTTTTGAACAAAGATCTCTTCTCCTCCAAGGATCACCTTTACACCTACAACAAGATATCTCTTTTCAACTATCTTATCCTTGCTTGAAGAGTATTCCCTCTCTTGCTTGGATTTATGACATTGTTGCATAACGGATATCTTCTTAGTGTTGAAGGTAGGTATCCTTGTTCTACTTTCCTTAAGATATCAACATCAACCTATGTTGACATCTTAAGAGGGGGGGGCACCCACACTGCTCCTTTGTATTATACTTCTCTCATGCATTGCACAGTGGGACATTCTTGTAACTAGAGGGAGGCCTCTTAGAGAAAGGTGTCATCACTTTTCTTGTACAATGAGAAATTATTGGAACCAGAGGGAAGCCTCTTAGAGGAAGATGTCGTCACTTTTTACAGTAAGTCATTCTTGGAACCAAAGCACGGTCTCTTAGAGCGAGATGACACCACTTTTCTTTTATGCGGGGTGATTATTCTCGAAACCAGAGCACAAAATCTTAGAGCAAGATGCCACACCTTTCTTGACACATGTATTATACATTTTATATAGGTTGTAGCGTACTCAGGCATAGACTCCTATGAGGTGCTCCAAACCTCACTTGCACACACATGCGCTTGAGGTTGGGTGGAACTAACAAAGTTGCGACTCTCCTCCCTTACATGGATCACCTAGACAGGTTCTAGGGACGAGATTTTTCATGTCCTTCTCTCCATGGATCACCTATTTTTAGAGGTGAGACGTCCATGGTTTCTTTCTTCTTCTCTTTTGTTCTCATAGATCACCAAAATGTGTATTCATGTCCTCTCTCTTCTTCCTCTCATGAACCCATAGTTTTGCTATTGATGGTTCGTGGACGATGTCAACTTTTATCTTTTATGTGATCACTTGTGTTTATGTGATGGCATTGGTATTTGTGTCCTGATTAGTTGTTGAGACATCTGAGTATTGAGGTTTCTTCAACTAGTTGGTTTGTTGTCTTGTGTCTTGTCTTGTTGTGTTTCTTTTGTGCTTTGTTTTTGTTTTTGTTTTGTGTGCTCTTTCATATGTTTGAGTGAGTTAAGATCCTAACATTGGGGGCTTGGTTCCTCGAGATTAGTGGCATCTTGTACTCCTTGTGATCTTGCTTCACGTCTCTCATCTTCATCTCTGCTCCTTCTAATTACCGACGGTATTGGCATAAGCCATACTCCCACTAAAGTGGGGGATAAATGTAGTGTCATAAAATTGCACCCCTTGTAATTTTGACCATGTTTTAGGCCCTTTACCTTGGCAAAATCATCTCCTACGCTTGATCGGGACCCACCTATGCCTCCACCATGGAATTGGGCCTCATTTCCACACTTTGCAACTTGTTTTGACCATGTTTTGGGCCCTGAAAATGGGAAGGACCATGAAGAAACACCATGGTCATCCTTGGGACTAGGCCTGAAATTTGACGGTCACCCCTAACTGTCATATGAATTTTTGATGACGGTTTAGTCATTTCAATGCCTTTCATTTGACGTTTTAAGAGACATATTAACTGTCAAAAAATATTAAAGTAGAAGATTGAAGCCACACCATAATGCAATGCACATTTTTCTTGGGAAGAAATGAAAATCATTGTCTTAATGAGAAAATAATGATAAATTAGTAATATATGCAAATAACTTAAATTTACTAAATAAGTTTCTAAATTAATACACTAATATTTATTATATATTAACATCGAATGATAATCAATTAATAATTACTAATTTAGTAATAATAAACATTTAAATTTTAAAATTATATATATTATGACAAGTTTCTATAACAATCTTATTAAATATATTTAAAAAATTAAATTGACTAAGTTTCTAAATTCATATATAAAAAATAGAATATATTATAAAAATTCATATTAAAATATTTTATCAATTATATTCTATCATTTATGACAAGTTTCTAAATTCATATGAAAAAATAGAACTATTCTAAAAAATCATATTAAAATATTATAAAATTAGAAACAACTACATCCTTCCATATTCTAAATCCTTCCATTTCAAAATATTCTAAATAAATTTGTATTTTTATAATAAACATTCTAAACTAATATATATTACCTATTATATTTTTTTACGGTTTATTTATAATTTAAAGTGTCATCTATACGGTTTTAGAAAAAAATAGTATGTCAATGCATACGTTCTACTAATTTTTTAAGCGGTCAAATATGGTTCAAAAGTGAAAAAATGACCATTTTGCCTGTCAAATTCCAGGCCTGCTTGGGACCATGGTGTAGCACCATGGTCCTTCTTAGGACCATCACATGGCACCCTGGTCCTCCCTCCTAGGGTGGCCCCAAGATAGGTTCCCCCGATCCTATCTGCACTTCGGGATCCTAAATCTCCCCAATGTCAGTCTTTGGTGAGATGAATTAATCTTCTGAGGTATGTATAAAAGGGGATCTAGTCTTCTCATTTGCATAGGTGAAGATAAGAAGTAAGTGGATCATAAGCAGGTATAGGCGAAGATATTCATCATCAAGCATTCAAACATTCAAGTCTTCTTCATTCATCCATTGGAGTAATATTTCAATATAATTCATTTGCAAGCATGTATGTGTGTTAGGGTTTTGTCATGTTACATGTCATTCCATGCAACACTTTTGATTACATTCAAGAAGCAAAGCAATCATCATCAACAAGTTGTGAATCTACAAGTATACGTTTCCATTGTTTACATTCAAGTATTTGCAATTACTTTCTTTCAAGGTTGATTCCTCAACTAGGGTTTGATTGAGGAAAACCCCTATCCACAACCCCTTTTCCCCTCTTTTTTATGTGTAGGTTGCAGGTGGGCAACTATAATTGTAGGTCCGGGCTTCATTTGCAGAGACATAAGAACCCTTTTCATTTCACAGATTTTGTGGAGGACAATGTACATTCTCGCCACTATCGCGACGACTTTTCTCCAAATTTGCAGGATAGATCTGTATCAGTCTAATTAGCTCAGATCCAAAGTTACAACATGATCCCAATCTGGTAGCTCTTCATTTCACTCATTTTCTCTCTCTTTTCCTTTTAGTCAACAAGTCAAATTTCTCATTTACAAAAGAGGGCAAATCATACTTCAACCCTTGCAATCCACTTAGTATTCAGATCCTTGTTTCCCTTGGATTTGGATCTAGTGGATTCAACCCCTCTTTTTAATGTGAAGTTCCCCCAAGTGAAAATCATCCTAGTGGCTTCCTTTCTCTCTCTTAGGTGGGGAGTCACTAGGATTGAATTTTCCACTTTACACTCAGATCTAAAGTTACAACGCGATGCCGAACCGATAGCTCCTCATTTTATTCATTTTATCTCTCTTTTCTACATAGTCAACAAGTCAACTTTCTCATTTACAAAAGAGGGTGAATCACACTTTAAGCCTTGCAATCCACTTGCAATTCACATCCTTTTTTCCCTTGGATTTGGATCTAGTGGATTCAAGCCCCTCTTTTGAATGTGTAGTGCTGTAAATTGTACACCCTTGCTAGGATGGTACAATTTCACACTTAGGTTAGCACCCACCTTAGTGTGTTTGCATCTTGCATTATTATTTCCCTTTAAGAATTTAATTAAATCTAAAGTCATATTTTATCACTTCATACATCATAAAGTTGGGCCCTTTACCCTAAGTGTGCCCCTTTTTATTTTATTCCTCTAATAAATCATTATATCATAAACCATAATTATGTCTTATTTCGACCTTTAAGGTCTGATTTCTCATATAAAAACACCTTTAAATCAACTATAACTTTGGGATTCTCTCTACTATCATAATATCTAACAACCCTGAAAATTTGGTGAAAAGTTGGTCGGACCGTGGCGGGAATGCACATGGTCCTCGACTTTTTTCCCAAAATTTCAGGAGCACAATTCTATGATATTATAATGCTTAACCCAAAAATATTGGTGGGAAATTTAATTCCTAGGTTGGCCTAAAGGCGGAATTAAGTTGAAATTAATATCTAGGGTTTCATACGTAAGAGCTCTCTTTCTTCATTTGAAAAAGGACTATTTATCTATCTTTCTAAGAATATAAGGCACGTTTTTGGAGCATAAGGAGCCTTCTATGTAGTGAAAGAGAAGCCTATTTGGATTCTTCAACAACATTCAACAACATTCAACAAATATTTCATCAAGCATTCATCATCAACTAGGAACCTTGAAGACATTGAAGAGTAATAGGAGATCTAGTGGCAATATCTCTCCCTTGGGGATTGTATGATTTCATGTTATTTTCATGTCTTTGTATGAGCTTCTTTACATAAATTTGCATATTTACATTCATGCTTTAGATCATTTAGCATATTTTGTTTGAAGAATTGTTATTTACATTCAGATTTACATTTAGGGTTTAGTCTCATGCGTAGGGTAGCTCTAGTTTCTTATCATTTAGGATCTTGCATACACACAAGGTTCTAGCACACACATTTTTAGTACATTATCGGCTATTTGTGGAGGTGGAAATCACCAACACAGGGGTTTGACAGAGGCAAAACCCCATATAGCCAACCAAACCTTCTCTATTCAGTTGCAGGTGCAGAAATAGGTACCCGAAGGCAGTTTCAGATCTGGAAAAGGCATCAACATCACCCAGAAGGCTCATAAGTGCAGAAAACTATCAAGGATAGGAATGTGGTGCCCTAGTCCCTCCATTTTGCAGTCAAATTTGACAGGTTGCAGACTCAGGACCTCCAATTTGTAGTGTCTCAGTTGTAGCCTCCTATCTATAAAAAGAAGGCAGTGGCGTGGCACCCTGGTCTAGGTCAGTTTTGTTCAATTTGAATCATCTGGTACACATCCAAAATCCTCTCCCTTTCATACTTTCAATATCTCAATTTTAGATATGCAAGTTTGTGCAATTTCGAGTTCATTTATGCTTCATTCTTTATCTCCTAATATAGTTGATCATTTAAACCCTAGTTTTTCTCATCATTTGCAACAAGAGGAATATAAACCCTAAGAGATAATCCTTGGCTCTCTCTTTCCCACAATAAGTAGCCAAAGTGATCTATCTCCCTAGGCTCTTTCGTATTCCCAATATGTTGGCAAAAGTGGGATTAGGTCCCAGACACCTGATCTTGCTTTTCCTGCTTCCACATTTTGGTGAACCCGATGTGTATCAAACCTTCTTTAATTTTGATTTAAGTTCTCGGATCTGAGTTTTTTTTCTATTTCAAATTCAAATTTACATTTACAAGTTTCAATTCCTTGCAAATTTCAAAATTTAGAGGTTAATTTTGCTAAATCCCTAATTTTTCAATTCAAAATTGAACTTGTGGATAGATGGATTTGGATCGTTAATTTCAGATCTTATTTAGGAACACATTTCACTTATAAATTTTATTTTCTAAATCAACATTTAGAGTTCTTTCATTGGTTAAAATTGAATATTTTCTTCTATTTTGCATATGTTATCATTTGAAAGAGGAAATTTTTTGTGATGATGCATTCATTTCATAAATGTGATAATGGGTTAGCTTCCCTTGTTTTAATTTTGCCCTCTCTTAAAGAACTGTTAGGCCCAATATGGAAAGCTAATGTACTGAGAGGGGAGGGGTGAATTAGTACTTCAAAACTTTTCTTCAATAAGAACTTTACTATTATGCATAAACTGAATATTGAAGTAACATAATATAAAGCTAAAACAAATAGATAACAATCATACATGATTCACTCCATAACACATATATTTTGGTTACGCAGAAACTCTTGGTTAGAGAGAAAAACTACGGTGGGGATGGCACCCACAACTTCACTACTACAATAATAAAGAGTGCTCGGTTAGAGCTACATGTTTAGCTATTTCTGATAGCTTACCCTATTAGGAGTAATAAGATCTGCTAGATCTACCTTGCTAAAGGATTTTAGAACACTTAAACTAAATGCTGCACCTAGTTAGAGGCTTTACAATTTATAGACTTGATTAGAGTCTTTTACCCTGTTAAAGGTTTCTCTTACAACTTCAAAATACTACAATAAAATCATTACAAATATCTGCAACTTTACATCTGGAATGTTATAGCAAATTCTATGTGCTCAGAATATGATTACCTTGCTTATAGCATACCTCGGTAACCCATATAGTAACTCGGTAAACCCTTCTGTTTACTTTGTTCTTTAACTGTTCTCTGAAAACCTTCTCGGTGACCTCTATGTCTCTGTAAAAGTCTTCTTACACTCGTGCACACACCTGGTTAATTCTTAACTCATGCTATATAAATAGATCTCTTATGTTGGTGATCCATTCATTGCTTCGATCTTACAAATATGATTTATCGAATGAATAACCATGCAAGATATTTCATTGGTTAGATGACCTCAAAATCATACACAATCTTTAAGTGCAATTTCCAATGTGATAACGATTAGATGTTCCTCGATCTTGTAACATGTTTTCATATGTATGTCCAGGTTCAATGAATCTGGTAACACGTTTAACTTGGTGTATATCAACTCAGTGTGTCATCTTTGCTGCTCGATAGACATGAAATGATACTCGGTAGACAGCTCGGTGTAAACTACGCTCTGAGACTACTTTCTTCGTAATCGACTAGACTGTGCATACCGACTGAATATTTCGGTAGTAGTAACCGGCTAGAGTATATAGTATAACTTTGACATGAAACTAATGGCAACTTGATAAGTAGTAACAATCTCCCCTTTTGACATTAGTTGAGATGTTTGACAAAAAACTACTTTCAAAGTTATAACTCAAAAATCTATATACTTGCAAAATTTGACTATACTGACAATGTGTACAATAGTCAATAAAATAATATATCCAAATATACTCCCCTTATCGATATACTGTACAAAACTCTGATTTTGTATGCTCGGCGATTAATGTTTCGTGTGCTGCTCTTGATCTTTGCTTACTGTCCTGTTCACTGCTTGATTCACTGCTCAGTTCACTGCTCTTGGATACTTTGCTTGCTCTTCTTAGTATACTCCTCCTGTATACTATACTCCTTTTGTTTGATACTTTGAATACTATATCACTCCCCCAATATTGTATTACTCCCCCTTTTTGACAAACATCAAAACTTAATTACCATTCGGGGGTGGTAACTAATCAAATATAGATTTGTACTTGGTCTGGGCTTCGGTGAGAGTGACAGAGAGTGCATTCTTTACACTGTCCATTAAAGAATTCTGTTCTTGAATATCAGCCAATAATGATATTAAGCCATCTAGAGTGCTTCCCTCTTGTGTAGTAGATAGGGAGGTGGCTTGGTTGATCTGTTCTTGGACGGATGAAAGATGAGGAAGGAATAATGTCTGTAGTGTCATTATATCCATCCTGATCTTGTGTTCTTCATTTCTTAAGTCCAATTGTTGAGCCATCAGCTGTTGTAGCTTGGTATAAAAATTTTGAACTAAATTTGGCTCTGTGGTCAACTTATTTGAGAGATCGGTGATCTCTTTCTCAATTGCCTCTGTTTTATTTTTAATGTCTTTAATGAATAAAGAAAATGTGCAGAGTTTCTGAAATAAATAAAGAATGTGCTTGAGTTGAGGAGTCAACTCAGCAATAAATTTGACAAGTTTAACTTTGCCAATAGCTATAGCTTTTTGTAACTCTTCTATCATTTTTGCAATGAGCTCTTTGTCTTTTAGTTTGCTCAAATACTCTGATGCATCTACTCCAGATGTCTCTATTTTTGTTAGGAGTTCATCCAGTTGAATGTGGATGGCTGCATCAGTGGATACTATAGCTTCAGGTAGCATATCTATTAAGAGTACTTTCACCTTCTGAAGTACTTTATTTTTCTTTTGAATGGCCATTTGCTTCTCTTGTTTGACCTTTGCTTTGCATAGTTCATCAAAATCAATGAGTGCTTGCCCCTTTAATTTTGATATATCAACATTGGGCAACACTATTGGTTTTGACAAATCAACTTTAAAACTATGCTTTTTCATCTTCTTTTCTTTACCTTTCACCGTTGGAACTAAGACAATGGCTTGTGAGGATTGATGACCCTCGGTAGGTTGCTCGGTAGAGGCAACACTTTGATCAGTTTCTTTAGCCTCTGTAGTGTGCTTCGGTGTCTCGATACTCAGTGTCTCACTTGCAAAATTCTCAGTGCTAGAAGGTGCTTGAGATATCTATTCTTCACTAGTACCTTCTCCTATTGTAGACTTGAGACCTTCGGTGCCTTGATCTGTGTCATGAGGGATTTCAGTTGAGATAGGTTGCTTGACTGGTGGATAAGGCTGAACTTGTTCCAAGACTAATTCACTAGATACAAGTTTTGCATATGCATTGCCTTCTATCATTTCCTGTTCTGGTGCCTCTGTATCCATGACTTCTTCATCTATTTGTATGGTGTCAGCAGGGTCTTGCTCGATAACACCAGGATCTTGCTCGGTGACACCAACAATTTCAACTATAGCTTGCTCACCAACATCCTTGATTTTAAAGATTTCCTACCACTTTGCTTTTGTCTCATTTTCAACTTCAATGTATAACCCATTCATCAGTTTTAAGGCTCTTTGTTTGACAAGAAACTTTGAGTTGTAGGTTGTCAGATGTTCTTTTATTTCAGCTATTGACATGTCAAGAAATAGATGAACCAGACTTCTCTCTCTGATCTGTTTCTCTGAGTCCATTGCATACTTCCACCTATTATCAATATGCAAGTAAAGTTCATTTGGAAGTGACTTTTCTAGTTCCAATGGAGCTAATTGAAATTTTAGAAGTGTGCAGATGACAGCTTCTTCAATTTGCCTCTTCTCATCATTATTTCTGGTTTCATACTTTACATATCTGAATAAACCAAATCCTCCATATTCTTTCAGATTAGCACATAAGTTTTCAACACTATGTACATTTACCTTCTTGCTTTTGACAATCTGAAATTTGCTTGCATCCTCTGATTCAGTATCACTAGACTTTTTTGCCAAAATGAGTCTCTGAGTAGATTTCTTGTAGGTCTTTGTTACCTTGGGAGCAGTAACATTTTTTTTTTTCTTAATTGGTGAGGCTGCAGATGCTCTTGTGTTAGGTCTCTTTGGAGGTGGAGTCGGCAAGGCCTTTGATTTGTCTTGTTTCTTTCTCTTCAACACTTTACCCTTAGGCAATTTAGTGCTTAGTGTTATTGCTACCTCTTGGGCTTTAGATTCCTCTTTGGTAATGGCAATGGTGCCTTTGACAGGTGTAGAGGAAGAGTCTTCTCCGAATTTCTCTAACAATGCCTTTATCATTTTTGTTGCCTTTCTTGTAGCTTTGGGTACTACAATGCTCATCTTTACCTTTTTTTTTACTTCCTCATGGGTTCCATACCTTAACTCAGTAGCATGCCTCGGTAATGTGAGAAATGCATCAATTTGCTGTTGTGTGATGTCAAAATCAATCTCATATCCCATAGGTGACAAAGATTGAGTTCTCGGTTCCACAACATTCACATAACAGTAATCAGTGTCAACTTCAAAACATATATCATTTTTGTATTTCTCTACTAGCTGGGGTGGAATCCGGTATCTGTTATGCATTTTCTCTTGAAATTTGCTGAAGTAGTCATCCATAATATCATTGAAATTATCACCTAACTTCTTGATGAAGTCATTTATCTGATGGGTGATTGGTCGGTGTAGTTCCCAAACAACTTTACCGATTGATGGAAAGAATCTTTCAAAATAGAAAAACATGCATACAAGTAATGATCCAAACTTTAGTGTATTAACTGAGTTGTTTTTCTTCGGCTTCTTGATGGTGTTCAGATTCTCAAATAGGTTCTTTAGCAACACCTCACATAGATCAATTTTCATTCCCTTTTTCACAATTTTGTATGCCAAGTCTACTGCTGCACAGGGTACACTGTTTTCCCTTGCTGATTGGAAGAAACAGTAACCCATTACTCTTATGGCAAATTTTAGTTCCTCATCAGTGACATTATTCAGTTTCAATCCTCTGCAATTTGATTCCACTCCGATTAAACTGATCAATTCCTTCTGTGATATCATCTTTTGGGCTCGGACATGATCATAAATGGGGTAACTGGTAATCAGATGAATGCTCTCCTTGTTAATCTTAAATGGTTGTTCTTCTAGCCACATGAAATCATCGTGAACTCTGCTCAGAACAAACTTAACCCACTGGGGTTTGAACACACGGGGTTAGGTTAGGGCTTCAGTTAATCCCTTGATCTTGATGCGTTCATACTTGCTATTCAATTTACCATCTGTGCACAGTTCATCATAGGTGTCTTTAATTTCAACATGACCGAGTTCTTCAACATGACATTTGGTGAAGAATCTCACATCTTCGACTAACAACACTTTATCCGGGATGAGTGAAAAAGCGGTTTTGTCATTTGGTTCAGATGCAACTTTGGGAGTCAAAGAGTATTTTAGTGAGGGCTTCTCTACATTCTTGACAACAATGGGATCTTGGATCTTAGGTGCCATTGTAGATTTTAGATAAAAGCTAACAAAGAATCCTTAGGGTTTCAGGATTTTCAAATGACAGACGCTTTATGCTTAGCAGATAATGGCAACTAGATAAGATCGGTAAACCAGCTTAACAATGCATTGAGATTGATGTAAATACCTTGAATTTTCTTTGTAGGAGGTTTTGATCGCCTTGGATTCGCTTTGCTCTACTCTCTCAAAAACTTGGTAAGTGAAAATGACCGCGAAAATGCTTTTAAGTACACATTATACCTTATTGGGCTCCGTACGGGTTAGGTCAAAAACATTAAATGCTCTCGGTTCACTTTAACTTTCTTTCCTTTTTCCGCTTTAACCAAGTAACCAAACTTCCTTCATTCACCGACTAGACAGGTTTTCTTTATTCACCGACTTGACAATTTTCCTTTATAGTGCTTTAAAAGACTTTGATAGAATTTCAAACTTTACTATTACATCTTAATTATGCAGATTTTGAATTAAGTACATAATAATAAAATAGGAACTGTTAAGATTTAACCTTGAGATAATGCAGTCCCTTCATACCTTTACCGATTAATTTGGAATAGGTGCACCTAACTTGGTAGGTAAGGTGCTTACTTCATTTGACACAATTTCCTTCTTTTTCCAAATCATCTTTAATTTGTCTTTTATTTCTTTAGTGTCTTTTCTAGGTTGATCTCTGCAATCTCCAACTAAATGTCCAACTTTGTGACAATGAAAACATGCCATACCAAGATGTCTCCATGATTTTTAGTTGTTCATTCCAAACATTATAAAGCAGTTGGCACTTATATGTCCATATCTTCCACAACATTCACACCATATCCTTGTATTGTAATCCCATGGTACTGCAAAGTACTATCGGTAAGGATCTGTGTGAGTTCGGTAACCTCTAGCATTTGCTCGGTGTGCATACCACATATAGTTCTTTTGCTTAAACCAACACTTCTCGGTACTATGTCCATATCTATTGCAGTTTTTACAAAACCCTTTGAATTTTGCCTTCTGATAATTGTTAACAGACTTTGTCCTATATTGATTAGATGTGTGACCATATTTATTGCAATTGTAAAAATAATTTTTGGACTTAGTGACATTCGGTTGCTTACCTTTTCTGATTTGGCACATGTTGGCAGCATGACCTTGATTTCCACAGTAGTTGCAAATAGGCTTCTTTCTTTTGATGTTATTCTTGTTTCCATCTTGCTTTGATGATTCTCCTCTCTCAGTAGTATGAATTCCCTTCTCGGTAGAGTCTTTTCCTTTGTAATCGAGTCCTGCATCCTTGTTGGGTCTTCTTGTATTCAATTGCTAATCCAACATCTTTGATGCTTCATAACTCTTCTTCAGTGTTTCTTTGGATTTCTTCTCTGATTCAAGTTCATCGGTCAACCTTGATACTTCAAGTTTCAATGCTTGATTCTCATCATTTTTCAGAATTGCTTCATGATGTGCATAACCTAGTTGATCTGACAGATTTTGTTGAATTCCAGTCAACCTTGTGATTTCATCATTCTTATCAGATACTAAGACTTCAAGTTGTTGTTTCTCTCTTTCTAGATCTCTTACTTTATCCTCGGTTGTCCTCAATGCATCAAGATTTTCAGTCATCTGTGTGCTGAAATGTTCATGTTCTCTTTTCATTGCTTTCAGTTGATCAGCCAGTGCTTTGTTCTTTTCTTTCAATACTCCAATCATTTCTTCAGTTTCTTCAGATATACTGTTCTCAGATGATGTCTCAATTTGTTCCACTAACTCTTGAGAGTCCTGCAAATCATCAGATAATCTTCTTCTCACTTTCAGAGATTTTTGCATTTGCCTTTGCATGTCTGCAATCACTTGATTAGCATGATCCAATTCTTCTTGCAGATACACAATCCTCCGAGATTATTTATAGCCTTCCATTGATAAGATCTTTCTCTTTAGGCAGTTAAACCTTTTTTCAAGATTGAAGCTCTGATACCAATTGTTAGGCCCAATATGGAAAGCTAATGTACTGAGAGGGGAGGGGTGAATCAGTACTTCAAAACTTTTCTTCAATAAGAACTTTACTATTATGCATAAACCAAATAGTGCAGTAACATAATATAAAGCTAAAACAAATAGATAACAATCATACATGATTCACTCCAGAACACATATATTTTGGTTACGTAGAAACTCTTGGTTAGAGAGAAAAACTACGGTGGGGATGGCACCCACAACTTCACTACTGCAATAATAAAGAGTGCTCGGTTAGAGCTACATGTTTAGCTATTTTTGATAGCTTACCCTGTTAGGAGTAATAAGATCTATTAGATCTACCTTGCTAAAGGATTTTACAACACTTAAACTAAATGCTGCACCTGGTTAGAGGCTTTACAATTTATAGACTTGATTAGAGTCTTTTACCCTGTTAAAGGTTTCTCTTACAACTTCAAAATATTACAATAAAATCATTACAAATATCTGCAACTTTACATCTGGAATGTTATAGCAGATTCTATGTGCTCAGAATATGATTACCTTGCTTATAGCATACCTCAGTAACCCATATAGTAACTCGGTAAACCCTTCTATTTACTTTGTTCTTTAACTATTCTCTGAAAACCTTCTCGGTGACCTCTATGTCTCTGTAACAGTCTTCTTACACTCGTGCACACACCTGGTTAATTCTTAACTCATGCTGTATAAATAGATCTCTTATGTCGGTGATCCATTCATTGCTTCGATCTTACAAATATGATTTATCGAATGAATAACCATGCAAGATATTTCATTGGTTAGATAACCTCAAAATCATACACAATCTTTAAGTGCAATTTCCAATGTGATAATGATTAGATGTTCCTCGATCTTGTAACATGTTTTCATATGTATGCCCAGGTTCAATGAATCTGGTAACATGTTTAACTTGGTGTATATAAACTTGGTGTATCATCTTTGCTGCTCGATAGACATGGAATGATACTCGATAGATAGCTCAGTGTAAACTACGCTCTGAGACTACTTTCTTCTGTAACCGACTAGACTGTGCATACCTACTGAATATTTCGGTAGTAGTAACCGACTAGAGTATATAGTATAACTTTGACATGAAACTAATGGCAACTTGATAAGTAGTAACAAGAACCTCCTCCCATCTATGACAAAATTTTAGTGCCTAAAAGAGTTGTTACCAATCCCTTCAAAACTCTCCCATGCTCTAAGGATGAAGATTTGAAGAGTGATCTTGACAATTCTCCTAAAATGTGCCCTTCTCATCTAGATATCTTAAAGGAAGAGGATGATATCATAAACACTTTTCTTAATGTTATCTTACCTTACTTACATGATTCCTCTATAAGTGAAAAGGTAGTGATGGACATTGACTTATCTTCTCCTAGATTTGGTCTTACCAATGGGGGCATGTTAGTACAACAAGAGGTTATGAGCACTCTTTCCAAAGATCTCCTTGCAAAGAATGAATCTTTGGAGAAATATGTTCATCCCCCTCCTAAATAATAATCCCCTCATGAGGTTCATTCTGTGCAAGAAGATGGTATTGTCCCTACTTTTCCTAGTGAGGGCATTTCCTCTTTTGATTCCAACAAAATTCCCACTAGAGACGATGCATTAATGAGAAATGCTCACCCTTCTCTTAAAGCTTGTCTTATCCCTAAAGATGCCTTAGAGAAAGAAGATGAAATCATAATAATTTCCTTAATACTTTCTCCCCTAAAGATCCTATTGAAGACATTTTGAGGAAAGAAGATGATTTAAATACATGTAGTGATTTTCTACTTCCTAAGGATGGAGAATTAATGAACAATGTTATCCCTTCTCCCAAAATTGGCAATAGAAATAAGGACATCTTTGTGCAAGATATTTCTAATACTTTTCCTAATGACCTCACTATTTGGGATGAACCATTAGAAGAAGGTGTTGATTATTCTCTCCCCCATGAGAGAACCCTAGCTAAAGAGGATGAAATCATGATTGATAACTCCCTTGAAAACATCTCACCTTCCATGAATCTCAATCATTTTTTTCTAAAGGTAAAGAATCTCCCTCTCCTCAACTTGGTTCTACTCATAAGGTTACCCTAGTTCAAGATAAGATGGTTAACATCTTTTTCAAATATCTCCCTCTCAAAGGTGAGACTTTAAAGAGTAATTTTGATACTTCTCCTAGAGAGTCTATTCCACATGTAGATCCTTTTAATACTCTTTCTTCTAAAACATCAATGCCTACCCCTAGTCTCCCTCCTAAAATTGGTCTTATCCATGATAACATTTTAGTGCAAGAAGAGACTATCAATAATTCTTCCAAGAATCTTGTTAATTCTTCTTCTAAGGACACCTTTGATATTCCTAAACCATCCTCAATCAATTTAATACATGTGAATGAAATATCTAATAAACCCCTTTTCACAGTTCAAGGTTCTTATCCTTCTCAAAATTCCCCACATAAGCCCATCTTAGTGGTTCAAGGTGGTTATGCTAATGATTCTTTTTGCACTCCTAAGACACCAATTATTACTGTGCAAAGAGGTTATCCTACTAAGAGCCCTTATGAGTATGGTAAGAAAATTACTGGAGAGAGTTATAATATGACTGCTCATACATACAACACAAGAAACAATAGGCAACCTAGTCCTCCTCTGATTATCCAAACTTCACTTTATCCCTCTCAACCTATTCTTCCACAAGCACCTCGTATATCAAATCTTAGCAAGGAGTATGATCTCATTGAACAACTTAAGGTCACTCTTGCTAAGATTTCTATTTGGGATTTGGTTCAAACTTCATCTGCTTATCATGGGAGGTTACAAGATGCTTTGAAAAACTTAGATATTCTACCTATAGTGACACCTAATAACATGTTCGCTTTGATTGATCCTAAAAATAAATCCAAAGCTCAAATTGTATTCACACAAGATGAGTTACCTTCTCCTGAAATCCAAAATCAATATGATCCTCTAATGATTTTGGTTATTATCCATGATAGTTCTATAAGACGAACCCTTGTGGACAATGGATTTGGCCTTAATGTTTGTGGTGTGGACTTATTGGATAAGATTAATGTGGATCATTCTCTCATCGAACCTTCTTCTCTTACTATTCAAGGTTTTGATAATGTGGCTAAACAATGTCTAGGTGTCATAACCTTGCCTGTTAGGGTAGGTCCTCCTGTGTTACCTACACCTATTCATGTTATGCCTAGTAATTATGACATATAACCTTCTATTAGGGAGACCTTGGATTCATAGCATGCAAGTTGTCCCCTCAACTTTGCATAGGCAAGTCAAATTCATTTATAACAATATGACATACACCTTGTTAGTTGCCAAACCTCAAGAACCATTAAAATCTGGATCTTCTTGTTCAACTACTTCCCCTTCTTCTTCCAGTCCTTCTACTTCTTCAAATACATCTATTTCCTTTAATGATGTTGTTCCCTCTAGTACTCCTGATTCTTCTACTCATTCGGAATCCCCTCCCAAGGATCTCTTTTCTCCCAAAGAAGTACTCACAAATGATGATTGGGGATCTCTAGACTTTAACCCTACATTTGTAGGAGAATATAGAGTATCTTGGAAATGATCTAAGACTGAGAAGGAGAAATCTAAAGAGGAACCTAAACAACAACCTAGTTTATCTAAACAACTAAGTAACAACTTTGTGGCTGCTTCTAATTCAAATAATTCTTCAAATCCTTCCTCTAATTCATATAGCACTGAGACCTATGGGGCATCACCATCTCTTTCGGTTTGGCATCCCTTTATGGTCCTGGTTTTCACATTTTAGCTAAGAGTGGCTATGATGGAAATCATTGTGACGCAAATGAACAAGGAATTAAAGTTCCTTTAGAACATAATATACATGAAGCTTCATTTGGACTTGGCTATAATCCATATAAGCCCACCAAAGCATCTAAAAGACCACCTCTCAATGTGAATGCTATATTTAGTAGTGATGATGACCTCACCTCGATTAAATCATATTTTAATTCTTTCAACTCTTATCCCCCTCATAAGAAAACCTTAGCGATGAACAAATCTCTTTATCAATCGGCTCAAGAGATTTATAATCCCACTTATGAGGCTTTACTTTCTACTAATTCTAAAATCCATTCTTCTAGGAATAAGGCTCTAATGAATTATACTTATCCCTCTCCTAAGATTTCTTGTATGCAAGAAAAGGATGACTTAGTAGCCTATTCTTCTCCTATAAACTTCTCTCTATCTAAAGACTTTTTAACATTCATCATTTTAAATACCTCATTCAATCTATCATGTCTTTAAATAACATTAATGACTATTATGTTTCTCATCATTATGTGACATTGGTAGCTCACTTTCTGGGGGCTCATTGTCATTCATGATGGTATAATTTCACGTGCAATCATACTTTTGGAAGCAACATAATATCCTATTTCTATCCCATCTCTTCTCCCTATATATATATAGGGGGCAGGAGTGATTTCAAACATCTCTACTTCTTAAGATTAAAATTTCCCTTTTGTGAAGTAGTGTCTTCTATAAGGATTTCTTATTGATTGTAGAGGTGTATTCATACTTGAATTCCTTCTCTCATATTGGAACAAGCATCCCTAATGGGTATCTTAAGTAAATATCCTTAATTGGGACCTCCTCCTTGGTGTTGGAAGTCTTTGATCATTCGTCAATTTCTTTTCTTCATTGAGTAGTATCTTTTATAATAAACCCTTCTATTTTGTGCACGTGCATATCCTTGATGAGGATCTCTTGCCTTCTTTTAGAAGAGTGTTCCTTGGTGTTGGAAGTCTTTGATCATTCATCAATTTATTTTCTTCATTGAGTAGTATATTTTATAATAAACCCTTCTATTTTGTGCACGTGCATATCCCTGATGAGGATCTCTTGCCTTCTTTTAGAAGAGTGTTGTTATAAATAATCCCTCTTTGATGTCATCTCAATCCTCTGCTATTTTCAAAACTCTTGCATTCATTCGTTATAGAAGATGTTATATTTGTCTAAGACAACTCCTCTTGAAGGTAGATGTGTTTTGAACAAAGATCTCTTCTCCTCCAAGGATATCCTTTACACTTATATAGCAAGATATCTCTTTTCAACTATCTTATCCTTGCTTGAAGAGTATTCCCTCTCTTACTTGGATTTATGACATTGTTGTATGATGTATATCTTCTTGGTGTCGAAGGTAGGTATCCCTGTTCTACTTTCACACACATGCACGAGGTCGAGTGGAACTAACAATGTTCTCACTCTCCTCCCTTACATGGATCACCCATATAGACTCCGGGGGCTAGTTTTCCATGTCCTTCTCTCCATGGATCACCTAGTTTTAGGGGCAAGATGTCCGTGGTTCCTTTTCTCTTCTCATGGATCACCAAAGTGTGTATTCATGCTTTCTATCTCTTCTTCCTTCTCTTTGCATTTGTTTCCATTTAAATCTTTCATCTTGTGTTTGAGAGATCTCAAATTCTCACATTCTTTGTTGTGTTGGAATTGAGGCTTAATTCTCTTCTTACCAGATGATTCTCCATTAGTTTTGATCTTGTATCAAATCTTCTTTTGAGCATTTTTCATCAATCTTCTTTCACAATTTGATGTGGTAAACATGATACCCTGTTTCAACTCACTAAAATTAGCAAGCTGAAACAGGGGGGGCATATAGCTACCCTCAAATTTTCATCACCTTCCTTAGTAAGCATTTAGGTGATTTTGTGATTTTCTCTAACATGTGTTTGTGTAGGGTGTGAATCCTAACTATGTACTGCAGATACCATTGGGGGCTTCGTCCGACAACTTGTGGATATATCCTTTTTCATGAATGTTTACCTTTCTTTATTTTAGATTGCATATGCACATAGTGTCATATGACCACTAAAGTGGGAGCTAAATATAGTTTCGTAAGTTGTACACCCTTGCTAGGGTGGTACAATTTCACACTTAGGTTAGCACCCGCCTTAATGTGTTTGCATCTTGCATTATTATTTCCCTTTAAGCATTTAATTAATTAATTTAATTAAATCTAAAGTCATATTTAATCACTTCATACATCATAAAATTGGGCCCTTTACCCTAAGTGTGCCCCTTTTTATTTTATTCCTCCAATAAATCATTTAATCATAAACCCTAATTATGTCTTATTTCAACCTTTAAGGCTCGATTTCACATATCAAAACACCTCGAAATCAGTTGTAACTTTGGGATTCGCTCTAATATCATCATATCTAACGACCTTGAAAATTTGGTGAAAAGTTGGTCAAACCGTGGTGGGAATGGACATGGTCGTCGACTTTTTTCCTGAAATTTCGGGAGCACAATTCTATGATATTATAATGCTTAACCCCAAAATATTGGCAGGAAATTCAATTCCTAGGTCGACCTAAAGGCAGAGTTAAGTTGAAATTAAGATCTAGGGTTTCATATGTTAGGATTCCCAAAGATACTAAGAGAGGGGGGGGGGGGGGGTGAATCAGTATCTAACCGGTTATAAGATTTTCTTAACTTAAAACATGTAAAGCATATCAATACTATATACTGGTAAACAAGAAATAATGCAATAAACAGAGATAACAACAACCACATGAAAAACACACCATAACACAGTAGTTTAACAAGGAAACTTGGTATGGGAAAAACCTCGGTGGGATTTGTGACCCACAATATTCACTTACTGGCCAATAAGAGAATATTACTGCTACAAGAGGGGCCTGCACATGCAGGAAGGCCAAGTGCCTAGAGCTCATTGCTCAATTACAAAATGGGAAGTCTCACTGACTTACAAAAATGGATTATATAAATCCAATGTCTTGTACTACTTCAAAATAGCATCTACTATGCCAGATCCAATACCGGTTTATAGCTCTGCTTCATACATAAACCCTTAACCTATAATTCCCATAATAGGTCTGCCTTATTTCGCCTATTAACTTCCTTTATTTTCATTACTAAAATGTTCTACAATGATCTCTTATATATATGAGTCATTTTACAACTTGCCAAGTCGGCTTACAATGATTTTATAATAATTTACAAAATATATTATAAACAAAATTCCTGTCGGCTTCTGTGCCGGTATACTTCCTTTCACTGCCAGTTGTCTATGTGATGGTGTAGAGTCCGACCTTGCTGGTGCCGGTAAATTGTCTTGCCAGTGTCATAGGATTGTAAGGTTGCCATCAATGACAAAACCTTCAATCACCTACAATATCTCATTGGAGTGTGCATTTGCCAACAATATGATATTATAATGCTTAACCCTAAAATATTGGCGGGAATTAAATTCCTAGGTCGGCCTAAAGGCATAATTAAGTTGAAATTAAGATCTAGGGTTTCATACATAAGAGCTCGCTTTCTTCATTTGAAAAGGACTATCTAGCTATCTTTCTAAGAATCTAAAGGAAGGTTTTCGGAGCATAAGGAGCCTTCTATGTAGTGAAAGAGAATCCTATGTGGAGTCTTAAACAACATTCAACACACATTTCTTCAAGCATTCATCATCAACTAGGAGCCTTGAAGACATTGAAGAGTAATAGGAGATCTAGTGGCAATATATCTCCCTTGGGGATTGGTATGATTTCATGTTATTTTCATGCCTTTGTATGAGTTTCTTCACATCAATTTGCATATTTACATTCATTCTTTAGATAATTTAGCTAATTTGGTTTTAAGAATTGTTATTTAAATTCGCATTTACATTTAGGATTTACTCTCATGCGTAGGGTAGCTCTAGTTTCTTATCATTTAAGATCTTGCATATGCACAAGGTTCTAGCACATACATTTTTAGTACATTATCGACTATTTGTGGAGGTAGAAAATCACCAACATAGGGTTTTGACTGAGACAAAACCTCATATAGCCACCCAAACCTTCCCTTTTCAGTTGCAGGTGCAGAAACAGGTACCCGGAGGTAGTTTCAGATCTAGAAAAGTCATCAACACCACCCAAAAGTCTCAGAAGCACAGAAAAATGTCAAGGACAGGGTTATGGCATCTTGGTCCCTCCATTTTGCAGTCAAATTTGATAGGTTGCAGACTCAGGACCACTAATTTGCAGTGTCTCAGTTGCAGCCTCCTCTCTGCAGAAACAGGACAGTGGCGTGACACCCTGGTCCAGGTCAGTTTTTTTCAATTTGCAGCATCAAATACACATCCAAAATCCTCTCCCTTTCATGCTTTCAGTATCTCAATTTCAGCTCTGCAAAGTTTGTGCAATTTCAAGTTCATTTATGCTTCATTCTTTATCTCCTAATCTAGTTGATCATTCAAACTCTAGTTTTTCTCATCATTTGCAACAAGAGGAATAGATACCCTAAGAGATAATCCTTGACTCTCTCTTTCCCACAAGAAGTAGCCAAAGTGATCTATCTCCCTAGGCTCTTTTGTATTCCCAATGTGTTGGCAAAAGTGGGATTAGGTCCTAGTCACCCGATCTCACTTTTGCCGCCTCCACAGAATGTAAAGTTCCTCCAAGCGAAAATCATCCTAGTGGCTTCCTTTCTCTCTCCTAGGTGGGGAGTCACTAGGATCCAATTTTCCACTTTACATACCTAATGACCTCTATATACATCATAAGATATGAAATTTAGTGACACTGTAATAACCCAACATAATCATGATTCATCCAACAAAAAAATGAGTATATAATTTTATTTTTTTTCTTTATTTCTTTGTTTTCTACAGGGAAATACACTCACAGATAGAGAGGATTTATTTCTTTTCTTCATTTCTTTTGTTTCCTACACAGGAAAAATTCATTCACAGAGAAAGGAACTCATTTATTTATACACACAGGGAGGTCTAATTTTTATCAAAATAAACTGAAGATAATGAATCTAATTTCCATTTACTCTGAAACTAATTTCTTATCAGATTTAAACAATGAATCTTATTTTCTACAAATCAGAAACTAAGAATTTAAAACAATGAATTTCATGAAACAAATTTCTTATTTAAAACAATGAATTTCATTCTACAAAATCTGAAACAAATTCCTTATCAAAATTTTAAACAATGAATTTTATTTTCTAAAAATCTGAAACTAAACAATGAATCTTATTTTCTACAAATCAGAAACTAAGAATTTAAAACAATGAATTTCCTGAAACAAATTTCTTATTTAAAACAATGAATTTCATTCTACAAAATCTGAAACAAATTCCTTATCAAAATTTTAAACAATGAATTTTATTTTCTAAAAATCTGAAACTAATTTCTTATCATAATTAAACAATGAATCTTATTTAACAATAAATCTCATTCTTTACAAAATCTAAAACCAATTTCCTATCAAGAATTTAAACACAATTTTAAAACCATGACTCTCATTTTCTACAAAATCTAAAACTAATTCTTTAACAAACACAAATGAATTGCATACTCATAATTAATCTAATCAAATCTAATCTACCATAAAAATAAGATGCATAAACTAAGTTGAAGGAACCTGGATGCTTGAAGATGGTGTAGAGTCTTCCTTGATCCTCCAATTTGAAGAGAAATCCTCCCAACAAAACCTTGGCTGCAATGAAAAATGGACTACAAAGGAGAAATTGCAGAATTTCTTATGGAATAGCTAGCTTTTTCTTTGAAGCTTGTTCCCATTTTATAAAAGAAATTACAAATTCCCACTACCTATTTTTTTAATTGAAAAAAAGAGATTCTTCTCCCAATTTGGCCTCCATGCAAATTAATTAGGCTTAGTGGGAGGAGTTACATGCAAGGAGGTGGAGAAGCCTCCAGAAGCTTCTTATTCCTCCTACAACATGTGCCTTAATTTGGGTGAGGGAAATTAAATAACAATTTAAAATATATATGCATTTTCCATGTGTGTGTGGTTTATTAATTTTATTCCCTTACAATATTCATTCAATAATTCATCCTAAGAATATAAGTAGAGTTTTGTATTTAAATCAAAAAAGGTGATTAAGGAGGGTTGTGACAGACACACATATTACACATGGTAATATTTATGCCACATGATAAGGTACCATACAGATCTTACATTTGACATATTCTTCATCCACATGTCATCCAACCACATCCATCGTTTATTTGTTTATATCTACCTAAGACCTACCTAGTAGCCTAAATTTACAAATACTTGCATTATACACTATATATAGTTAGAAAGAGGGCTCACAAGGTTATCATCTCAACCCTTTTAACATATTTTACTCATTCGTTCTTAAAAGAAATGACATATATATTAGAAGCCTTCTACACACATAATGTGTATTTGATTTGTATTTTTATTCTTTATTTATATATATATTTTTTTGATATTTTAGATTACTATCTAATTTGTAGGAGTTTCTGTTGGTTCACTTGGAATAAAAAAAAAACTTAGAATTGACAAGCTTTATTATTGCTGATTTTAGATAGTTAATGGTGTATAATTATATAATGAATGTAGTCAATGATTGAAATCTAATATTGAATTAGATTTTTCTTGAATATCATAAAATCTAGTTTGTTCCTAGACGGGTTTGTGCTCGTGGTCTATTCCTTATAAAATGCTATAGCATTGTTCATGCAAAATTTCCTATTCTCTTTTGCATCTATATAACTTGTGTACATATGTTTTTAAAGATAAATGGTGTTCTTTAGTTTTGCATCCAATGATGATTAAACAACCATCCTAAGCCATTCTGACATAAACGCGGCAACTCATTTCAATTCCTAAGATATATCTTTTTCTATTTTCTAGGTTCCCAGTAGCATGCTTTCTATTTAGCCTTATCTTATTTTCCATATAAGTTAATTTTTATCAAAGGATGCCATTTCTTTTGTCATTATTTAGTTTTTTTTTTTTTCTTTTTTTAATCCAATTTGAAGTCACCTCAATTGTTTTATAACTATTATGTATATATTTCATAACCATCATGATAGTTTCTAATGTTTCCTCAACAATTTCATTAATTTAGTGAAATTGAAAGTTTATCAATCCTCCTTTTTAACATGTCTAAGTTGTCTTAATATCCCCTTTTCTTTATATACACGCTTCGTAAATTAATTTAGGATTACATCCTCACTCTATTTTATAGTGTGCCAATTTTGGTACATATATCTAACTTATTAGTGTATACAAAAGAATCTTGTCATTTTGGAAGCTTGTTTGACAACTAGTCAATTTTCATTTTAAATGAACAAGTTTGAATACATGTCAAGAAAAAATAAAAACAAATCTAAATGAAAAATTAATTGTGTGGAATCTATAAGTGTAAGAATTAATATTTACAAGTGGAACTCTATTTGATTAAATAATCCCTTTGATGAACTAAAGATCTTAATTTTATCCTTAAATACAAGATTCATAGCTTCCAATTCAAAGTATTTTGGAATGCAAGATGAATGATAATAAACATATTTATTGAATGAGTGTTGGAAAGAAAGAAACTAATTTTTAATTAGGAAAAGTGCGATCTTGTTTGAGAAATAAATCTTTCCTATCAATATAGTCCATGGTAATAGAAATCTATAGATATGGATTGGTCATTGTTATATAGTGATGGGTTAAGCATTATAGTGTCTAGGTTTAGAGCTGGGATTTGAATACTCATAAAACAAGGCAACCAAGTATAAAAATATTTTATTGTATTAATACTTGTTGAATAAATAGTTGCGATAATAATAAAATAATATATTCTTATTAATAAATTAGTTTTATATCAATTATTAGATTTTATTGATTTAATCAAAGAAACAATTTTATAAAGGTAATATTGGAAATTTTTAACTTTATAATTTATAAAAAAGTATTTCTCTTCAATGTGATTGGCTAAAATCATTTGAGTGTTACAAGAGATGTTTTTTAGGAATGATAGATTTTTTAAGATTTTTTCAAAATTTCTTTATATTTAAAAATGTAAAGGTATATGCCCGTTAAGGGGCTTAGTTGGGTTCAAACCAACAAAATTAGTTTGAATGTTGAGTGGGAGAGACCTATGGAGGGATGGTGGAAAGAAAATTTTGATGGAGCCTCTAAAGGCAATTCAGGACCATCGGGGGCAGGGGTTATTGTGAGGGATTGGAAGGGTGAGGTTTTGGTTCTAGGTGCTCAAAGATTGGTTCAAGGTACAAATAATTTGGTTGAAGCTTCAATGATGCTGTTAGTTGTTAGGATGTGTAAACAGTTAGGCTCTAGGAAAGTGCATTTAGAGGGAGACTCTTTAATTATTATTCTGGCATTAATGAAGAAGGGGATTGAGGCATGGCACCTACAAGGTTGGATTTACAATATCATTGAAGAACTGAAACATTTTGATGATTTTCAATTAAGCCATGCAAGGTGTACTGGTAATGTTGAGGTGGATATCCTTTCTAAATGGGCTCTTACTTTTAATACAGTTGGTGAGTTTAGATTGGAATATTTTCAGAGTGTTTGTTTTGAGGAGGAAGCGGGTAGTGGTTATTAATGTCACAACAACTAGTTCAATACGGCTAACAGAGGTATGTTAGCTAAGGGCGACATTTGAGTGTGGCGGGGATAGTTATTAATGATGGCTTTCAAGGTATCCAAATTTGTATTTATAACTGTCCTCATTTTCTCGAGGCTTCATTGAGATGAAAGCCATAATCATAGCACGGTTTTGTGGAAACAAACTGCCATAGTTTTGAGCGGTGGTGAAGTGAGGAGTGTGGTGAGCATGGAAGCTAACTTCACAAAACGAAGCAGGAAACAAATTTATTCCTTCTACAGGGAGATAACCATGAGGTAACTGCAAAGGATGTTTAAATTTTCGGATGAGTTGTTGGCTTAGAATGCGGCAATTGTGGTGGGGGTGCTTTCAATTTGCTCAAATTCAGGCACAAATCGAAGATGGATGTGTTTTCCCTCATCATGGCTTGGGGTTTGGAGCTGGGAGAATCCACGATAATGGTTAGAAGGGTAATGTAGGCGATTGTCCATGACGTTTTTCTGGTGGGAATGAACTCCTTCCTAGAATGGGCAGAGATGGGTGTGGGGTTTGATGCACGGGAGTGACTGGAGGTAGGTGGTAACGGTGGAAATGTAGGCTTATACCCCTTTCTTTGGTGGGTGAGGGGAATGTGTAAATTCCATCGCAGTCAAGAGGCAAGAAGAGGCTGGGATGCGTTGAAGTTGATAGTGGAAATTAAAGAACCAGACGAAGTAATTGCACAAGCCAAGGCAGTCCAGAGATGGGTGTTGCATCCTAGACGACCAAAGGTGACAAAGAATAGAGATGCTGGGGTGGCGAGGAGCAAGCGTAGGCGGAAAGTCCAATGAGTTGATGTTGTTTCTGTTTTATGGTTGGGACATGTCGATTTTTGGATAAGTGTCTTTTTAGACCTGGTTTGGCCATAATTTTTGATGTAATTGGGTAATTTTTTTGGGGGCCGCCTTTAATTGGCAATTTTGGTAGGTTTTAGCAGCATTTTGTCGGGGTGGCAGTATTGCCTTTCTAGTAGTTTCAGGAGCTTGTGGTGCTGTTTGGACATACTATGTGTACTCTTTTTTGGATATTAATATAATAAAAATATTATTACTGAGCAAAAAAAATAAATAAAAAGAAATAAAAAAATAAAATAAAAATGTAAAGGTATATATATATATATATATATATTTCAATATTTTGTTTTTGAAAATATAGTTAATTGAATCAAGTAGCTATTTTTATAAAGATTTAGATTCACACTATTGAAATAATAATATATAACTTAAATTAAAGAATAATAAACAAGCTAATATTCTATAAAAAATAAAATAAAAAATTGAACTATTTCATTACAAGCTTTACCATTAGTGGAATTTAATTAGCTTTACATATAATAAATTATCATGTATATATAAAATCAAAAAAATGTTTTAAGTTAATATATATTTATATATCAATATTATAAAATAATATATATTAATAAGCATATTTTTCATAATTTATTAATAATTTAACTTTGAAGCATTATATATTAAATTGTATATTAGATACATTATTTTATATATTGATAAATATATAATTTAATAATTTAATATACTATACTAATAATTTACATATATATCTTAAATACGTATATCTAAAGAAATACTGAGAGATATCAATTGTATCCCACAATTATATCAATTATATCAATTGTATAGCATGATTTCAAATCCCACAAGAGGGTAAGGTATGTATGCATCGTTTGTAGTGCAATTGGGTACCTCCCGCAAGAAGTATGAGGTAGAGTAGTACGAGGTAGTCCCATATTGCTCTAAGCCATCTCTATACCCATACACAACTGACATCATGGACTATAAAAACCCCTTTCCTTTCCTTTTCCTTTTTCATCTACACTGTTTATATTTTTCCTAATATAATTTTTTAATTTTAATGTCTAATTCCATCTAATTTTTTACATTTAAATTTTAAACTTCTTATCACTATTTAAATTTTTTATTAAATTTTTATTTGTTTATAAAATGATAAATTATTGTTGTTTAAATAATTTTATTTTTATTTTATATTTATATATCTATCTATTTTGATGAGGGCATATCTTATTTGTTATATGGTGCTTAATTCAAAAATATTATGTTTATAATTAATATTAATATTTTGACATGTAAATGGTTGTCAAATTTAAGATATAAGATAAGAATTTTTGTTAACATTCCATCCCCTTATACTAATCAACAAACACGTATATAAATTGATATATATTACCTCGTAGCTTTTGACTCCAAAACAAACCTTTCGTACAACATGATAGCGACATGTTAGTCAATCGCAACCGTTTATTGCAAAATCGACGGTGTAAAACGCGCAACTAACACGTGTGTTAGTCAATCTGTACTGCCATTTTAGAACCAGAATAAACGCGTCCTATTACCTCATCTATAGATAGAGAACCAATACTATACTATTTTATAATAATATAAAAACAAATAGTAGGTCATATATGACACTTGTTATATTCTTTAAGAGAATGTGAGGGTCCAATGTTTGATTTTGGAATTTATTCATACTGCACGTGGTCGTTATTCTACACCAAGTTTGCTGTGAATCCTTGCATGCATTGAACATCGTGCAATTTGACGATGAAATAGTAAACATGGCGTGTGCCTTTTTAATTGTCATTTCTAAAACAGTCATCATTCATGACAAAAGTATTCTGCACTCAAGATCAATTGCGTTCCATGCAGAAAGAAGTAAATGATTTTGTATGACAAGTCATAACATTGCATATTTGACTTGTTGCTCTAAAGATTTTCTCTTCAGTTTATCACATCTTTTACGGTTTAAAGCATAAGTCCAAAATATTGACTATTGCTAGCTGCAAATAAATAATGAGGAAAGATAAAATAGAAAAACAAGATAATAGACAAGACACAAATTTACACAGTAAAACTTTAACAATATGTCAAAGAAACGTCCACGAAACAAAGTATCAGTATTCTTATTATTCAGATAAAATTTCAATCTTTATAAATATCGCTATTATAATTTCAATAATCTATTGCTATACGACAATCTACTTCTTTATATCTACTAGTGATCTACTTCAATGTTCTAACTTGTGTACATTCAAAATGCTGAACTCCAGCAATGAAGCCAATTTCTACACAAGTTCGATCAATGTACATAAATTCTTTTGTGCAATAGATGATATGCGATTGTGTTAGGACTTGGTAATGATTTGGCAACAACAAATGACAAAAGTTTCAAATGCAATGTTCAAGGTCAAGAAATTTAATGGGAAGAATAAATTTGAGCTTTGAAAGCTAAAGGTGTGTGATTTGTTAGTGCAACAAGGATTGTACAAGGTGTTTACAAATATGATTGATGAGGACTAAGAAGATTAGAATATGAGAGCTCTTACCACAATTCGGTTGTGTTTGGTGGATGAGGTTCTTTTCAATATTGTACGAGAGCAAAAACAACAAACTTATGGAACAAAATGGAGTCTTTACATGACAAAATCCTTAAAAGTTGAAGATGAAGTCGATGTTGCAAGGTGTGCGCCCTTGGTCTCCTTGTGTTGTGAAGCGCGACGCTCGGGTTTGTGACATGGCTTAAACGCATCCTGTGGATTCTATAAGTCTAGTGGTTGTATCGGGCATTAACAGGTAGATCTTTTGATGCAACGACAACCACACTTGTAACAAGTGGTATCAGAGCTTAATCACAGGTTCAAACCCCTCGCTTGCGCTTTGTGGGGGGGGGGGGGGGGTTGTTGTTGCAAGGTGTGCTCCCTTGGTCTCCTTGTGTTGTACAACACAACACTTGGGTTTGTGACGTGGCTTAACCGCCTCCTGTGGATTCTATAAGTCTAGTGGTTGTATCGAGCATTAATAGGTCGATCTTTGGGTGCAACGACAACCACAATTGTAATAGTTGAGGCAATCACACTATTGTATTCATTTCTTGAATTCTAAAATCACTTAGTCACTTCCATTAGCTTTAACACAAATAATACCATTGAATTTGATTTTTGTCATGGGAGCTTTGTTGTCTAAAGAGGTACAAAGGAAGTCTAATACAAAAAACTCCATGCCAAAAGAAATGGGGGCTAAAGGTCGATCCACATAAAAGGGGAAGATTCGAGAGGTGCATCTAGATCTAAGTCAAAAGGCATAAAGGGTAAAGGAAAATGTGAAGACAATGATAAATCCAAAAAGGAAGCAAATCTGTTTGAGACAAGTTTAGGTATGGTTGGTGAAATATTATCTATTTGTAACATCTTACAAAATGTAGTCAACCATTTTGGGAGGTGAAATTAATTGAGGAGAATTTAGAGAGATTTCATCACTAGCCATCTCATCCATCTCATCAAGTGAGGAATAGTGCTTTGCATAAACTTATCTCTTAAAAAACTCCCCAGTTGAATGGTGGGGATTGATTGCATCTTTTTCTTTAGTATACTCTTCCTCTTCCAACCACTCTGGTGTTTGCACTTATATTTTTATGGCTTCTTATCATAGTCCACCCTTCACTAGCTGGGGAGCCTCAATAAGTAGAGAGGAGGGCTTATTAAGTGGAGTGGCAAGAGAACAATGGTTAATCTTATGTTTTAAACATTGACACTAAAAACATATTGAAAAAAAGTGAAATATAGAATATGTTTTTGATTAGGGGTCAAACAGGTTTTGAGAGGACCCAAAACCTTGTACAACAGGTTTTGAAGGCACCTAAAACTCTCTGGACTTAGCGGAAATCCATAACCCAAGAACATAAAGCTACTAAAAGATGTATCAAAGACTACCGGTAGCCAACCAACAACCATACATTAGAAACTAGGCATCAAAGATCTGGTTGAGACACCCAAAAGGATAAAGCCAACAAACAAGAGATGTTAAATACAAATCAACAAAGGGTTTTGCAAGGCTCCCATAACCTAATACATGGGTTTTGACAAGGCTCCCACAACCTTCATTGCCAATAACACAAAGATATTACATAAAAAAACACCCTAAAATAATGGGGTTTGAAAAGGCTCCCATAACCTTACAAGAGAACTAAAGAACTTGCACCTCCCAAAAGACAAGAGCTAAGACGAAGGACAACAAAAAGGGGATTAAGCAGGCTCCCCAAACTAGCACCAAGGGTTTTAAAATGACTCCCATAACCATCAAGAAGATAATAACAGAGGCCCCCAAACAACAAGACCCCACCTCACTAGCAAAGAAAAGCTCCCCAGCCAAACAAGAAGCCCCCAATACAAAAGGGAAAGCAGGGGAATAACCCAAAAGATCGAACAACCAAAGGCAAATCTCCCAAAAGCCCAAACAACTAACCACCAAGCAAAAGAGCTCTACCCCACCAAAAAAGCTCCTCTTCACCTCAATAGAAGAGGAACCCACCAAAAAATGAGCAAAGGAGGAAGAAACCACCAAACAAAGAAGCCACACCTAAACCTTCCCCACATCCAAACAACCAAAGATAAGATCAACGTCCCAAGCATAGCTTCCAACCTCTTCCCCACGACATGTGACCACCTCCATAGGGAATACCACCACCTCAATAGGACCTATAGAAGAGGAAGAAAACAATAGAAGGAGACAAACCAATCCAAGGACACAAGAACAATCCCCACATGTAAAGGAGAAGACTCCCCCTCCATAGGAATCACACAAAGAAGGAACAAGGGTAGAGCAACACTAGCTCGCAAAGGAGAAACGAGAACAAAAAGGGCACCAACAAAACTGAGCATAACCACAAAAACAAGGAGAACAAGCAACCATATTATGCCCTTGAAAATTTATAGCAATAATCTGACCAAAGCAAAAAACAAAGGGACCACAACAAAAGACCCCACACAAACATGGACCACCAACCCAAAAGACACATAAAACACCAAAAAGTGAGCCACCCGAGATAAACCCACCATGGAAAAACCAAGGCCAAAATGCAAAGCTGTGATTAAGCCAACGAAGGGAGTTAGAGACAAAAGAAGACTAGACGTACCAAGAAGGAGCAAAAGGGCACAAGAGGAAAGAAGACCAGACACAGGATGCAACAAAACAACCCATGAAAATCCCAACCACAATGTTAGTGACAAAAAACGAGAATGAACAAACCCAAATGCAAAAAACAAAGACCATAGAGAGGAAAAAAAAAAACACGAGAACAAGAGATAGAGCTTGCCCACACCTATCAACACTGTCTTTATTAGCGACATCATCCTCTTCAGCTGCAACTACACTCCTTGCTCCTCTAGAGCTTGAAACCCTAGCGCTTGCTTGAACACTCCCACTTCTATTTCTCATTTCGAAGACAAATGGCTTTCCCACTTCAACTATTATCAACCTATGTTTCCTACCTTAGAGAGGGAAAAAACCGATTCTTCAAACTCGTGGTGTATATGTCCAATTCGAATATCCATTGGCTTTTTTGGGCTTTGGAAAGATCAATCTCAACGTACACATGTTTTAAGGGTAAGTTTGATAAAATCTATCTAGTTCAATACAAATGAATTTGCCTTGAGAGGTAGCAATAGGAGTCGATAAGTTTCAATAAGACAAATGAAACATTTGAAATACAAGAGACACAGACATATGAAACATCTTTTCATCCAATATGGGAAAATCATGCATCCACAATTGAAAGACTAATAATAATGCACAAACATAGCATGAGCCATGCTTGAGGATACTCTCATCTTGGCTAGCCTCAATACAAGAGAAAAGAAAACAACTTTTGGTAAGAGTTTGAACAACATCAAACTTGATCTTATGTGGGACCCAATGCTTGTTAATCCATTCATGAAGCTCAAATCTAGGGGAGTCCTCCTAACAAAATATCCTATAAAATTAAAATGTTCTAATCATTTGTGTGCATTATCAAATTTAAAGATGAAAAGCAACCACATCCATACAATGATCAACATGCTTACCTTATAAAATGCAAAGGAAACAAACTTCCAAGAATGCTTATTTAAAGATGCCATTGCTTAAAGCTATCAAACCTTCAACACCAACAAGAATTATTAGATCGACACAGTTAATGACCATATAAAAGACTAAGTTAAAAACCACAATAAATAAATAAGAAAAGGTAAAAAGCTTTCCTATACTAGGAATACAATTTAACATGGAAATAGGTATTTCAAGAAAAAAAAACACAAACCCTAAGAGAACTCTCTCAAGTGTTTGATTTTGGAATCTATTCATGTGCACCCACTCCACGTGGGTGTTTGCTGTGAATTTGAGAACTGCATTTTGGCGTTTTGTCGTTACATGCTAAAATCCTTGCATGCATTGAACGTATTGGAATCTGACGATGAAATATTGAATATGGCATATGTCATCTTAATTGTTATTTGTAAAACATTCATCACCCATGACCAAAATCTTCTACATTCAAAAGCATGCACTCAAGACCAATTAGTTCCACGCAGAAAGAAGTAAATGATTTTGTATGACAAGTTATAACATTTCACATTTGGCTTGTTGCTCTATAGGTTTTCTTACATCTATCGAACTGAACTTTGAATGATGTCCAATTTTATTTTAAGAATGGTCAGTTTCTATTAATTTAAAAATATATATACATATCCACAAAAGAGCACGTGATCACCCCTCAAAATCTCAACGAGGAATGAATAGGAGGGTGTTCAGCATTTTGAATGTACAAAACTTAGAACATTGAAGTAGGTCAAATTTCTTCATGCAAGATTTGTTGGTTTCCAAGTAGAGATGGATGTTAATGGAATAGATTGCCATTGTAGAAGTAGCTGGTTATTGCCCTCTATTTCCATTCTGTAATGTTCTCCTTCCTCAGCCATAAGCTTTGCATTCATGGTGTTTTTGTTGCTTATATGACCTTCAGCAAAGCCATATTGCAGTGGGAGGTCCATCACTCTGATAAATTCCTCATCCTCTGACAAATAATGAATGGGCCTGCATATCATTGGAGCCATAAATAAGCGTTCCATTGTTGCTCTTGCAGAACCATATTGCTCAGGCAATCCTGCTTCCATGGAGTCAAACAGTGCACATGAATTCTTCAGACATCGAACAAAACGCTCTAACAAATTGACCTTTTTATGACCTAGAATTCCATTAGGTCCTGTGCCCAAGGTCAGGATAGCTGGATTCAGGTGGCATGTTCCCTCAACGAATCTTGATAACTTCTTTGAACTGCGCTCCAACATATGTGGCAATGCCCACATACAATTGACAACCACCATTTCATCATCACTGCAACTTAGATTGTCTTTCAGATTTTCCAATTGGGTTTCTTGGAATGAAAATGGAATCCCCAAAGAGCATGCATACTCAGATAATCTCCTCCCTGTGTCTTTGCAGGACAATGAAAATTGGCCTAAATCACCACCATTACCACCATTACCATTACCATCACCATCTCCATCACCATCATCATCATCATCATCATCATCATCATCATCCCATTTGACTGCTGTAAGCTTCAGGTGGCAAATCTTGTGAGCCTCACTCTTCAAAGCTTCAATTAATGGTGGCCACTGCATGCCCTCCATTATGTCAAAATCAAGAATATGAAGTGTCTTTGCCTGCTGAACAGGGATGGCTTCTAAAATGCTTTGGTTGGCTATGAAATGAGCAAACCTAATATAAGGATATGCTTGATTTAGTAATGTAAGAGCCCCAAGATAATTTGGGTCTTTGGTACTCTTGAAGGCATTGAAAAGATCCTCCTCCATATCATCACCAGCAATTGAGCAATGATGCCTCTGCTCAAGGGACTGAGAGAGATAATAAGCCACCCTCTCCATGGTTGCCCCAGTTGAAGAAACCAGTTCTTTCAACCTAGACAGAATAACTTCAACAAGATCATGGGATCCATCTGAAATGGCTTCTGCACAGACAATCAGAAGATGTACAAGAGCTAGTCCTTTGTATTCTACTGAATCACTCTTGCACAGAAAGGGTGAAACTGGCCAATGGCACTCAACAGAACCTGATGTATTTCCTACACTATAATCTTCTTCAGCTCCACAAGAATCATCTCTGCTATCTTCACAGAGCCCTTCAGAATCCATCATTGTTTCATCATTCTTATCTGGCAGCTCTGAACCATCCTGGATTTTCTCCTCCATGGAAGAAAACTCAATTGATTCATTGAAACTCAAATCTAACAAGATCTCATCGTGAAGCACTGAATCTTCATCTCTAATGTGCAGTAAAGTCTCTTTTGATCCATCTTCTTCAAACAAGAGATTGTTCCAAGAGGGCAATAAGAGATCATCCTCCTTAAAATCTAATGTATTGATGAAAGAAGAATTCCAACAACCCAAATCTTTGTGATCATACCCATCTTCCCACTGCTGCATTATGCATCCCTCCATCATGAAAGGAGATTCGGGTACAATATCATCGACCACTTAGGAATGGTGGCCACAGCAATTTATATCCCTGTCAAATGGGGTTTAAGATATTTTAAATGAAGTTGGTTGGTTGGAGAGTACTATTCATAGTATTTATAAGGCCGTTTTTTTTGACTTAACGAAAGATAGAGCTGTTCATGTTTGACTGTGATCCAAATTGTAATTTGCCGATAAATTTGATTGAGAGAAAAGTTAAAGTTAGAAATTTCATGATGTTTTCGGCTAGTAAAATCTAACGATGCCCAGGTGCAAACATTTTTATGTATTAAATGAATGACTGCCTGGATAGACTCAGAGATATTTTAGAGTCCATAACCACCACCACCATGCAAAGACTTTTATGCATGTTCCGTCTGGGAAAATGAATGCTGAAATTGATCAGATATCCTCAATAATAATAATGATAATATGGAGGTTTTCATGAGCATAGAGCAACCAAAGATAGCACAGAAGTGGAATGAAACAAAACGTGTTTTGACTTTTGATTTTATTCATAACTCTCTCTCTCTTCTTTTTTTTTTATATAAGATTTAAACTTACTATCATCTACGTGTTCACAATATGATTTGTTTTTATTGTGAACTTTTTTCAACAAAATTTTTACTAATCATATTGATTTTTAATTTATTAATTTATTAGTTTTTGTTAATTTTCGTTTTCTTATATTTACATGTAGCAATTAATTATTTAATATATAAGAAATTTGTAGTAGTTAATATGTCATAAAATTTGGTTGTTTTTTGACTAAAAGAAGGGTCAAAATTTATTCAATCACGAAAGAGATACAAATAGAGAGTTAAGGAGAGAGTACTAGAGAACCCTATCACTATCCACTATGCACAGAAGTGGAATGAAACAAAACGTGTTTTGACTTTCGATTTTATCCATAACTCTCTTTCTTTTTTCTTTTTTATATAAGATTTAAACTCACTATCATCTACATGTTTACAATATGATTTGTTTTGGTTGTGAGTTTTTTTCAACAAAATCTTTACTAATCACATTGATTTTTAATCTATTAGTTTTTGTTAATTTTTTCGTTTTCTTTTATTTACATGTAGCAATTAGTTATTCTAACATATAAGAAATTTGTAGTAGTTAATATGTCATAAAATTTGGTTGTTTTTTGATTAAAAGAGGGGTAAAAATTTATTCAATCACAATAGAGATACAAATAGAGAGTCAAGAAGAGAGTACTAGAGAACCCTATCACTATCCACTAACTGATCTAGCATAATAGCCATATCAGGAGGGAATTTCTCTCTATCCACTATATTCCAACCCAACATTCTATTTGAGGCCCATTTGGCCAAACAATCTGCAACACCATTCCAATCCCTAGGAATGTGTGTGAAAGTAACTAAATCCAGGAGGGAACCGGACAACTGAAGAATCTTACTAATAACTAAAGCCAAGTGCCAACTAACATCCCCATGCTCTTGCTAGGTTAGCAAATTCACCACCACCTAAGAATCAGACTCACAAATAATTTTGTGCCAACCAAGAGTAGAACAATGCTGAACAACATACAAAATGGAAAGAGCCTCCATTAAATTATTAGTATTAAAGCCCTTATAGACAGAGAAAATAAATTGAACATCACCAAAACTGTCGCCCAACTCCACCAATGCCAACATGCCCAGGGTTCCCCCAAGATGAACCATGAGTGTTAATTTCTAACACACCGAGGGGAGGGGGTGTCCAATGAGCCTCCCAATTGACCCGTCGTAATGGACGTCTACACCTACCTCTTCCACCCTACCCACCAAACACCAAAGCACCCCCTTGAAGAGGGGAAGTAAGATGAGTGCAAATAGCAACATCACCAAGATCCATGCCGCAAGACAAATCACACTTAGCCACAATAGTCTCATGAAGAGAATGAATAATTTTCCACCACAAGTGTATAACATCCATCCTTATATCCTGAAAGACTTTCTGATTCCTTTCCAACCAAACATGCCATATGATAAAATAAGGACCAAGAGCCTAAGCAACATGAAGAAAAAAGGAGTTTTAGCATGGGACTTAACCCAATGTGCCCAAAGCTCAAACAGAGAAGAAACATGGCACTAAGTCTGACCCCAAATGCCCCACCAAAAGTGTCATATTTCCTTAGCAAAGGAGCACTAAAAGAATATATGAGAGACAAATTCCTCACTATTGTAACACAAAACACACATCGCAGGGCCTTGAAAGCCCCGCTTGCAAAGATTATCCTAGGTAAGACAACGATTGTGAACCACAAGCCACAAGAAGAAATTGCATTTGGCCCAAGAAAATTTATTCCAAACCTACTTCCACTAAGGAAGCTCAATATCGCCAAACAATTGTTGGTTAAGCTTCAAGTACCTTGCAGAAACAAAGTATCTGCCAGACGGCTCACTACCCCAGGCTAGGACATCGAGTCCCCCCAAGGAACTACACACCCTAGAAGGTAGAATCTGAGTCAACTCAGTCTCACAATCCCTGTAAGAGAAATATCATCCACAAACTAGAGATGAGAAATCTTGGGCAGCCCATTACTCCAACTCCAACCCTGAATTTGATCTCGGGAAACCTGAGATTTAACCAATCTGCCAAGGCCCTCATCCATAATAATAAACAAATAGGGAGAAAGGGGATCCCCTAGAGGCTCCAAATAACTCAGAAGAACCCCCATTTAGAATAACAGAGAAGGAGGAAGACGTGACATAGCTCATAGTCCAACTAACCCACTTTGGGTTGAAGCCAAAGGTAAGGAGAATCTTCTGTAAAAAGTGCTACTTAACTCTATCATATGCTTTAGCCATGTCCAGTTTGATGAACATAGATATCACCTTGGAAATTGCTATAGAGTGAATGACTTTAGAAGCAACAAACAACCCATCCAGAATTTGTCTTCCAACTACAAAACCCCCTTGCTCATCTGAGATCATAGTGCCCAGCCATGATTTAAGCATCTCAACAATCAACTTAGTAATAATTTTGTAGACCACATTACACAAAGCTATTGGTTGAAAGAAGTCCAACTGATTAGCCTCTTCTTTTTTAGGAATAGGAACAAGAAAAGTAGAATTGAGGGCCCAAAGCATTTGTTTGCTAACATAAGATTCATGAACAACCTCTAACAAATCCAGAATAACAATATCCCAAAATTCTTGAAAAAATTCCACTGGAAATCCATCAGGGCCTAGAGCCTTACCCTTACACATCCTAAAAACAAACTCCTCCAATTTGGACATAGATATTGGACACATAAGAGAAGCATTCATCACATCAGTAACTAGAGAGGGAATGAAATCAAGGATCATGTTCTCCTCATCCTCAGCAAGAGGTGAATCATTTGAAAAGAGAGTAGAATAGTACTAGGTAGCTTCACGAGACATAGCATGTAGAGATGTCAACTAAATTCCAAATGAATTAACCAAAGTGGATATGTAACTCCTATTCCGATGGGCTTGCACATAATTATGGAAAAGACAATATTCTTGTCTCCTTGAAGCCAGTTAACCCTAGCCTTCAACTTCCAAAAAAATCTCCTCCCTAAGTTCCCATTCCTCCAGTTATCTAACTACATGAGACTCCTCTCTACCCAAATCCTCCGAGAACCCAAGATCTTGAATTTGACGAGTGACAACAACTAAACGATCTCAAGCTTGCCTCTTCATAGAATAAATATTACCAAAGTAGGACCTATTCCATTTCTTAAGCTGCCATTTAACATATTGCAATTTCTTAACAAATTAAAACATAGCAGTATCATAAGATAGACCACCATCTCTCCACCACCGGGACATTAAATCCTGGAGGGAAGAGTCCTAAAGCCACATTAATTGGAACTTAAAATGATAATTCCTAGGAACTACAACTAAAGTAGCTGAAAATTTAATAGGCCAATGATCTAAACCCCTCTAATCGATAATTTCAGAAGAAAGACTCAGGCTACCTCCCACCCAAAAATTGGAAACTAGAAATCTATCCAAGCTTTCTAAGATAACATCTTCTTCCCCCCTTCTATTATTCCATGTAAAAATATCATTAGGTAGCTTGATATCAATTAAATCCAGGAGGTCCACATTCTCTTGGAAAAGCTCAGAAGAAGGGCCCAAATGAGCGAGCCCACCCCTTTTCTCCTCCAAGCTTAACAATGAATTGAAATCACCCACTAATACCCAAGGAAGGAAAGGAGAACCTACTCTAACAAAATGGATATGAGATGAAAGTTGATTTTTCCACGAAAATCAACCAGAGCATACACATTAGTAACCAAAATTGTCTCTCCAGTCTCCAATCTAGAGGCAACCACAGAGAGAGAAGAAGGGATGGAAATCCACCAAAGAGGAACAATATTCCTCAGATCCCAAAAGAGAGCCAAACCTCTAGAGCTCCCCAAGGAGCCAATACAATAGCACTTCCCATGACATCAAATATGAGAAGCACAAAGAAACATAGAATCAACTGAGAGCTTAGTCTCCTAAATACAAAAGATAGACGAAGAGTGAACTGCCACCAACTAATTAATAACCTTTTGTCTAGGGTGCTATTCAACCCCCTAACATTCCATGAGAGAATAATCATTGAGAAGAGTGGGAGAAGTGAGCCTCGATGGGCTTGATAGACCCAAAATCCACCAACAAATCCCTAATTAGTTTAATCTTCTCTTGATCCTTTTTGCGACCCCTTTTGAGGAAGTATCAAAAGAAACTTTCTTGAAGGGCCTTTTCTATAGACCCAAAGTTTGAGAAGAAAGTTTACCTCTTCCAGATGCTTTCACTTCCTTAACCAAATTTGCCAAAATAATATCATCCCGTGAATTTGTGGGCTCACTTGAAGCCCCTAAGTCAGGACCTATAGGAGACTTACCCTGCTGCTGCCCAACACCCTGACTCAAGACAAAAAGTTCCTGCTGCATGACCTCCCCATCCATACCAATCGCACTAGAGGAGACCTCAATCAGAATCCCTTCCTCTAAGGCTATAGTATCTAATGCCTTAAATCGGTTAAAGCCCTCATCAACATGCCTATCTCTATAGGGCCTCTTCTATCCTCAACCCTTAGCCCGAGATTTAATAGGCAAAACACCATCCTTATCAGAGCCATTTGTTTGCATTGGGGTAGAGGAAGAAGGAGATCCACCTTTGCTCACATTATCCACCTTTTGGGTAGAGGAAGAAGGAGATCCACCATTACCATAGGTAGAGCCTCCAGTCCCCTTATTAACTCAAGGGTACTAATGCTGAAGATGCCCATACTCATGACATATCTGATAACGAAAATGGAGATATTCATAATCTAGTTGTTGTACCCACTTAAAATAACCTAAAATTTTTTCCAAATGAATATGGCAATAGATTATTTAAATCAACTTCAACACAAATTTGGGCAAAGAAAATTACCTTCTTATCAAGGGATTTTGAGCTATCGCTGTTGGCTTCCCAAGCAAAGCTACAATCTGGTGCAAAATATCTTCCCTCCAAAATTCTAAAGGAAGTCGTGACAAGTAAACCCAAACATGAACCTTCAAGGGTAATTCCTCGATAGAATTGAAACCCGCATGCTAGGGTTTAAAACAAGGCCACATGATTATAAAACTAAGGCCCCTCCTCAAAAAATAAGTTACGATCAGACATGCAAGAGAATACCACCAAGAAGCAGCTATTCGTAGAAAGCATAATCTCCATGTTACCCTCCACCTATCATGAATGAAGTATCCAAGCTTCCAGAGCTGATAAAGAAATGTGAATCCCAAGAAACTTATAGATCAGATCAGGTTTACTCCAATACTCAACATCCTCCATAACTGATTTAGGAGGAATGACAAGGATGAGACAATATTGAGTCCTTGAAAGACAACCATTCACTTTTTTAACTTAGAGCTTGCCCCCACAAATATTGGATATTGAATAATATCTAATATCTGATAGCTTGTGTAGGATAGGGAGAGATAGATAGATAGATAGATAGATAGATAGAGAGAGAGAGAGAGAGAGAGAGAGAGAGAGAGAGAGAGAGAGAGAGAGAGAGAGAGAGAGAGAGAGAGAGAGAGAGAGAGAGAGAGAGAGAGAGAGAGAGAGAGAGAGAGCTTGTGTAGGATAGGGAGAGATAGATAGATAGATAGATAGATAGAGAGAGAGAGAGAGAGAGAGAGAGAGAGAGAGAGAGAGAGAGAGAGAGAGAGAGAGAGAGAGAGAGAGAGAGAGAGATAGAGATAGAGAGAGAGAGAGAGAGAGAGAGAGAGAGAGAGAGAGAGAGAGAGAGAGAGAGAGAGAGAGAGAGAGAGAGATGGTTGGAAAGGGATAAGGGGAAAGTGAGCTAGATAGTGAAAGAAGGGGAAAGGTTGAGGGAGAGAAGGGTAAAGGGATCTAGAGATAGATAGTGTTAAGACTAATTTGGGCAGATTATTTCCTTTTGGGTTGGATTAAGGTTTTCCCGTTGTTTTTCAAGTTTTTTTATTAAGACACTTTATTTTATAGCCCACCGGTCATGGATTTAATAGGAAATTATTTCGGCCTATATTGCATTGGTTATGGTCTTCCCATGTCCTAGGTCGATTAGGTTTTGTCCCCCCCCCCCCGCATGTAACCTAAGAGGGTTTGTATTTGGTCACATGCCTTGATTATCCTAAGGTGGGCCGGGATCAGCAAAAGGATTGTGTTGGCACCGAGCTGTTGTTTGACGTGGCAGATTGTAGATGCCTAAACTATTAACTCGGCACTCGGTGGAAACATTTTCTTAACTTGGCCAAAACCCGAGTTGAATTAGCCAAGTGAAGGTTTCTCAGAACTTAGTGAGTTTTGTGTTTTATGTTCAATGAGTACCTGAGAAGGACATTGCAGGTATAACAAAAGGCATATTCGACACTCGGTGAATGTGTTTTCTCCTCTTCAATGAGTCCTGAGAGAAGAAAAAACAGGTGGAGCATGGTGGTCATGTGGAATCCAGCATGTCATCTCGGGCCTCACCAAAGTAGCTTATGTAATCTTGACGAGTGCTGAGGAAATGAAATAAAGTAACAAGATAGGTGATGTTATCAACAACTCCCTCGGGTATGGTTATTTGAATTTCACTACTTGCCATCGATTTTTGAGATAAATGGTGCATATTTAAACCTATGTAAAGCCCGTTCATGCCATAATTTTTCACATGAGTTTCATTTATGAGAAAAGGGCTGGTTAGTTTGATTTTTGAACAATTCTGATCACAAATTACTGAAAGGGTCTAGTGCAGAGCTAAGAAACTAGGTTGTGAAGGTGTCCAACAACCATAAAGACTAGAGAATGCAAACAAATTTTAGTAAGTTATGTTACCCATCTCTTTTAATTTTCTTCAAAGAGCTTGATAAAGGAATCAAGTGTAGCTTTTCTAAAGTATTGTTAGGGTCCGAGGTAATTTTGAGTCAATTTGGGAAATATCTACCCCTTTGAAAACCTTAGAGTCTATAGAACCCAAAACCAAGAGACATAAGAATGATAAAAGCCTTCATGATGACTATATTGCTCAATTGCTCGGGTCATATTATAGACCTAAGACATGGGCTGGTGTTTTGAGGTTTGTTGATAAGCAGTCTAAGTGTAGGGAGAGTTATTTTAAAGTCAGAGGGCACCATATTTTCAAATGTTTTTATATGAAGTCAAAGTCTGCAATTCCTGAATGCAATCGGTGGAGATTGGGGACTGGCTAGATTAGTCATCCCTAATGTTTTTCTCAATGTAGACTTGATCAAGGCTTTGGAAAAATGTTACAACACCGAGGGCCGATATATCAAGGCCATAAATGGACGGTTGTTAGAAATCAATAGAGATACAATATTGGAAGTATTAGGCCTAGAATATTGTAGAGATTGTGATACAAAGATTAACTTGGAAAACCTAAATGCTGAGTATGATGCTACAGAAGGACTCTTTAGAAGAAAATGGTTGCCTATCCACAGGCCTAGGTACAAAGATAATTTGCAGCAGTTTGCTAGAAATGAGGTGCCCCAATACAAGGTGGATCTATTCTACATATATTTTGAACATACCTACTATGTAATTTGTCAGGTATTAGGATACAAAGGGGACCCCATGATGACCAAAGAGTTAATGTTTCTTTCTTGTGATGTGCAAAGTGAGACTGATTATAGGTTTTATGATTACCTCCAATTTGTTGCAGATGCACTACATGAGTCATTGGTGAAAATTCAACAGGGTAGTTTAAAACCTACTTTCAATTTTTATTCATTATTGATGCACATGATATTATTTCAAGGATAGGAGTATGGTGTATGGAGTCCTTTGCTTAATATAAAAACTGTTCAGAAATGTGTTAAGATGCCAGTCTAGTTATGTACTACTATTTGAGAGAGTGGATATTAACATTCTCAAGCTCTTGTGTTTGAACAATATTTTGTCAGAAAGATATATGTTGCATGTGGTATAGAGGTTCACTAGTTAACAAATCAAGTAATGAATTTCTTGAGACCAAAGGGGAAGGAACAGGAAATCATAGTAAATATTGACCATAATTGGGTTGACTGGTACCTGGATGAGAAATATACATACATTAGGGTATATGGATTCAAGGGAATGCTACATACTTTACCATTCATAGTTTCCAATAGATTGTTTTCTTTAGAGATTGTGTGGAAAATGTATGAAGCCTCAACTCTTTTTAGGGCCAGCCAAAAGGGATCCTTTTTGCCCATGTGTCTAGTAATTGGTGATTTTCAAATTAATCCAAATAAAGCTTTTGAGGAAGCTATAAAGTTGGTTATGTCTTTTCATTTTCCATTTGGATTAAAAGCTAGGGAATTTGACCTGGAGGGGTATTACACTTCTTCTAAGAGGGCAATGACACTGAGTTCAACATGAGTTTGAACTAAAAGAAGAATTAATGAGGAAATATGATTCTTATGAAGAAGTGCAGGCAAGGAGATCAATGTACTTCAAAGTACAAAATATTGAAAGAAGGAAAAGGTTGGAAGACCCTTCTTATGAAGGATTTTTCCTGGATGATTATGACATGGTACTAAGGATGGAAAATATTATTCAGAATGCCCCTGTTTTCCTTGCCAACCTATCTATTCCTCCGCCCCCATCTCCGAGTCCATTAACTTTTGAAATAAGAGGACTAGTTGAGGTTTCTCCTTTGGTTAGAATATCTCTAACATCATCTTCATGTGTTGATTTGTCTCAGGAAGGTGAAGGTACAAGCAAATCTCAAGAGGAAATGGAAGTAACCCAAGAAGTAAGGTTGCAACCTTACATTCCACCTGATGAGAACAATGACGATTCAATTCAAATAAGTAATTATTTGACAAAAGATGTAAGAAGAAAAGATTTAGAGTATTTTATATCTGATAATTTAAATTCATTAAATCCCAGGAATTTAGATTATTTATTTACAAGTGGAAAGATAAATAAATTGCCAGGGGATTAAAAGAAATTCCTAATGAGCAGTGGGATGAATGTAGCAAGAAGTTTTATGTAGAGCTCAAGGAAGAATTTGACCAAATGACACCTGAAAAGGGGAGGCAATTGCTTAAAGAAGCTAGATGCTTGATCATTCCTGGGATGGACTTATCTTCTAATATTGTTTTTGATAATTTGAGAAGAGATCAGAAATTTGAATGCAACTTCACAGACGAAGGATATGGCAAGCTCTATTTTGGTTCAGAGTTTAGATCTTCTGATAAGACTCTTTCCACATGGTGCATGTATCCTGAGGGACAAAGGCCAAATTTTATTAATGATATGAATAAAATAATAGGACAGTTTATGGTCTACAAGCTTAAGGATATTCTTGCTAGTGATGTAGCTGACTTGAATGTGAATACTATCCTATTTACTTAGGTCAAAGTGGAGGAGTTAAATGGAATAATTACACAAGTTACCCGAGAAAACATTGAGTTAAGAGAAGCATTAGGAGATTCAAAAGGAAAGGGTTTGTTGTTGGAAGATGAGAACACCATTTCAAAGTTGTAGACTAGCCTCATATATGAAATGAGTAAAAGAGAAGAGGCTGAAAAATAGGTGTTAAAGTTGCAATATGAGGTAATGTGTTTGAAGAAGGATCTCAGAATGAATAGGTTCACATGGGCCCAATATTGTATCAAGAGTACCTGGTTGAATAGATGTTACCCTACTTACAAATCACATGGACAAGATATCAAGAGTTGTTTCATGTTATGCAGAGGCAAAGTGCAATAGAGATCTGATTAAAACTTATCATGCGATACTTGTTCCAAAAGAAACAACTACTCCATTGCATCTATGAGTTTATCGAATTTGCTAGTGTTCAGGATGCCCAAGTATGGAGGGATATGTTGATTGAATTAGAGCCCATACTTTCTGAAGGTGTTGAGTTGCCGAGAAATCACCACAGATTCCATGGACATACACCAAATTACAAGGCACTCCCTTCCCTTCATTTATAAAATAAGGTGGAGAAATTAAAATAGAACATAAGTGGAAGATGGAACTTAGAGACTACCTTTTTTGCAAGATGTTAGATAAAATTTTGGATGATGCTGATAAGGTGGTGGAAAACTTGTAGTTACAAGTAAGTGGCTTGTACCATTTGGAGTATAGTGCTGGGATATTGAATAAAGCTAATTCAACTTTAGTGACTCCTCCATACAACACACATATGGATGCTTCTCAAAGCTTCTTTTCTAGAGAGAAATGAGTCATGATAGGTACTTTTTCCTGCTAGAGTTTTTTCTTTTTATTTCATGGAATTCTGTTGTAGTTTGGTTAAATTGTCTCTTGTTTGTAATATGTCTAGTCAAAGAGGTCGAAACTAAAAAGGGTAGCGATTCCTTTTGAATCATGGTTTGTTACAATATTCCTTATCCTTGTTTTCCTTCGAGGTAGATATCATCTTTCATCCCATGATGATGAAATTAGATGGTGACAAATATTTTAGTATTGGTCAGAAGCTTTGTGCTCCCTTGTTTTGAAGTGGTTTAGTTGGGTTTTTTCTTGATACAATGTTATCCTTTTCTGGCATATGAAACTGTTTCATATATAAAAATTAATAGAAATATCTCAATGAATTGTCTCGTATCTGTTGTTTCTCAGTTGAATGCTTTTATTTGTTAAAGACAAATGAAAATGTCTATGGGTTTACTGTAGATGTGTGATATGATATTAAGGTTTTCTTTGAGGAAGAAATTAAATTTTGATATCCTATTACAACAATTGAGGAATAGTTCTACGATTATTTTAGTATGATTCAGAAGGGATTTCTATAGGATATTTTTGGAATAAATTTATATTCAGGAAATTAGATGTGACTCTTATCAGTTTGTCAGGAATATGACTCTATTCTATTGAATAACACACTCGTCTGATTATATGTTAGTTCAATAACCACAATATATTTTTCAAGCAATTGTTCTTCCATTTTACTTCTGTTTATGATATGATTTGGGTCCTCAGTTGGTAATGTCTTGTGAAATAAGTAGAATAGGGCCAATTTTGAGTGATTATTTGTATTAATTCTATATCACTGAGAATCATCTATTTTAAAAAGCAATCCAAGCCTAATATATTATAATTTTGAGAGTATTGATGCACACTAACCCATCGAGGTCTTGCAAAGCCTGAAGTGTAGAAGGATAGTCCATCTTGTCATGATCTTCTTGTCAATTGGCCAATGATCTTGAGTTCTTGCTGAAGGAAGAAGGATAATTCTTAGAGAAACAGAAGAAGTCATTTGGAATTCCAAACCAAAAAATAGAGAGAGAGAGAGAGAGAGAGAGAGAGAGAGAGAGAGAGAGAGAGAGAGAGAGATCCTCCCCTTTCCCCCTCCCCCTAATTAATCTCTCTATCTCTGGGTATGTGCAGGATCATGGTGGGCCAAACACGCCCTTAAGTAAATGAAATTTTATCATGATTTTTGTTCACAATGGTTACCTCTATGTTTAATGATGATTATGATTATGTTAGACATAATATGGTTATAGTTATAGATAATATAGTTGTTGGAAGTAATGGTTTATGCCCACAACGAATAGAACGAGAATTAGGCTCCTTAACAACTTTTCATTAGATTGCCTCTTATAATTTTTGCATCAACAAAAAAATCACTGCCCTAGGAAAACCGCTCTAAATCTTGAAAATATAGGCATGCTATTAGAGAGGGGCCTCATGTGACTCTATAGGTTTAGACATATTATTCACAAATGCCACAGATTCCAAGAAATAGCCTGTCAATTTTTGACAGTTTGTTGCACTTAGGGTGCTCAAGGGTTGGCGTTGCTACGATATGGTATTGAGAATTTGATTGACCTGGGAGACAAAATAGGAGCATTCCTAGGGTATGAAAGCCTATTCAAACATGTGGGAACCAATGATTTAATCTCTTGAAAAACATAATGAGAATTAGGCTACATTGCAACTTTTCATTGAATGCCTTGGACGCTTTTTGTGTCAACAGAAAAATAATTGCCCTAGTAAAATCACTCTGAATCTTGAAAATTTGAGATAGGATATTGTAGAGGGCCCTCACATGACCCTCAAGGTTCAAATAAAATCATTCGCAAGTACCACGGATTCCAAGAAATAGCCTGTCAAAGTTTGACAATTTTTTACACTTAGGGCACTCAAGGGCCAATGCTGCTATAGTATGGCACTAAGCATTTGACCGACCTAGGAGACAAAATATGAGCATGCCTAGGAAATAATCACCTATTTGGACATGTTATAATTAGTGGTTCATGCTCAAAACAAATAGAACAAGAATTAGGCTTTGTTGCAACTTTTCATTGAATGGCTCTGATGCTTTTTGTGTCAACTGAAAAAATGACTGCCCTACGGAAACAACGCCAAATATTGAAAATTCTAGATATGGTATTGTAGAGAGCCCTTACATGACCTTGTAGGTTTAGACAGATCAGTCAGAAGTGCCATGAATTCTAAGAAATAGCCTATCAAAGTTTTACAATTTTTTACACTTAGGGCACTCAAGGGTCGACGCTGCTACAATATGGTACTAAGTGTATGCCAGAAATGTGGTCTTGCACCTACAAGAGGGAAAACACTTCAAACACACCAATGAAGAATTGCATTAGATGTTAGAAATAAAAATGCATGAATAGATTAAAAACTCTAAAATTGCCTCATTGTCCTCTATCTCTAAGATTCAAGGTGGCCCTCACTTGGAAGAGCACTTGATCCTCAAGATGACAACCTAGATAACACGTTATATGAAAAGTGATACTAGAAACAAAATGGATACAACTAGGATTATAGTGAGTGCTAAGAGATGAATATGAATATGAAGATGAAGGATGCAAGCTAAGTGATCAAGAGGCAAAGTATATTCCAAAATGAAAGCTAAGTATGTTATGTGAGTTAATTAAAATAAGATGAGAATGCAAAACTTATAAAAAAAGTGAAATTAATCTAGGATGTAAGATTAAAATGCAACTAAATGAAGCTAAACTATGTGCTATGGATTCTTGAGGATGATGTTGATGCTTGGTGATGACAAAGTGATCTCCTTAACCTACAATGTGACTATTATTTTGATGCCCAGAAGACTTGATGAATTGAAGAAGGAATGGGCTCTATTTATAGAGAAAACAGAGAAATGGATGGTTGAGATTGAGTAATATCAACAAGGGCTAGGATTGAAAGTTATCAATCCATGGGAAAGACTCAATCCAATCCCAAGTTGACAAATGCCACCTTAAGAGGGTTTGAGGGGATGCTAAACAAGCATTAGATGCTAAGAAAGTAATTAGGGATAACATCAAGGAGTGACATCATTGGATAATGTCATTAACCAAGGAGGCATGCTATTACCGAGGAGGTAAACTCTTGTGCAACATGGGAAAATGGTTAAAATGGTTAAATGCTATTAAATGCCTTTTGAAAACTTTGGAGGCTAACTTTCCTAATGAGGAAAACCACTAGTGGTTTATGTAAGAGCCTTAAATGTTTGGAAGACTCAACAAGTTAATTTGTTGAGATAGATAAAGTCTTAAATGCATTTGGAAGACTTTCTTCCAAATTTGGAGAAGTGACCCCCAAATTTAGGGAAAGGACATGATTAGGAGATTAGACATGATTAGGATGAGATTAAGAGGTTTCTAGAAGAATTATTATGGAGGCAAGTGGGAGATGTAGGAAATTGCAAGTGGGTGAGGGAAAATAATTTTTTTAGTTAAATTAAAATGATTTAATCTAGCCAAAAGGGATGCAACTTGCATTTGTAGGATTTTGCAAGTGGGGAGGACTATTCATAAATAAATAATGATTTATTTATTTGCAAAGGGGATTTTAAATTAAATGTGAATTTAATCAAAAGGGGGAAAAGGGATTTTAATCAAATAAATAAGATTTTTTTAATCAAATGGCTAAGAGTACTTAATCAAACCTTAGTTTAATTAATAGGTTAGGTTAGAAGAAGGAGATTTAATCAAATTGTTAATTTGATTAAAAGGTCAATTAGAAGAATAGGAATATTAATTAAATCTTAATTTAATTAATTGGAAGAATTAGGGATAATTAAATGAATAAGATTCACTTAAGTCATTGTGCAACTTTTAGGTGTCTACGTTTTGCCCCTGTTTGAGTCGACGTGTGACCACATGTTGATTCAAAGAAAAACACTCAATTTGTTGTCAATTTTTTTCGATAGGATGCTTTCACCAAAATTGTCGATATGAAGCCTTGGATATGCAGAATTTATTTTGATATGATACACTGATGCGATTTTGTTCATATGAAGCTGATATGGATATGCTGTCGTCAAAATTGTCGAGATGATGCCCCAGATATGAAAAATTGATTCGATATGACAATTTGATATGAGAATGATGTCAATATGAAATTGATATGGATATTTGATATGATAATGCCCCCTCAGGATATCGTTTGTGCACTAAATGAATGAATGATCTCTTGAAAGAAGAATAATGTTATTTGAAAGATAGAAGAGTGGATAGTTGATGATAGGAATGGATTTTATAAGATTGATCAGATTGATTGGATTGATACGATTGATAAGATTGGTAAGAATGAGATCAAGTCTGGTTTCAGGAATGACACCTCTTATATAAGACATAGATGATCAAAACGTTTGGTTTCAGGAAGGATATATCCTGTATAAGACATGATCAAAACATTTGGTTTCAGGGAAGATACATCCTGTATAAGACATGATAGAATGGATCAGATGAAATGGATTGATAGAGTTGATAAGATTAAAATCAAGTCTGGTTTTAGGAATGACACCTCCTATATAAGACAAAGATGATCAAAACATTTGGTTTCAAGAACGATATATCTTGTATAAACTTGATCAAAATTTCTGGTTTCAGGAAAGATACACCCTGTATACGACATGATAGATAAGAGTTGGATGAATGATGAAGATACAAAAGTGAAGAAAGATTTAATAGATATGCATGCGAGGGATGCAATGATGAATGCAACTAGATGATGATAATGAGATGTATCTTGAAAATGAGATGTATGATGCAAGATTTTAAAATGATATGATGATGATAATGATAATGATATGCATCTAATGCAAGATTAAAATGATATGCAACTTAATACAATATTAAGATGATAATAATAATGAAATGATACTAATGCAAGATTAAAATGATATGGTAATGATAGTGATAATGATAATGAAATGAAACTAATGCATTTTCATTCCCAAATGTTTCCATCTGCTTTGATCAAAGTGCCAGTGCTTCCTTTGTTTTCATCATCAGGCCTTTGATTTGCTGAAAGTTGATACAAGCATCACAGTATAATTGAACCATAATGACCAGAGTATAACTTACATGGATTTTTATATTGCAAGATGACACGAGCGTTGAGGTATAATTGAACCAAGATGACCCGAGTGTTTCTTGCATAAAACATACAAGAGTTAACCTTTGTCCTATACAAATCTGAAATGTCTTTAGTGATATGTTGCCTGATCACGTCGTAAGACAAATTGGTATAGTAGAAGGATTCACTCCCAAACATCAGATAAATAAAACATCACATTCCGTCCTTGTTTCTCTGATCGTTGAGACATCCTTGAGTCACTTAGGAGATAGGATAAGTAAAAATTAACAACCATAAGTAAGAATGCATGCTATCTAAATTTTATTCTTGTCAAGTAAAACATCTTGCAAATAGATCTTTTATTCAGTTCAAATCAGTTTAATTCCTTTATGTCTAGCCTCTTCTATCGCTGTTGTCATTGTTGGTTGTTCTGATCCTTCTTGTCATTCTACATGTTTGATTTGATGTCTAAAACCCTCAAGGTGAAATGCCCCCATCAAGGTCAGGATTTTGCCCCTTGCTATTGATACAACTTTGATATGGATATGTACACTGATCACCAAGCCATGGTGGAATAGGAGTCGGATAACTGATTACGATAATCAAGGATAATGATTATGCTATGTATGTTCGGGATAATGATGCATGTATAAGAGTTCTGTGATGGCTATTGGTTTAGATCAGATGGAGCCAAAGTTATGATGCAAGTATCGCTAGATAGAGGAGTTGCTCTCTCACAAATAGCGCCCGTTGCTAGGTTTTCACAACTTGCTTTTATTGCACTTTTTGATTTTCATGATTTTTTGAAACATGAAACATGTACTGCCATCAATTGATAAAGATAAGGTTAATTAGGACAAAATCCAGCAGCCATATTGATCTATGTCTTTGTTTTGATTTGTTTGATGATTGATAAGAATGTCTGGTTTCAAAGAGTGAGTACCCTGTATAAGACCAATCTGTCTGGTTTTGAGTGTACCCTGTTGGCTATTTAGAGGAATTGATTATGTGTTGCATTGATGTTTTGTCATTGATTCCAAGCTAGTTGTTTGGATGATTTATCGACACCCTTTTGGTCCTGGTAGGATGAGTGGTTTCTAGTTGGTTTGGATCTGGCATGATCTTGTAGATTCCAATATGATTTGGTTATGGAATTGTCTTATTCATGATACTGATGTTCATATTTAGTAAGTTGGTTTTGGTCTAGTGATCAGATGCTATCCTATTTAATTGGAAGCTTGGATTTTGGTTTCGGCGAGGGTTTCACTGGTAGAGATTTTTATGAAAATCTTTGATGAATTGCATAAGTTGTGTTGGTGTAGCTTCTGGTGGAGTTGTAGGATGCTGTTGGTGATCATGTTCGAGACTTGGTGGATGGATATCATTGCTGTAGCGTGTGGACCCATATTGGGTCCCGATTGGTCTAGGTTATGGACCGGTTTAATGAAGTGTGTGGATTAGACTTCTCGATATGTTTCCAAGATGTCTTATGTGTTGAATATTATTTGTTTGGTCTAAGGCCAAGATGTTTTGTAATTATGTAATTGGTTTATTGTCTGGTGGCCGACTTGATTGTTTATGATCGAGGGTTTGTATATATAATGTAAGATCTCATTATAGATCATCATGGTCATGGTAGAGATATAGGAATGGGAAATGGATATGTAATGTGTGAATAATGTAATATCATTTAGGCAGAGAATTTGGTCGATCATTGGAGATCGAATTGGGTTTACATAAGAGGATTTAGTCCTCTAGTATTGAGCTTAATCAAAATTGTACTTAGGCATAGGAGATGCTATCTTTACAGTTCAAACACTTCTCTGGATTGTAGTCTGGATTTCTATGTAGTCAATGAAACTCCTTTTGTGATGAGCATTGCGCTCTAGGTTGTTGTCCTTCCTACAAGTGTAGGACCCTCAATTGTAATTTACATACTTACTGCAGAAGTATTATCTAAATGTGGGTAGGTTTCCCACTGTGGTTTTTCCCTTTACCAGGTTTTCCACGTACATATCTTGGTGTCATGTGGATGGTATTTATTCTATGATTATTATTTATGCTTAATTGGTTTAACTGCTATTTTGGTATTTATTTTAAGCATTTTGGTATTAATGTTTTGGGTTCCGGTATTAAAGTTTTAATTGCTAATGGTTTCGATAATCTATGACAACTGATTCACCCCCCCTCTTAGTTGTCTTCCAGTTATTTGATCTGTCTAACAATTGGTATCAGAGCATTGGTCCTCTTTGCAAAAAGCTTAACCGCTTGAGGAAGATCCTATGGTGACTAACAGTTCAAGTTCATCCAGTTCATCTGGAGCTATCTTTCAAAGAGATATTCTGAGGCTTGATGGAACAAATTACACAGTATGGAAGATTCAGATGGAGACTCATTTGAGATGTCTTGGCAAGGAGATTTGGGAGATCACACATAATGGTATCACACCTCACACTCCTCCTCCGACAAACTTGGATAAGGAGCTTGAGAATGATTGTAGAGCAAGAGAAGCCCTCTGGTGTGCACTTTCCTATCAACAAATAATGGGATTAACCAACAAATCATCTGGAAAGACTATATGGGATAAGTTGGAGACTCTTAATGAAGGTGAGCCTATAGTGAAGATTGCTAAACTTGATGGTTTCCATGTGAGATATGAAAACCTAAAGATGGAAGAAGATGAAATTATTACTGCATTCATGGAAAGAGTAAATAAGATTGTTATGGGAATTCAATGTTGTGGTGGAACTCTTAGCAAAGATGAAATTGTTTCTAAAGTCCTGAGAGCCCTACCACCGGCTTACAAAATGAAGGCTACTACTATTAATGAGTTGAGAACAATGACTAATACATCTATCAACAAAGATACCTTGGTTGGGAAATTATCTGCTTTTGAGCTTGAAGAATTTGGACCTTCTGGTGTTGTGAAGACTGAACCTTCTTTTCATGCATCTGCATCATCAATCGATAAGAAAGATTGGAAAGATTTATATGCAAAGGAATTGGATGATATGAAGAGAGAAGATGATGAGTTTGATTAACTTGAAGCACTATTTTCTAGAAGAGTACCTACAAGACTGGTAGGAAGTAAGTATGAAGGAAACACACCTTTTAAATGTTTTGCATGTAACAAGATTGGTCATTTTGCATCTAGATGTCCTGAAAGGAATTCAAGATTTGAAGAAAGAGTTAGAAGATCTTTTAAGCCTAACCTTGGATATGAGAAAAGTATAAGTAAAAAAAAAGCAAAGACAAGTCATGCTACATAGCGGATGAGGAAGGCATTACTGATTCTGATGATGAATCGACATAAGACTCTGCTAGTGGTTCTGACAATGGGAAGGAATGGGTGTTCTTGGCTATCAAGGAGGATGTTCTGACACTAGAAGAGAATGAACCTCAAGAGAAGACACTAGCTGATAAAATTAAAGACAAGGATGAATGGGTAATTGATAGTGGTTGTTCACATCATATGACAAGAGATAAAGGAAAGTTTCTATCTTTGCAAGAATTTGATGGCAGTCTGGTTAGATTTGGAGATGGCAAAGAATGTATGATCAAAGGAAAAGGAACTACATCATTGGATGGTAAGAACAATACTGACAATGCTTATTATGTTGAAGGTTTAAGGCATAATATTTTGAGTATAGGATAATTGGTGGATAAGGGATTTCAATTAGAGTTCAAGGATGGAAAATGCAAAATCATTAATAGAACTGGTTTGGAGATTGAAACTGGTACACAAACAAAAGGTAATATATTTCATTTGAACTCTAGTGATAAGACATATTTGATTACACAAATTGATGAGAATTGGCTATGGCATAAAAGGCTGTGTCACGTGAATTTTGATTGCATTGTGAAGATCAGTTTAATTGAGGTAGTTAGAGATATACCTAAGATTATGAAACCCTACAATCCAGAATGTAAAGAATGTCAAATGGGTAAACAGGTCAAAACCTCTTTTAGGAGTATACAAGATAAATATAATGATGTTATTGATCTTATTTATAATGATTTGTGTGGCCCTGCTAGAGTTAAAAGTTTTCAAGGTGATAGATATTTCATGCTAATCATTGATGATTTTTCTAGAATGATGTGGGTTACTTTTCTAAAAGAAAAATTTGAGGCATTTCAAAAGTTTAAAATATTTAAGGCTAAAGTGGAGACTGAGACATGATTGAAGATTAAATGTTTGAGGTCAGATCATCGTGGAGAATTCACATTTGGTGAGTTTAATAACTTTTGTGAGAAGCATGGTATAAGAAGACAATTTTCTGCTCCCCGGACACCTCAACAGAGTGGAGTTGTGGAAAGAAAGAACATAACTATCTTGGATGCTGCTAGAATAATGATAATAGAAGCTAGTCTACCTCATATCTACTGGAGAGAAGCAGTGAGCACATCAGTTTATAGATTCAATAGAGTACATATTGTGTGCCGAGAATGTGGGTGTCAAAAACATAAAAGTTCAATTCCAAAGTGTCCACACACCAATGGGACTCTTGATGCAAGTTATGGGAGCTATATTGAATAGCTCAACTTGCCAAGGGGTGTTCCATTGTTCTCTATCTCACAGGATCCCTCAAGTCAATGCCTTTTCTCTCAGATCACTAAGCAAAGTGACTTAGGAATGACAACTCCAAGAATGAGTGATGTTTGATTAATTTAGCATGAATGCATTCCTAGATATGTATGATATTGAATCTATGATGATTTAAACTAGCATAGAATATGATAATAAGATAAAGGATTAGTGAAATTATCCTAGCATAATATACTAGTCTAACATGGATATGCTATGATATTTAAAATTACTTCTAAAATGCTATTAAGATGATTTTTATCAAAGAGAGGCTAAATGCTTAGTAAAATGACTATAAATTAGATGCATGAAACTTGGATATATATGAAAATGAGAGGATGAGAGCTCTATTTATAGGAAAAATAGGGCAATGGATGGTCAAGATTGGATAATCTTCACAAGAGGCAGGATTGAAAGTTATCAATCCATGTTCACAATTCTCACCAACGAAATGGTGACAATTGTCAACAAGAGATTGCTTGAGAGGAGATTTAAGAAGCATTAAATGCTTGAGAAGACATGAAGGTTACCTTAGGAGGTAAGGGTTAAGGTTAGGCTAGGGTTATCCATTGGATAAAGCTTTTACCCAAAGGATAAACTCTTGTGCAAGGGTTAAAGGGATAACCAAGGTTAAAGCCAGGAATGCTTGATGAGACCCTTGGGTGAGATGAGGGTTGAGTTAGAGAGAAAGTCTCTAATCATGCAAGAAGGTTGAGTTAACCATTAATGGTTATGTAAGAGCCTTAAATGGTTTGGAAGACTTTGAGGGTTAGCTTGTTGAGGACATAAAGGCTTTAATGGTTTTCAAAGACTTTGAGGGTTTGAGAAGTGACTTCCCTTTGCTTAGGGATGTGACAATATTAAGGAAATGGATTAGGCTAAATTAGAAGTGATTAGAAGAATCTAGAAGGGGTTTAGGGAGGCAAGTGGGAAATGTAGGAAAATGCAAGTGGATGAAGGAGAATTTTAATTAAAATAAATTACTTTATTTCAACAAATATAGAAGCAACTTGCATAAATACAAGTGGGGATTTAAGTAAATATATTAGATTTATTTATTTGCAAGGATCAATTTAATTAAATGCAAATTTAATTAAAAGGGGAGAAAGGGGAATTAATTAAATAAAGTGATTTATTTAATTTAAGGCTAGAAAAATCTTAGGTGAATTTAATTGAATAAATTGAGTAATTCATTTAATTAAATAGAGGAATGAGATTAAAATGAATATTAAGTATTCACTTATGAAAGTGGTCAGATTTATATGTTTACATTTTGCCCCTCTTTGAAGTGACGTGTGTGCACATGTTGATTCAAAGAAAATTTGTCGGATATGATGTCGTGTGTCGAGATGTTGATATGATGCCCTAGATTTGATGAACGATATTGATGATGCCCCCTCGAAAGATGAATCAAGGATTTTGAAAAATTTGTTGATTTGATGAGTGTTTTTTAAATTAATTGTATTTTGAATATTTTGACTGTGTTGAATGCAGTTTAACTGATTCATCTCCCGAAAATGATGTTGATAAGGTAAAAAGTGAGAAAAATGAGGAAAATACATGCCCCACTTACTAACCTTGTTGACTTTTACCCTATAAAAAGGTAAAAAGTTATTTTATTCTTATCATTTGGACATTTATCTCCTTGTGATTGTGACACCTTAGCTTTGATGAAAATGCCGGTTCCCTATGCTTTGCACCGATTTGAGCACGTTCGTCAATACCGGAGGCCTACCACATATGGCCCACCTGTAAGTAATCTAAAACTTGCTACGTTTTTAATTGGTTTTTCTTTTTTTGATCACATTTTTGATTTTTTAGTTTAACATTTTCCGTTTTAGCACATAGGGGTTTTTTATAGCGCATATGATAGGAACAATAGCGCATAGGGTTAACCGAGCTAGGTTAGTGTTTAAGATGCATTCTGTAGTGCGTCGACAGGTTAAGGTAGTGTGTCAAGTGCTTTAGTGCATAGGGTAGACAGGTTAGCACACAGGGTAGATAGAGTAGCGCGTCTAGTACAATAGCGCTTTGGGTTAGCATGGTAGTGCATTGGCGAAACCAGTTAGCGCATAGAGGGATTTAGCATGTAGAGTAAAGTTTCTAGTGCATTGGTGAAGAAAGATAGCACATAGGTAGCAACTTAGCACATAGGAGGTCTGTTTTGGTGCGTAGGGTCCAAAAATTGGTGAAGAAGGTTTAGAAGAATGCGTTGAGGGTTGAATAGATTAGGTAGATGGCATAGGGGTTGGTAGGTGCTTGTTGAGTATTTGAAAATGGTCCATGAGCCAATGTTTTGCATGCTGTGATGATGTCTGATTTTTGATATGATGATTTTTGGAGTCTGTTGTTGAAATTGCTTTCGATACGGAGTTCCAAGCTGGTTGACTTGTTTGATGAGGATCTTGTTTTGCTTTTCATGTGGATCTTTGATTTTTTGCCTTGTGATATGAATTTGATGTCCAATATGATTTTCGATTCTTGATTTCCGATATGATTCCTGATGTGATGCTTGCATTATGGATCTTTGATATGATTTATTGTTATGATGCTTGCGTTATGGGTCTTTGATATGATTTCTAACTATGATGCTTTGATTTTTGATATGGGTCTTGGATTTATTTCTCGATATGGGTCATATTTTTGATATGATGCTTGCGTTATGGGTCTTTGATTGAGTTCTCAACATGATGCTTGCGTTATGGGTCTTTGATTAAGTTCTTGATATGATGCTTTGATTTTTGATATGAGTCTTGGGTTTATTTCTCCATATGATGCTTGCGTTATGGGTCTTTGATTGAGTTCTTGATATGATGCTTTGATTTTTTCAAGTTGGATATATTAGATATATGTGGGAACTGATGATGGACATTTGTTGTTTTGAAAGCACAACTTGGTGTACTTCAGTCACGAGAGCGATTTGCACGATCGTGGTCATCGAGCGATTGTCACAGGCTGATAGGGATGTGATTGAGAGATGCAGTTTATCTTCCTTACTAGACATTCCCCAGTATATCATTAACCAAGGTTTGTTGACAGCTTTGGCGGAGAGGTGGCACAGTGACACAAACACCTTCCACTTGGTTACGGATGATATAATAGTCACACCAGAGAACTATTATCACATTCTGCAGATTCCTATAGTGGGGGCCTTGTTGCCATATGAGAAGACTGACGAGGGTGGGACAAAGGCTCTCCATTGCATCTTCCAGGATGATCACATCAGCAGGTAAAAGATCCCATGACAGGAGTTCCTGGATCTTGGTTATGCTCCTTTGCCTTCAGTACTAGCAAGTTTCATTGGTGGATTTCTGTGTCCCGACCGTAGGTCGGAGGGACTAGCTGTGGGATGGGGATTGGTTTTGGAGGATATGGTGACACAAGGATACAGGTTTGCATGGGGTCCTGTATGTTAGTCCACCTTTACAAAGAGCATCATTAGGTGGTGTATCTAGGATACAACAGTTTATCAGCGGGGGTGACATTACTATAGGTGTGGGCCTGGGAGCACATTCCTATGGCGAAACCACTTGCAGATAGGGATAGGCCAGTGGGTCGAGCATATGCTTATGGGTATGCAGGTATAGTTGTCCAGCATAAGCTTGGAAAACTAGAACACTGGCGAAGAGCATTGGATGATATCGATATGGTCATTTGAAGACTGTATATGGATTGTGAGGTGTGGGCTAAGGACAAGCTAGAGATGCCCTATGTGTATAAGTTGAGATATTTGATCGGGCGGACGCCCTTTATCATTGAGCGATTTTTGCATAGCCATGTTCAACATCAATTTGGGAGACAACAGGGGATGGCATAGGGAGTGTGTTTATATGCTCACTAGAGATAGGATGTGCCAGAGTGGGGACCCACTGTGGATAGTGTAGCAGCGGTAGAGGAGTATATGACATTGGAAGGCCAGATCTAGGATTATGGAGTTGGGGTTGTTGATGCTGGGATGACAGACGAGTTTGCAGCATACTTCATGGCACGAATATCAAATCCAATAGAGATGCTACCTGCCTTTGATGATGATGAGGATGAGCAGCCAGAGAGGCGAGGGGGAATTAGACAGAGAGATGAGGAGGGAGAAAAGGTAGGAGATGGAGGTGGAGATGAGGGAGGAGGTGGTGGAGGAGGTGGTGGTGGAGGTGGGAGAGGATTTGATAGAGGGAGATATAAAGGATGAGGAGGTGATGGTGGGAGAGATAGAGGACAAGGAGGAGATAGAGGAAGAGGGGGAGATAGAGGAGGAGGGATCCTTCTTGGTGTTGGTGGTGCTGGTAGGGTAGGTGCAATGTCAACAATGGTGGGAGGTATAGAGGATGTTAGGAGACCCACTTAGAGGAGGAGATCCGATGTTCTACCTCCACTGACACCTCATACATGGATAGGTATGGTGGGGACCATGACACAGGTACCCATTTAGATTAGGGTACCCACCCATCGACATGATTCACAGATTAGAGCCCTACAGGTCACAGTACAGGAGTTATAGGCATAGGTGCTAGCACAACAGTGCCAGATTACACAGATTACGACAGAGTGAGATATAGAGAGAGAGCCCTTGGCTGGGCAGAGGATCTTGCTGAGAGATTGGAGAGAGCGACTGGTGGTGCCCCGATGCATGATATGTTGAGGGAGATATGTTATATGAACAAGGAGGCCAAGTACTACAGGTGTTTATATGAGAAGTTGGTCCCTAGAGAGCACAAAGCTCCTAGCTATGCAACTAGTTGATCTGTTCGTAGTCAGATGAGGACAAAGAGTAGAGGTGTTATGGGGCCTCCCCGACGTGATCCACCTGGTGGAGATCCAGGGGTTGGGACATCAGCTGCGAGACTGTCAGCCTCAGGAGATAATCATACCTGAGAGACTTGTCTTTGTTGTATTTTGATCATTTTGTTGTATTTTGATCATTTTGTTGTATTTTGATAGACATGATATCCCTTGTACATTTCGACCATTTTTGAGAGAGATATATATATAAAATAGTAATTTCTTTGATCCACATGTGATGTGTTATGGATGACGATTGATGATATCCATTGATATGATGATTCTATGATGATGATATGATGCTCTTGATTTTGATGATGATGTACGATTCATGCTGAGATGAGAATGTGATGGTGTATTATATTGATTACTGTGATTTATGAGATGTATGATATGATAATGATGTGAGATGTATCTTGAAAATGAGATGTATGGTAATGAGAATGATGTGTTTTTATTGCAAGATGAAATGTGATTTTAGGATGATATTCAATTTTTAAAATGATATGCAACTAAATGCTAGTTTAAAATGATATGCAACTAAATGCTCACTTTAATTTTGGCATTGTCATTCCTGTTGAGTCACTTGTTTTTGCTCTATTTTTGTTTGTCATCATTGAGCTTTTGATATGTTGGAAGTTTATACACACATAATGGTATAATTGAACCATAATGACCTGAGTGAAACTTACATGGATTTTGATATTGCAAGATGACACAAGCGTCGAGGTATAATTGAACCAAGATGACCTGAGTGTTGCTTGCATAAAATAGACAAGAGTTAACCATTTCTATGTGCAAAGTGGAACAATGTCTTCAATGATATGTTTCCAATCATGTCTCAAGACAAATTTGCATCGTACAAGTGTTCGCCTCATAGACAAAAAACCAAAAAAAAATCAGATTTCCCTATTGCCTTCTCTAGCTCAATGCTTTGAGAAAATTAGGAGATCCAATGATTCAAAAATACAAAATAGTCAAAACTTCATGCTAGATGTAAACAAATTATAATTCAAATAATCATCCATTATGTGTGTGTTAAAGTTGTAGTTGGATAATGGTCTTGTTTTCTAGCCTGATGAGCAATTGTTGACATTGTTTCCTCAGCGTGCTGTGATCCTTGTTGTTTGTTATCGGAATGATTGAAGTGAGAGGGATGTTGCCCCTAGTTTACATATATCTATTGATGTGGATATATATGCTGATCACCAAGAAATGGTGGGATATGAGGTGAAGATCTATTTTCTAGATAATCAAGGACAGTGACTACGCTAAGTATGTTCGGGATAATGTTGCATGAATAAGTGTTGGGCGATGGCTATTAGTTGAGACTTGGATGGATGTAAAAGATATGAGTAATGATATATAGAGGAGCCGTTCTCTCACAAATAGCACCTATTGCCAGGTTTTCACTACTTGGTTTTATTGCACTTTTTTATTTTGCTTTTGAGTTTTTTGTATTTTTCTGATTTTTTTTTTGTATTTTTCTCTTTTTCCGTGCATCAGACAACTCAAGTGTAGAATTTCTTTAGATGGATGTTGTTGGTTGGTTCAACGATCATGTTTTCTTCTGAAGTTATTAGTTGATAGGCACCTGATCCATAGGCTGATATGATGACATAGGGACCCAACTAGTTAGGTTCAAATTTCCCCTTCTTTTCTCAATCCTGTTGATTTCTTGAATTTTCCTTTAGTATGAGATCACCGACCTTGAAAGCCCTAGGGATGACTCTGTGGTTATAGCTTATGTACATGTGCTACTGGTATGCTTTGAGATGATCATAGGCATGTTGGCATTTTTTATCAAGAATTTCTAGTTCATGCAACCTATTTACCCAATATTCCTCATCTGGGATGAGGCCTTTCAAAGATACTCCGAGAGAGGGAATTTCTACCTCAAGAGGTAGAATTTTTCTGATCTGTACACCAATGACTATGGCATAGCCCTTGTAGGTGTCCGAATACTAGTCCTGTATGCCTAGCATGCCAGATTGAGTTGTACATGCCAATCCTTACCCGCATCATTTACTGTTTTCTTAAGGATTTTCAAGATTATTTTATTTTATGCCTCTGCTTGACCATTCCCCTGTGGGTAGTAAGGTGTGGAGAAGCAATGTTGGATTTTGAATTGCTCACATAGCTCTCGCACATCTTAATTTTTGAAGGGAAACCCATTGCCTGTGATGATAGAACTGGGAATGCCATATCTGCAAATTAGATAATTGAGAATAAATGAGGCAATCTATTTTCCAGTTACTGTGGTCATCGGGACTGCTTCAATCCACTTTGTGAAATACTCTGTTGCAGTGATAATGAAATTGTGTCCATTTTAAGAGAAGGATGGATTTTCCCTACTAAATCAAGTCCCCACTAACAGAAAGGCCAAGATGTTGTAAACAACTGCAGCTCCTATGCTAGTGCATGGATAAGATTGCCATGAATTTGGCTCTTATGACATTTTTTTGCGAATTGATAAGAGTCTTTCTCCATTGTCGGCCAGTAATATCCCATTCTCAAATTTTTTTTAGCAAGAGTAGGACCACTTAGATGTGTGCCACATATACCCTTGTGAAGCTCGTGTAAGGTAGAGTCAGATTCATTACGATCAAGGCAACGAAGAAGAGTACCATCTAGACCTCAACAGTAAAATGTGTCAGCAGTTAAGGTATAACATGCGACTTTCCGGGTAAAGATACATTTTTTATTATGAGATAGGTTGAGTGGTAGGGTATTGGTCTTAAGGTATTCATAGATTGTCCCGTATAGAGTGGAGTCTGAACCGATTAAGGCATAGATGACATGGGATGCATAATTGTCATAGGCTGGGGAAGATAGTTGCTATACCAGGAACTCATAATGACTTTGTTGCTCTGGAATTTGTAGTAGTGAAGTGGTAGTGGCCATTGCATCGGCTGCTCTATTGTCCAACCTTGGTATTTTATCAAAGGTGATAAGTACAAAGTACTATTTGAAGTCATCCACCATTCTCTTATAGGGCATTAGTTTATCATCCTTTGTCTAATATTCATAATTGATTTGATTGATGACTAATTGAGAATCCCCATAGATTCTCAATTTTGTGATTCTCCATTCCACTGCCATTTTGATTCCTATTACCAAGGCTTCATACTCAACGATGTTATTGGTGAATGGAAACATCAGTCTATAAGAACATGGAATTGTGTGCCCTTTTAGAGTGATGATCAAGATGTCGACACCCGATCCATGTTGGGTATAGGAATAGTCAAAGTACAGGGTCCATTGCATTGGTTGTTTATCTGGTAGTGGTGCTTCAACTAGTTGATCCATAATTACCCGCCCTTTGATAGCTCGACGCTTTGTGTATTGGATATCAAACTCACTGAGAATCATGGCCCATTTAGCCAGCCAGCCTGTAAGAGCTGCTTTGTTGAGTAAATACTTGAGAGGATAAATTTTTGCTACTAGCTTGGTTGTGTGAGCTAGCATGTAGTGGTAAAAGTTTTAAGAAGCGAATACCACAACTAAACAATCCTTCTCAATGAATGTATACTTTATCTCATATTCATTTAATGCTATACTAATGTAATATATAGCTCATTCCTTTCCTTCTTGATCTTCTTGTGCTAACAGTGCCCTCAATGATACTTCCATTGTTGATATGTAGAGGATGTGTAACTTCCCTTCTATTGGCGGTACCAGAACTGGTGGATTCTTTAGATATTGCTTGAGTTGATAGAATGATTCTGCACACTTGGCTTCCCATTGGAAAGGTATGTTCTTATGTAGCAGATGATTGAATGGTAGACTTTTATCTACAAGTTGGGCTATGAATCGCCTGATAGACTACAACCATCCTTGTAGAGATATGAGTTGGCTAATGTTCCTAGGAGGTGGCATCTCCATGATGGCCTATACCTTAACTGGATCTACTTCAGTGCCTTTTGCAGACATAATGTAGCCTAATAGTTTGCCTGATGTAACCTCGAAGACACACTTCTTAGAGTTTAGTCTGACCTTGAACTATTCCAATCTTTGAAATATTTTATCTAATATGCCAAGATGTTTTGCTCGGGTGAATGAATTAGCTAGTAAATCATCCACATAGTCTTCCATGAAGGTATGCATCATATAATGAAAGATTATCATCATCGCTCTTTGATAAGTTGCCCCAGCATTCTTTAAGCCAAAAGGCATGACCTTCCAATAATACGTTCCCCATGGATAGGTGAATGCAGTTTTATCTTGATCCTTTGGAGCTATCTTGATTTGATTATAGCCAGAGAAACTGTCCATTAATGATAGCATTGCATGGCTCTCTATTAGATCCACAATTATGTCGATGTTGGGCAAAGGAAAATCATCCTTTGGACAAGCTTTGTTGACATCTCTAAAATTTGTGCATATTTTGATGCTTCCATTAGGTTTTGAAACTAGGACAATGTTTGAAATCCATTCAACATAGTCTATAGGTTGAATGAATCCAACGTCTAATAACTTCTTTAGTTCAACTTTGACCATTAATGCCACATGTAGATTCATCTTTCTTAATTTCTATTTGACTGGCGTAGCTCCGGGAGCAATAGATAAATGATGTATGATCAGGTTTGGATCTATTCCAGGCATATCAACATAGGACCAAGCAAATTGATTTGCTTTTCTTTGAAGAATCTGATAAACTCTGTTTGTTCCTCTTTTGTTAGTGATTCTGCTAGGTGTATGTTTTTAGTTGTTGCTTTTGTATTGATGTTTATTGATTGAATTGGCTCAATCAATATGGGTGACCTTTCTTGATAGTGTTTTGGAAGAGTGTCAAGTCTCCCATCCTTAGGTGCCTTAAAAAGGTTTTCACCCACATATGCGTCCTTTATTTTGACTTTTTTGTGATCTAGTGCTGCCATTGACTGGTTTTCAGCATTAGATCCTTTGTTTCTTTCATTTTAGTGATTGAGAGACTTGGCACTCCCCTGATTGCAAATATCATTGTTTTGTTCACTGGTAGAGCATGTTTCCAGGTTGACTGTACATAGATACTGGACAATGGATTCATCATCTGGGAAAATAGGTATATCATGGTGTTCAGGTTCTTCCTAGTTTATGAGATCAAGAAATACAAGTGGTAGAGAGTCATTTGGTGGGTCAAGATCAGCTGCGGTAAGTGTCATGATAGAGGTAGCATTATAGTTGTTTGGGATGCTGGTTAGGTTAATGATTTTGTCAAGGTCTTTGATGGTATCATCTTCGGTGTAGACTTGTTTGTAGTGCTGCTGCTTGTTCTCCTTAGCCTTGTAGATATGTTGTGGTCCAAATTCAAGTAATTGAGACTCTGCGCCTTGTCTCTCCTGAGAAAGGGGTGTGTGTGAATGTATAGTACTTTCCTCAACATCCTCAATAATATTTGAACAACTACCCCATTCATAGTCATTAGAATCAGTTTTAGAAGTACTGTCCTAGAGTCTCTCACTGCTACTAATAGGTACATTGTGGGGTGAGAAAAGATATCTGATAATTGATATTAGTCTTGTAGTTTTTTTTGATTTAGAATCAGAGCATTCTTGTACCCTTTGCATTTGTTCATACATTTTTTCTCCTTGGAGAGTAATTATTTCTTTGGGTGGTGACTCAGCCTTGTTTTGAACAGGTTCTTGTACATGATGCACTTTCTTATAAGATGTTTCTTCCCTTTGAATGGTCTGTTCCTCTTGTCATTTCTCTTTTTCATGGTGTTCTCGCTCTTTCCTTTTTGTTTATGCTACTTGGTGTAGTGCCTCTTGCCATGAGTTCTCATTGTATTTATTCTTTGCTTTCCACTGAGGTTTCTGATACTTATTTTGTTTTTGCCTTGGTGGTATGTTGTGTCCATATCCTATCCTATTTTTTCTCATGAAAATTATGAAGGAGGTTCTAGTGGTTCTGTAATGCCTTCTTGATGCTTGCCTATAGGTCCTTTGCCATTGTATCCAATCCGTTCCATGATTCAGAATCCTTTTCCATATTATTGTGTTGGTATGGCTACCTCCAGAGTAGAAGCTCTGACCTCTTCCTCATCCTTGTATAACCAACTAAGGATGTCTTTCTCTTTTGATTCATTTGCTAGTTTGCGCAATTGGATAAATTTGTCATCAAACTTGGTGATAGGCTGTGTCACTTGATGTGTTAATGTAGAAGGTTATCCATGATATTTTGGCGATGTTGGCAATTTTGAGAGACACAGGGGTTCGAAATAGTATTCTCCCATGCCTTGATCTTTGATTTTCATCTTTTGTTTGAAGTCCATGGATAAAGACTTGAGTTTTTCTTGATGATGATCTAATATTGAGGAAGTTGGAGTTTCCCTGTTGTGTGGAACTAGGTTGTCTTGAGCTGCCCCCATAGCATTGCAATATTGAAAAGGGTTATTATTGGCATATATGGAAATTTCCTACCCATTCTATGAAATCTGACACACTGATGGTATGTTGAAGGCACTTCTTGCATTTCATGTATCCAAGGATGACCTAATAGAATATTGTATGTTAAGTATATGTCTAAGACTTGGCACATAGTGTCCCTTTGTATCGGTCCTATCTGAATAGGTAGTATCACTGTTCCTTTGGATGACCTTTCTTTGTCATCATAGGCCTTGATGGTGATCTTTTTGTCTGGATCAATAGATTGCTCAGAGAAGCCCAATGCACGGATAAGCTTTAAAGTACAGATATTTAGACCAACTCCTCCATCTATTAACACTCTTTTAACTTGATGTTTATAGACTAAGACTTTGATATGAAGCGGATTGTTATGAAGATGGTTCAAGGAGACATTATCATGTTCGAAAAAGGTGAGTTTATGAGGCCCTGTCATATGAGCCATCATGGCTTGGAATTTATCAATGTCCAGATCTTGAGGAACGTTTGTTTCAACCAGTGATTGTTCTAAGATGTTCTTATGTTTTGGCAAGAGTTTGAGTAACTCGAGTATGGATATTTGAGCAGGAGTTATCTACAGTTGATTAACCAAATCATATTGAGTCTTGGGGATAGTGGTGGATGTTGATGTATGCCCTTTCAAATCATATTTTTGAGCTCTGGTTGTTATATTGATTAACACATGGTCTTGGTTGTCCTTGATTTTTATGACATTTATTTGGTTGTCATCTATCAATATGTGATTAATGGTGTTATTGTATAGGTGATTTATACAAGCTCCTTTGGTATTGTTTGATGATGAAGCTCCTCCCTTGTTGAGGTTTGGAAGAGGATTTTTAAAGGTGTCAAGGTCACCATTTTTTTGAGACCATCAATTGTTAAATCACCTCTATCGATCATATCCTGAATGATGTTCTTAAGCCTCATGCAATCATTTGTGTGATGTCCTTTGTTTTGATGAAAATCAAAAAAATGTGCATCATTCTACCAAGGTGGTTTGACCAGGGGTTCAAAGTTGTTTATGGCTGGTAATGTGATAATTTTGTTCGCTAAGAGTTCTCGAAACACTAATTTTAAGGTTTTCCCTAATGGTGTGTAGATACGTCTATTCAGGAAAGTGTTAGTGTTACATTGCTGGTTTGTATTATTCCCTCAGTTAGCATTGTTGCCTTGGTTATTGTTGTTGCCTTGAGTATTTTTGTTGCCTTGGGCATTGTTGTTGCCTTGGGTATTGTTGTTGGTTTTTGAAATTGAAGGTCCTTGATTGGTATTTTGTGGATAAGTGTTAGTGCCTTGATTAACACCTTTTTGATTTTTGTTAGATTGTGGATTACCTGATAAAGCTAATACTAGTTGTTTGGACTTAATATCTTTAGCATCAACTCCTCCATCATTAACAACATTTTTGTTTCTCGTCCAAAATTTGGATTTGTCTAAAGTGTTGTTGTTGTTTTGACTATTAAAGGGGTGAGTGTTGGATGAGTTGGTTCCTTCCTTAAAGAACTTCAATGTTCCTTTCTTGATGCTGGCTTCCTCTACTTGAATTTCATTTTCTATTAACTTGGAAAAAGATGGTATGCATTGGAGCTTGAGTTGATAACTCATCTCACTATTTAGATTATCGATAAAGATCTCCATCTTTTCCTTTTTAGGCACGTCTTGAGGATATCTTGAAACCATGTGTCTCCAACACTGAAGAAACACCATGAATGTCTAATTGTTCTTTTGTTTGGTGTTACATACATCCAACATGGTGATTGCGTGTTGAATGTTATAGGAGTATTGCATGATAAATTTGTTTACCAAATCATCAAATGATCTGATGGGAGGTGTGAGTTTAGACAACCACTCCATTGTTTTCCCTCCCAAACTTCATGGGAATAGTCTCATCAAGTAAGTGTCATCGTGAGAAAACTCTAGGCTTATGGTACAAAATTCTTGAACATGATCACGGGGATCACTTTTACCATCGTATTTGTTGTACTTTGGTATATCTAAATTTGGGGGAAAAGGTACCATGTTTAATCTCCTGTCAAAAGGATAAGGACAGATCTCATCCAAGGAGTATCACATCGTGGTCCCTTGTTGAATGTCTTGCATTTGCCTTTGCAACATTTGGATTTGTTGTGTAAGAGTGACCATGGGTGCATTTGTACATTGAGGGAGGGCTTCCTCTCTTTCATTAAGATTATCTCGAGTTCGGGCATGGTTGTGTTCGGGGGTGTTATTTTGTTCATGTATGATTTTCGGTTCATGTGTTTCTTCTTCTCTTTGTTGGTCTTGATAGGCGTAATTTCTAGACCTTGTTCTAAAAATCCTTTCATCGACATTCCTTAAGTTTTTGGTATCAAAATCTTCAGGAAGTGTAACTCCTTTTCTAGTTAGCATGAGTATATATTTTTCTTTGTCTGATTCAATAAGTCTTTCCATGAGCCTTTGGAATGAGGGGTTTTCTTGACACTCTTGGAGAAGTTCCTCAGTGATCTCTATATCTCCCAGATTAGTATACTCAAAAGGGTTGGATAATCTATGACCCATACTTGATTCTGGTTGTGATTCGCTTTGTTTGTTTCTCTAAGAGAGAGTGACAATGGGCATTTAATAAATTTCTATTGGAGTTCTTGGTGGTGTTTGGTGGTTTAAGTGGATAGAATATGTTCCTCAACAAAAACTTTCTGTTACAAAGGGGGTTTCTTCTTCTTCCTCTCTCTCAGGTGTTGGTGGTTCATGTTGAGATTCGTTATATGTGATACAAAACTATGGGAATAAAGTGGGGTTGATCCTTCCTCCACGATTTAAGCATTGGTTGAATGCTCCTTTCTAAATATAAGCTCTACTTCTCAAAGGTTCTTTGTCAAACTCATTTGTTTTGCCTTGAATATACAATTGCATGTGACGCAAAAATGCACGATGTGATTTAAAGAGTTGGCAATTGATATAGAGAAACTTATTCCTTCTTGCAAGTGCTTTAGAACTAGGTTGTCTCTTCTTCAATTACTTTTTTGATGATGACTTGTTCTTCTCAAAATATGAGGAGTGGTCATACACGAATGATCAATGGTTTTCGTTGATGTTGGATTGTGATACTTTGTTTGAAAAATCAAGATTAGTTTATCAAGTAGGGGTTTAGTTAGATTCACCTCCACGAAAAAGTGTGTCAAATGATATGGTACCCTAAGGATGATAACTTTACTTTATGTGCATATACAGATGCTGATTGGGATGGAAATGTTGATGACCAGAAAAGTACTTTTTGTGGAGATCTATTTCTTGGAAAGAACTTGGTCTCATGGATCAACAAGAAACAATCATGTACTTCTTTATCTATTGCTGAAGCTGAGTATGTTGTTGCTACTACTAACTATACACAGGTTCTATGGATGAAGCAAATGTTGAAGGATATAAAGGTGGATTGTAATGGACCGATAGTTATTCACTATGATAACTCTGCTGCTATTGACATATCAAATAATCCGGTATTTCATTCTAAGACAAAGCACATATCTATCAAGTACAACTTTTTGAAGGAAAAGGTGGAAGCAAATGAAGTTAGACTGGTTTATGTGAACACTAAAGAGCAGATTGCAAATATTTTCACTAAACCTTTGCCTAAAGAATCATTTGAGTTCTTTAGAGACAGATTGGGGGTTTTTGCCCCTCCAATAAAGAACTGATTGTTGCGGTTTGGCATCAGTCCAGTATGCATTATCAGAGTTATTTTTCATTTCAGCACTGATGTGGGGATGCTACTGCTCAGGGGTAGTATTCAACTTTATGATTTAGTGGTTTATGTTTTTTCTTTGATATTTTTGTCAGATTTCTGGCATTGATGTCAAAGGGGGAGAGATATATGTATAATTCAGAGCTTTACAGAGATATTATTCACAAGGGGAGTTTGGTCTTTGCTTCAAAACTTCATTGCTACATCTGTATGTGGGAGATTGTTGGTTGTCTTCCTTTAGGGGAGACTTGTTTGGCATTTCTTGGTACTTATATGTTTTTCACATTAATGTTGCCATCAATGCCAAAGGGGAATATTGTTGGCCATTTGGAGGAATTGATTATGTGTTGCATTGATGTTTTGTCATTGATGCCAACACTAGCTATTTGGATGCTTTACCGACACCCTTTTGGTGTCGGTAGGATGAGTGGCTTCTAGTTGGTTTGGATCTGACAGGATCCAGTAGACTCCAATATGATTTGGTTATGGAATTGGCTTATTCATGATACTCATGTTCATATTCAATAAGTTGGTTTTTGTCTGGTGATCGGATGCTATCTTGTTTGCTTGGAAGCTTGGCTTCTGGTTCCAACAAGGGTTTCACCAACAGAGCTTTTTATGAATATCTTTGATGAATTGCATAAGTGGTGTTGGTGTAGCTTTTGGTGGAGTTTCAAGATGTTGTTAGTGATCATGTTCAAGACTTGGTAGATGGAGATCATTGCTATAGCATGTGAACCTATATTGGGTTCCGGTTGGTCTAGGTTATGGACCGGTTTAATGAAGTGTGTGGATTGGACTTCTCGATATGTTTTCGAGATGTCTTATGTGTTGAATATTATTTGTTTGGTCTAAGGCTGACATGTTTTATAATTATGTAATTGGTTTATTGTCTGGTGGCCAACCTGATTGTTTATGGTTGAGGGTTTGTATATATAATGTAAGATCTCATTGTAGATCATCATGGTCATGGTAGAGATATAGGAATGGGAAATGGATATGTAATATGCGAATAATGTAATATCATTCATGTAGAGGATTTGGTCAATCATTCAAGATCGAATTGGGTTTATGTAAGAGGATTTAGTCCTCCTGTATTGAGCTTAATCGGAACTGTACTCAGGCATAGGAGATGTTATCTTTGCAGTTCAAACACTTCTCTAGATTGTAGTTTGGATTTCTATGTAGTCAGTGAGACTCCTTTTGTGATGAGAAGTGCACTCTAGGCTATTGGCCTTCTTGCAAGTGTAGGCCCCTCAATTTTAATTCAGATACTTACTACAAAAGTATTATTTGACTGTGGGTAGGCTTCCCACCATGGTTTTTCCCTTTATTGGGTTTTCCACGTACAAATCTTGGTGTCATGTGAATGGTATTTATTATGTGATTATTATTTATGCTTAATTGGTTTAACTTCTATTCTGGTATTTGGTTTAAGCATTCTGGTATTAATGTTTTGGGTTGTGGTTTTAAAGTTTTAATTGCTAATGGTTCCGGTAATCTGTGACAACTGATTCACCCCCCCCCCCCCCCCCCCCCTCTCATTTGTCTTCCAGTTATTTGAACTATCTAACATACCCATCCTTGTATTAGACATATTGATGTTGATAGATGGATTTATTAACAAGACTTGATGATTGATAGGAATGTCTAGTTTCAAAGAGTGAGTACCCCATATAAGACTTATCCGTCTAGTTTTGAGTGTACCCATCCCTGTATAAGACATGTTGATGTTGATAAATTTCAAGTGATGAATTGATTAATAAGATATGCAGTCAGTTTGATTGCAAACTTTGGGAGTTTTCCTATTGTTGATTTGATGGATGAGCCGTGCGTTCATGCTTTGATTTTCAATTTTTATTTGATTTTGTGGATTTATTTGATTTTTAGTTTTTGGACATTTTGTGATTTTAATTTTTTTTTGGATTAGAAGCAAGATGTATTTGGTTGCCCCAATGTATAGCAAGACAAGGAATATTATGAATGGATGATTGAACCATTAAGGTGGAAATGGATAGGAGAAAGATGAAGGTAGATTATGAGGAGACACGTCAAGAGATTTTTGAAATCATGTTTTTATCCTTAGTGTGTATCAAGATGAAGGATGGAAAAGGGAATATGGATGGAGATAGGATATGGATAGGAGAAACAAGATCATAGATAGAAATGAATGATGGAAGCAATGAATAGGTAGGATATATGGTATGGATAAAGTGAAGAAAGATCATAGATAGCGATGAATTTAAATAGGGTAGTGGATATTGGAGGAAGGATAATGGAAGACATGGTATGAAGGATATTTGCAAAGAGGTGATATGTAAGATTGTCACAGTATTTAGCACCACCTGAATAAGTGTTCCTGAACTTTTTCAAAGATAGAGACCTAATCCACACTTAGAACCTCCGAAAAATTCAATCAAACATATCTAGCAACTAGGAAGTAGACTCAAAAGGGAAGAAGAATCCCAAACTGGATCAAGGCACTTAGTCTTTGATTACCCATGTGTGTGAAATTGGGTTCATTCTGGCTCATATTATCATTGTAATATTTAGAATCCAACATGGCTAGCTACATGAGCTACCCTGACTTCAAAAGAATCTTGGATAGAGCCTTGCTGCCAGCGAGCATCCATAGCCCCAATGAGGTTATCAATGTAATCTCACAAATATTGCTCCATTGCCAACCAGACATCCATAGCTCCAATGGATTTATTTGCATGTTCCCATAGCCAAGCATTTCGATATTGCATTTTTTTTTTCTTTTCTTGATCATTCTTTTGATCTTTTGATATTGTCTTTTTGCTCTTTATTTTTCTTACATTGGCTAGTAAGTGATGAAACTTACATGGGTCTGATAATTATAGTGGCGTTGAAGCAAGATTTTAGATTTTTCACTAGCCATGTATATACATAGAGATCACAATGATTTAGAGAAATTGATTAAGTGTATGAGATATAGTAATCAAAAGATGTCGATACCAAGATATGATAAGCAGTTCTTTTCTGGATTGAGTGTGTATCCCAACCAAAAGAAAATGTTAAAGAGGAACAACCTCAAATTCTAAAGCATTTCATGAATAGATATCTAGGAAAAGGACTGAACATGAGATTTGAGTATGGGCAAGCATGTGACAAAATGACAGAAATGCCTATCTCACAAATGAAGGATTTATGCAAGGGATTGAATGAAAGAGATGGAAGGATAGAAAAGAGGCATTGGATAATAGATAGAATGTTTCAATATTTGTGCAAGGATAGATGGAAATATATTCAAGATGAGTGTTGGTACACAACTTGAGAAGTGACGGAGAGATAGAGGAAAATTGAATTTTGGGACATAAGGACCCAAATTAGATAAAGGAAATGATGGAAGAATAGTTTTGGAAAGATGTTTAGATAGATGGTTGAAAGAAGTTAAAAGATGGTGCCTTTGTTGATCTTTCTTATGGATAATTTGAGGTGATGGATTAGTGGATGGAGTGAGGTAAGGACACAAGATGGATGGAAGGGATGGAGAGTTTTACTTTGGAGTGAAAGGACCTAAAATAGATTTGGAGGATGAAGAGTTTGACTTTGGAATGAAAGGACCTAAAATGGATTTGGAGGATGAAGAGTTTGACTTTGGAATGAAAGGAACTAAAATGGATTTTGATGATGAAAGGATTCCTTGATCTTGATCTTGACTTGGAGTAGGATCATTTGAGTCTATGCTTTTCTCTTGATTTTGAATTAGATTAGTGAAGGAGATGGAAGGGATATCATGCTCTTGCTTAGGAGGTGGATTTTGAATGGGACTCTTTTCTTGAGATAAAAGGGGATCATCGTGGATGGAATACCAAAATCTTAGGGGATCAACATAAGATTATTGATAGCTCAGGACCTTGATAAAAAATGGGATTAGATTGGAGAGCCATGATATCTTGATCTTTATTTATGCTAGGACTCGTTTCCTTTGAATAAGCTTCTTCTTTTCAAGCGACGAGGTATGGTCATACGAGATCAAAGTTTCAATTTGGATAGGTTGATGTTGTTGACTTGATGGATACTTCATTTCAGATACTCAAGCTTACTAAGTTGAATAAAGGGTTTGTTTCACAGGCCCCCATGACAAAGTGCATAAGATGATATGGATAAAGTCTCCCGATATGGAAACTTGATGTGACTAGCTTGAATCCCTAGCTAGGTATTGTTGTTGAGATAGTTGGATGATAAACTCTTGATCACTTGGTTTTGATACTCCTCTATGTTGACTGGATGAAAATATTGCCCAAAGATAGTTGAAAAGTTGATAACCACCTCAAAAGGTGCTTTGTTGGATTTGAAAATCTCCTCCACTTATGATTTCTCTTTGTTAAAACTGATTTTTGAGTTTGATTTTGGATGTTTTTGCAAGATATTTTTCATTTGTGACAAGAATACATGGCACACATGAAGAAAATGGTTATCCTAATGCTAAACATTGAGTGTATGTTCTTTTGAGGATGTGTTCAAATCCTCGATGTTTTCACTAGTTTCGATCACAATAAATACACATCAGATAGACTCTTTATTCAAGGGTCATTGACAATATCATATCCCACTAGTCTCGATACTCCATTACCTCAAATGGCCTTGTCACCCCCTAGAGGGTGCCCCATTTTTTTTCCTTTTTCCAGAAATTAAACCAAAGTGAATGCTTCACAATTGGGTAGTTATCTTGGGGACAGATTATTTCCCACCTTTGCACTATGATATTGCCAATGTTTGACAACTAACTCAGCTCAAAGTCTCTATCGCTATGGATTTTAGTTAAGGCTTTTGTTCAAAGATACCCTTTGAAGTCACACAAGCATGATTGAGGCCTATAGCCCAATAAAGTACAAAACAAGATGTAGTCATGCAAGCGTGATTGAGACCTCAAGGCTCTACAAGGTGACCGATATGAGATAACTCAAATATGCTCCGTCCCTTGAGATTTTCATCTCAAAAGGCAATTTAATTATAGTAAGGTAGGATACTTGGCTTTAGTTGTACTCACTTGGGTTGTTCTCTTCTCAATAGCCCCCTCAAGGCATTCAGAAAGACAAGCCCTCTAAAGGATTTAATTGCTTGAAAGTAATGAAAGCATAAAAAAAGTGGGTTTGGCTTTTTGGTCACCCAATTAAGGGGAGAGCATATACCTACCACTTTCAAGACACATAATACAAGTTGTATACACCTAAAAATGGTTTGAAGATAATTAATTAAATAAGCAATTATTTAATTAATCTCTCCTCCCCAATTTAATTAAATTCACTAAGCAATTTGATTAAATTTCCTTTTCATCTACTTATTAATAAATCCAAGGATTTATTAAATAGGTTCATTTCAACCCCTTTAATTAATTAATTCAAATTAATTAATTCCCCCCATCAAAATCATTTCTTCTAATCCCTAATTAATTAAAACAAATCAAAATTATGAGTTGTTGAGATTAATTATCCTTTTCATATTATTTGAATTTTTAAATTCAAATTCTCCTATCTTCTACCACTCCTAAACCTAACCATTCCTAAACCTAACCCATTCTACCTATCACCATGCCCCCTTTCATCCAACATCTTCTAGAACCTTTGTGACACTTGTCACTAGGTGTTCCCTTTCATCTAATCCCTTCTAGAAGCCTATTGACACTTGTCACCATAAAGATGACAAATGTTCCCTTTAATCCAACCCCCTTTTCCATCCTCCTCCAATTTAACCATTGATATCTTCAAATCAATCTTGACCGTTGATTCTTACCACATCACCCCTAGCCTTGGGAAATCCTATAAATAGACCTCATTTTGGAGCTCAAAGGGTACCAATTTCATATCATGTTTGTGTCCCAATTTCATGTCCCAATTTCATGTACCAATTTCATGTACCAGTTTCATATCATTTGACCCCATCTCATTCTCATCTTATGCATTGTTACTATAGGCATCTAGCTTATAGTTTATTAGTTTTAGAAATGTTATCATGTTCAATTTTAGCTTAAATCTTATCTTAATCATGCTAGATCAATCATTCATGTAGCTTAATCATGCATTTTCTTCATTCAAATCCTCCATCTAAGTGTAGTCAAGTCACTGGAATTTGCATAATAAGATCCGAGAGAAAAATTCATACTCGCATTTACTAGGAGGCAATAAGTCGATTAGCTATGGTTTTGTCTTTCTTTGATTTAAATCTTCTAACCATGCTTGTAATGATTTATTGAGTGCATTGTGGTTGCAGATATAGGTACACTTCATAGAGCACGACACAAGTGTTCTTTTTAATCTTCAAAGAAATGATTTTCTATCCTCTATTTGGAGACGTTTCTCCAAACAAGCACAATGTGGATTCGTTCTCTTTAATCTTGCATGTAAATGTTGATTGTGAAATTTAATCTTTGCAAGAAAATAGAAAGTTTATCTTGTTCTTTTTAGAACCCAAATTGAAATGTGAACTTTAACTTGCAAAATAAATGTTTGAAGTTTGTTGTAAATTTTATCCTTGCAAGTGTGGATCTTTTTAATTTCCCAAATGAAAAGATGTGGTTCTTTTTAGAGCACCAGTTGAAGATTGTGAGGTTCTTTTTACCTTGAAAAGAAAATAAGTTCAATTTTAATGAACTTTAGAAAAAAATTTAGAAAAACTAAAATCAAATCCTAATTTAACTCCTTCAAACCTGCATCAAATTGTTAAAACCTGCAAGAAGAAAAAGTTATTGAAATATCAAATCTCTCGGTGGGCTTCCACAAGCCTAATTTAACACCCAGGTTACAATTTAATGTCTCTATCTTAGATGCATGAAAACAAAGATCATATGCGCAAAAATAACTATTAAGTGCATGACATAAATAATCATATGTGCAAAAACATATATCAAATGTGTTAAAATAACAGTCAAATGTGCGATAGAAACAGTCAGAGGCGCTAAAAGAACAGTTAGATGCACGATTAAAAAAATCAAATTCACAAGACTGTGGTGAAATTTTTCTGGCCGTGAACCTGTGGAAAAAAATTAGAAATTTTGAATTTCTAGGGATCCAACCCCACAGTGGGCGCCAATTCATGTATGCCAGAAATGTGGTCTTCGACCCGCAAGAGGGAAAACACTTCAAACACACCAATGAAGAATTGCATTAGATGTTAGAAATAAAAACACATGAATAGATTAAAAACTCTAAAATTGCCTCATTGTCCTCTATCTCTAAGATTAAAGGTGGCCCTCACTTGGAAGAGCACTTGATCCTCAAGATGACAACCTGGAGAACACGTTATATGAAAAGTGCTACTAGAATCGAAATGGATACAACTAGGATTCTAGTGAGTGCTAAGAGATGAATATGAAGATGAATGATGCAAGCTAGGTGATCAAGAGGCAAAGTATATTCCAAATTGAAAGCTAAGTATGCTATGTGAGTTAATTAAACTAAGATGAGAATGCAAAAATTATAAAAGAAGTCAAATTAAGCTAGGATGTAAGTTTAAAATTCAACTAAATGAAGCTAAACTATTTTCTATGGATGCTTGAGGATGATGTTTATGCTTGGTGATGACAAAGAGAGCTCCTTAACCTGCAATGTGACTATAATTTTGATGCACAAAAGACTTGATGAATTGAAGAAGGAATGGGCTCTATTTATAGGGAAAATAGAGAAATGGATGGTTGAGATTGAGTAATCTCAACAAGGGAAGGATTGAAAGTTATCAATCCATGGGAGAGACTTAATCCAATCCCAAGTTGACAAATGTCACCTTGAGAGGGCTTGCGGGGATGCTAAACAAACATTAGATGCTAAGCAAGCAATTAGAGATAACCTCAAGGAGTGACATCATTGGATAATGTCATTAACCAAGTAGGCATGCTATTACCCAAGAGGTAAACTCTTGTGCAACATGGGAAAATGGTTAAAGGGACAACCATCATGGCTAAGGTGTGTGGGCTTGTAAGAGGCATTAAATGTCTTTTGAATACTTTGGAGGCTAATTGCCCAAAGACGAAAACCACTAGTGGTTTATGTAAGAGCCTTACATGTTTGGAAGACTCAACAAGTTAACTTGTTGAGATAGATAAAGTCTTAAATGTATTTGGAAGACTTTCTTCCAAATTTGGAGAAGTGACTCCCCCAAATTTAGGGAAAGGACATGATTAGGAGATTAGACATGATTAGGATAAGATTAGGAGGTTTCTATAAGAATTATTATGGAGGTAAGTGGGAGATGTAGGAGAATGCAAGTGGGTGAGGGAAAATAGGATTTTTAGCTTAAATTAAAATGATTTAATTTAGCCAAAAGGGATGCAACTTGCATTTGTAGGATTTTGCAAGTGGGGAGGACTATTCATAAATAAATAATGATTTATTTATTTGCAAAGGGGATTTTCAATTAAATGTGAATTTAATCAAAAGGGGGCAAATGGATTTTAATCAAATAAATAAGATTTATTCAATCAAATGGCTAAGGGTACTTAATCAAACTTTAGTTTAATTAATTGGTTAGGCTAGAAGAAGGAGATTTAATTAAATCTTTAATTTGATTAAAAGGTCAATTAGAAGAATAGGAATATTAATTAAATCTTAATTTAATTAATTGGAAGAATTAGGGATAATTAAATGAATAAGATTAACTTAATTCATTATGCAACTTTTAGGTGTGTACACTAAGCATTCGATCGACATGGGAGACAAAAAAGGATAATGCCTAGGTATAACTACCTATCTAGACATGTTGTAATCAATGGTTTGTGCTCGTGACGAACATAACGATAATTTGGCTCTGTTGTAACTTTTCATTGAATGCATCTAATGATTTTTGTGTCAACTAAAAAATCGTTGCCCTACAAAAACCGCTTCGAATATTAAAATTATGAGACATGTTATATTAGAGAGTCCTCACATGACCCTATAGGTTCAGATGGATCATTTACAAGTTCCACAGATTCTGAGAAATAGCTTGTCAAATTTTGAGAATTTTCACACTTAGGGTGCTGAAGGGTTGGCGATGCTATGATATGGCACCAAGCATTCAACCAACCTGAGAGGAAAAAAATGAGCATGCCTAGGGTATAACCACCTATTTGGATATGTTGGTACCAACGGTTTGAGTCCATGATGAACATAACAAGAATTAGGTTTCATTGCAACTTTTCATTAAATGCATTTGACAATTTTTGCGTCAACTGAAAAATCGTTGCCCTACGAAAACCACTCTGAATCTTGAAAATTCGAGACATACTATTTTAGAGGGCCCTCACATGAACCTGTAGATTTAGATGGATCATTCACAAGGGCTATGAATTATGAGAAATAATATGTCAAAGTTTTACAATTTTTTACACTTAGGGCCCTCAAGGGTCGGTGTTGCTATGGTATGGCATTGAGCATTCAACCAACCTAGGAGGCAAAATAGGAGCATGCCTAGGGTATAACTACCTATCTGGAACTATTGGCATTGATGGTTTGTACCCATGAGGATTTTTAAAATTTTGTAATTACTACGTGTAATTAACCATATTTATTATGTGAAAATACATCATTGTTGATTGCAGAGAAATTGGTAAGTTTAATACATATTCTCTTATCATCTTATTCATTTTGAAAATATTTCATATACTACATATTTACAACTATGAAAACAAATTGTGTTATATATTTCATGCAATGCATTCCTCATGCTTTCTCGTATGGTGTTGCAAAGCCCAAATAGGTAGGAGTGAGAGTTGAAGTTAAAGAATGCAAATCATAAATTGGAATTTGGACGTGGTTGGAAATAATTTTCCAATTATCACAATTTGAGAATGGGAGATTTTTTGTGTTCAAATACATAGAAAAGAAATCCATGGAGGTTGCTATGTTTGGAAGATCTAGGTGAGTGAAAAATATCAGTTCTTGTCATTTTGAGGAAACAAAGATCGTTTCAAGTAAGACATGCCCTTCTAGACAAATGTGTAGTTTAGATCACTAAATTTGGTAAAGTTGCCCAAGGCAACCAAATTTAACACTTAAGATTTAGATGAAACAAATTATATTGAATCTCAAGATTATACAAATAACATGCTATTGTTCATTATTTAACTATTGTTCATTATTACATTCAAGATTAAAGTTTCAAAGAATGAAGCCATGCACATGAGGAACATATTATATCGAATATCAACTTCTATATATCAAATTGTCAAATAATTACAAGTCTATGTCCATATACAAAATGATATAAATATAAACACAAATATAATGTATGTCCATATATTGTTAGACAATTCAAATAACTGGAAGACAAATGAGAGGGGGGGGGAGGGTGAATCAATTGCCTCAAATTACCGAAACTATTAGCAATTTAAACTTTAATACCAAAACCCAAAACATTAATACCATAATAGTAGTTAAACCAATTAAGCATAAAAAATAATCATAGAATAAGAACCATCTACATGACACCAAGATTTATATGTGGAAAACCCGATAAAGGGAAAAACCATGGTGGGAAGCCTACCCACAATCAGATAATACTTTTGTAGTAATTATGTGAATTACAATTGAGGGGCCTGCACTTGCAGGAAGGCCAACAACCTAGAGCGCACTTCTCATCACAAAGGGAGCCTCACTGACTACATAGAAATCCAGACTATAATCCAGAGAATTGTTGAACTGCAAACTATAACATCTCCTATGCCCGAGTATAGTTCTGGTTAAGCTCAATACCGGAGGACTAAATCCTCTTACATAAACCCAATTTGATCTCCATTGATTGACCAAATCCTCTTCCTGAATGATATTACATTATTTGCACATTACATTCCTTGACCATGACTTCTAACCATAACCATGATGATCTACAATGAGATCTTACATCTATATATAAAAACCCTAAACCATAAACAATTAGGTCTGCCACCAGATAATAAAACAATTACATAATTAAAAACCATGTCAACCTTAGACCAAACAAATAATATCCAACACATAAGACATCCTGTAAATACATCAAGAGGTCCAATCCACACATTACATTAAAGCCGGTCTATAACCTAGATCAACTGGGACCTAGTATAGGTCCACATGCTACATCAATGATCACCATCCGCCAAGTCTCAAATATGATCACCAACAACATCCTAAAACTCCACTAGAAGCTACACCAGCACCACTTATGCAATTCATTAAAGATCTTCATCAAAAGCTTAGCCGGTGAAACCCTCGCCAAAACTAGAAACCAAGCTTCTAAGCAAGTAGGATAGCATCCGATCACAAGACCAAAACCAACTAACCAAATATGAGCATGAGTATCATGAAAAAGCCCATTCCATCACTAAAATATATCAGAGACTACTAGATCATGCCGAATCGAAATCAACAAGAAACCACTCAACCTACCGAGACCAGAAGGGTGTCGGTAAAGCATCCAAACAACTAGTGTTGGCATCAATGACAAAACATCAATGGAACACATAATCAATTCCACCAAATGGCCTAAAATGAGATCTTAATGAATTCTAACCATAACCATGATAATCTACAATGAGATCTTACATCTATATATACAAACCCTCAATCATTAACAATTAGGTCGGTCACTAGATAATAAACCAATTACCCAATTACAAACCATGTCGGCCTTAGACCAAACAAATAATATCCAACACATAAGACATCCCAGAAATACATTGAGAGGTCCGATCCACACGTTACATTAAAGCCAATCCATAACCTAGATCAATCGGGACCCAGTATAGGTCCACACGCTACATCAATGATCTCCATCCACCAAGTCTCGAACATGATCACCAACAATATCCTGAAACTCCACCAGAAGCTGCACCAACACCACTTATGAAATTCATCAAAGATCTTCATCAAAAGATCTACCAGTGAAACCCTTGCTAGAACTAGAAACTAAGCTTCTAAGCAAGAAGGATAGCATCTGATCACATGACCAAAACCAACTAACCAAATATGGGCATGAGTATCATGAACAAACCAATTCCATCACCAAACTATATCGGAGCCTACCAGATCATGCCGGACCCAAATGAATCCAAAACCACTCAACCTACCGAGACCAAAAGTGTGCCGGTAAAGCATCCAAACATTAATGCAACACATAATCAATTCTAGCAAATGGCCAACATATACAACATATGCATGAAAACTAGACATTTGAAAATTTAACATCAAAATCAATATACATTGAACTATAATTGAACTCTAAAATTGAATTCTTGATTACCTCGAGTCCACATCTTCTCTTAGGACATTTGGGAGTCCTAAAATATGCCTGTGGTAGAGATTAAGGGATGTCATTGAGATTTTCATAGTCAACCTATATATGTTCACAAACATAACATTGATACAAGTTAGCATATAATTGTCAGTGATAGGAACATATCTAGTAAACATAAAATAAATTAAACTCATGTACCTAAGGTATCTCTGTTAGACAGTTCAAATAACTGAAAGACAACTGAGAGGGGGGGTTGGGGTGAATCAATTGTCATAGATTACCAGAACTATTAGAAATTTAAAAATTTATATCGAAACCCAAAACATTAATATCGGAATAGTAGTTAAACCAATTAAGTATAAACAATAATCATAGAATAAAAACCATCCACATGACACCAAGATTTATACGTGGAAAACCCGGTAAAGGGAAAAACCATGATGGGAAGACTACCCACAATCAGTGAATACTTCTACAGTAAGTATGTGAATTACAATTGAGGGGCTTGCACTTGCAAGAAGGCCAACAACTTAGAGCACACTTCTCATCACAAAAGGAGCCTCACTGACTACATAGAAATCCAAACTACAATCTGGAGAAGTGTTGAACTACAAAAGATAGCATCTCCTATGATTGAGTATAGTTCCGGTTAAGCTCAATACCGGAGGACTGAATCCTCTTACATAAACCCAATTCATTCTCCAATGACCGACCAAATCCTCTGCTAGAATAATATTACATTATTCACACATTACATTCCTTGACCATGACCTCACACATAACCATGATGATCTACAATGAGATCTTACATCTATATATACAAACACTTGACCATAAACAATTAAGTCAACCACCAGATAATAAACCAATTACATAATTACAAACCATATTGACCTTAGACCAAACAAATAATATCCAACACATAAGACATCCTAGAAACACATCGAGAGGTCCAATCCACACATTACATTAAAGCCGGTCCATAACCTAGATCAATCGGGACCTAGTATAGGTCCACATGCTACAACAATGATTTCCATCCGCCAAGTCTCGAACATTATCACCAACAACATCCTGAAACTCCACGAGAAGCTGCACCAACACCACATATGCAATTCATCAAAGTTCTTCAGCAAAAGCTCTGTCGGTGAAACCCTCACCAAAACTAGAAACTAAGCTTCTAAGCAAGTAGGATAGCATCCGATCACAAGCCTTTTCCATCACCAAAGTATATCAGAGCCTATCGGATCATGTTAGATCCAAAACAACTAGAATCCACTCAACCTACTGAGACCAGAAGGATGCCAGTAAAGCATCCAAACAACTAGTGTTAGCATCAATGACAAAACATCAATGCAACACATAATCAATTCCACCAAATGGCCAACAATCTCCCCCTTTGGCATTGATGGCAACACTAGATGTGAAAAACATCTAAGTACCAAGAAATGCCAAACAAGTCTCCCCCAATAGAAGATAGCCAACAATCCCCCACATACAACTCTAAATGTCAATATCTCTCCCCTTTACTTTTCTTATTCATATCTCCCCCCCTTTGAATTTTTCTTTTTCTTTCTTTGTCTTTTTCACATCAATATCTCTCCCCTTTACTTTTCTTATTCATATCTCCCCCCCTTTGAGTTTTTCTTTTTCTTTCTTTGTCTTTTTCACATCAATATCTCTCCCCCTTTGACATCAACGCCAGAAAAAATATCAAAGCAAAAACATAAACCACTAAATCACAAAGCCGACTACTCCCCCTGAGTAGTAGCATCCCACATTAGTACCATAATGAATAGCATCTTTGATAATGCATGTCAGAATGATGACAAACCACATCAACCAAGTCTCTACCAGAGGGGAAGAAACTCCCAATCTGTCTCTCAGGTACTCAAATGATTCCTTGGGAAAAGATTTAGTGAAAATATCTACAATTTTCTCTTTAGTGTTCACATAAACTAGTCTAACTTCATTTTATTTCACCTTTTCCTTCAAAAAGTTATTCTTGATAGATATGTGCTTTGTTTTAGAATGA